>NC_137348.1:43817011-44289511 GCF_965287045.1 Carcharhinus amblyrhynchos
GTCAAAGTCGTGAATATCATTAAAAGCTCGGGGGGGGGGGGGGGGGGGGGGGGGCTGATTCAAGCCTGTGTCTGACAGTTCCAGAACTCTGCACATGCACAATGGCCCCGATCTGTCAGCCTCCTCTTTGCTGGTCAGCTCAATCGCTGGCCAGCCTGGGGCTCTTGCAGTGCTGTCCCCCAGCTCCCATCATGGCCTGATCGTGACCCTCACAAGAATTCCTAGGCCAGCCCTGAAATCCCCATCCCAGAGTGTCCCAACCTCCAGCAGCCTCCCCCCCCTCCGCCCCCAGCAGTGACGATTCCCCCTCCCCTCCCATCGGCACATGCACACTGGTCCCCCCCATTACTGACTCCCTGATCGCTGGCTTCTCCTATCCTCCCAATTGCCAGCCTCCGTGACCCCCCCACCTCTGCTCCCAATCACTGGCTTCCCCAATGCTCCCCCCAGGCCAGCCGCAATCATCAGCCCCCACATGACCATCTGACCCCCTCCTGTCTGATCGCCCTCCTCTCTCCCAACCCCACCAATCCCTAATGCAGTGTGTGCAGCAGGTTCCTCCCCACCAGCACCGATCGGCTCCCCCCCACCTGCTCCAGTAGACACTGCCCGGAGCCTGGTGGGCAGTGCCAAGGTACCTTGTGGGCAGTGCCTCTGTCCCCACCAGCGAGGTGATCACACTTGATGGGGACCAGCTTTAATCCCTGCTGGCGGGAACCTCTCCTGGTTGGGGAGGCGGGGTGGTTGGTAAACACTAGTGAGTCCGAACGATACCGTTCCACAACGTGATGTGGAAATGGAAATTTCTATATGCTAATCAGCTCAAACTGATTTCCAGCATGACGTTGATTACTTTCTAAAAAAGGGCCTGGAAAAGTTGTGATTGGCTGGATGCCAGTCGTGACTCCCACTACAGGCCTCCCGCTGAGATTTTCCACCCCAGAAAATGGACCAAGAAGAAATCCTCACATTAATCCCACATTAGCCTGGCTTCATAATACACCTTGTGCTTTCTAAGCTGGTACCCTAAGAATTGGCTTAGATTAAGAATTGGTTAGCAGACAGCAAACAGAGTAGGAATAAAGCGTCTTTCTCTGAGTGGCAGGCGGTGATGAGTGGGGTCCCGCAGTGCTTGGGCCCCAGCTGTTCACAATTTACATCAATGATTGGGATGAGGGAAACCAAGTATAACATTTCCATAGAACCATAGAACATTACAGCTCAGAAACAGGCCTTTTGGCCCTTCTTGTCTGTGCCGAACCATTTTTCTGCCTAGTCCCACTGACCTGCACCTGGACCATATCCCTCCACATCCCTCTCATCCATGAACCCGTCCAAGTTTTTCTTAAATGTTAAAAGTGAGCCCACATTTACCACTTCATCCGGCAGCTCATTCCACACTCCCACCACTCTCTGCGTGAAGAAACCCCATCTAATATTCCCTTTAAACTTTTCCCCCTTCACCCTTAACCCATGTCCTCTAGTTTTTTTCTCCCCTAGCCTCAGAGGAAAAACCCTGCTTGTATTCACTCTATCTATACCCATCAAAATCTTATACACCTCTATCAAATCTCCCCTCAATCTTCTACGCTCCAGGGAATAAAGTCCTAACCTATTCAACCTCTGTCTGTAACTCAGTTTCTCAAGTCCCGGCAACATCCTTGTAAATCTTCTCTGCACTCTTTCAACCTTATTGATATCCTTCCTGTAATTAGGTGACCAGAACTGCACACAATACTCTAAATTCGGCCTCACCAATGCCTTATACAACCTGACCATAACAGTCCAACTCTTATACTCGATACTCTGATTTATAAAGGCTAAAGTACCAAAAGCACTCTTTACCTATCTACCTGTGACGCCACTTTTAGGGAATTCTGTACCTGTATTCCCAGATCCCTCTGTTCTACTGCACTCTTCAGTGTCCTACCATTTACCTTGCATGTTCCACCTTGATTTGTCCTTCCAAAATGCAATACCTCACACTTGTCTGCATTAAACTCCATCTGCCATTTTGCAGCCCATTTTTCTAGCTGGTCCAAATCCCTCTGCAAGCTTTGAAAACCTTCCTCACTGTCTATTACACCTCCAATCTTTGTATCATCAGCAAATTTGCTGATCCAATTTACCACATTATCATCCAGATCATTGATATAGATGACAAACAACAATGGACCCAGCACTGATCCCTGCGGCACATCACTAGTCACAGGCCTCCACTCAGAGAAGCAATCCTCCACTACCACTCTCTGGCTTCTTTCATTGAGCCAGTGTCTAATCCAATTTACTACCTCTCCATGTATACCTAGCGACTGAATCTTCCTAACTAACCTCCCATGAGGGACCTTGTCAAAGGCCTTACTGAAGTCCATGTAGACAACATCCACTGCTTTCTAGTCATCCACTTTCCTGGTAACGTCCTCGAAAAACTCTAATAGATTGGTTAAACATGACCTACCACACCCAAAGCCATGTTGACTCTCCCTAATAAATCCCTGTCTATCCGAGTATTTGTAGATCCTATCTCTTAGTACTCCTTCCAATAATTTACCTACTACTGACGTCGAACTTACCGGCCTATAATTTCTCAGATTAATTTTTGAGCCTTTATTAAACAACGGAACAACATGAGCTATCCTCCAATCATCCGGCACCTCACCCGTGGATACCAACATTTTAAATATATCTGCCAGGGCCCCTGCGATTTCAACACTAGCCTCCTTCAAGGTCCGAGGGAATACCCTGTCCAGTCCTGGAGATTTATCTACTCTGATTTGCCTCAAGAGAGCAAGCACCTCCTCCCCTTTAATCTGTATAGGTTCCATGACCTCCCGACTTGTTTGCCTTATTTCCATAGACTCCATCCCAGTTTCCTTAGTAAATATGGATGGAAAAAACCCACGTAATATCTCCCCCATTTCTTTTGGTTCCATACAAAGCCGACCACTCTGATCTTCAAGAGGACCAATTTTATCCCTTACTATCCTTTTGCTCCTAATATACCTGTTGAAGCTCTTAGGATTATCCTTCACCTTAACTGCCAAAGCAACCTCATGTCTTCTTTTAGCCTCCTGACTTCTCTCTTAAGTTGTTTGATAATGACACACAACTTGGCAAATACATGGATGAAGCAGTTTAATGTGGATAAATGTGATGTTATCCACTTTGAGCAGAGAAACAGAATGACAGAGTAGTTTTTAATTGGTGATAGATTGGGAAATGGGACCTGGGTGTCCTAGTATACCAGTCATTGAGAGTAAGCATGCAGATACAGCAAGCAGTTAGGAAGGCAAATTGTATTTTGGCTTTCATTGCAAAAGTTTTTGGGTACAGCAGTAGGATGTCCTACTGCAGTGAGACCACACCTGAAGCATTGTGTGCAGTTTTGGTCTCCTTATCTAAGCAAGGATATACTTGCCATAGAGGGAGCGCAGCAAACGTTCACCAGGCTGATTCCTGGGATGGCAGGATTGTCGTGTGAAGAAAGATTAGATTGACTAGGCCTGTAGTCACTGGAGTTTAGAAGAAAGAGAGGGGAAGTAATTGAAATGTATAAAATTCTGGCTGGAGTGTCTAGAACAAGATGTATTTTATTATGTGTTATATAAATGCAATGTTCTGTTGCTGATCCTCTGTTTACATTGTAATACCATGCGTACAGTCCATTGAGCATTCCAAGTTTGATGACGACACAAAACTTGGTGGAATGTGAGTGATGCGGAGGATGTTGAGAAGCTTCAAGGTGATTTGGACAAGTTGAGTGATTGGCAAGTACGTGGCCAAAGCAGTTTAACATGGACAGAGAAACAGAATGACAGAGTATTATTTAATTGGTGATAGATTGGGAAATGGGACCTGGATGTGCAATGAGACAGGATGTAAATGGGGTGGAGCAGCAAGAGGGAACTACAAATAAACATATCATTCCAAACAGCAACTCAGCTTTAGCAAGCCAGCACAAGGGCAAGCCAAACATTCAGATTTATTTTGAAAGGAATAGAATTGAAAAGCAAAGAAGTTTTGTTAACCTTGTATCAATCCTTGTCGAGCCCACACCTGGAGCTGCCACATTATATAAAAAATATACTGGAGAAGGTACAGGGAGTGGGGAGAATGTGGGACTCACTCCCACAGGGAGCAGGGAGAATGTGGGACTCACTCCCACAGGGAGCAGGGAGAATGTGGGACTCACTCCCACAGGGAGCAGGGAGAATGTGGGAATCACTCCCACAGGGAGCAGGGAGAATGTGGGACTCACTCCCACAGGGAGCAGGGAGAATGTGGGACTCACTCCCACAGGGAGCAGGGAGAATGTGGGACTCACTCCCACAGGGAATGGGGAGAATGTGGGAATCACTCCCACAGGGAATGGGGAGAATGTGGGACTCACTCCCACTGGGAATGGGGAGAATGTGGGGCTCACTCCCACAGGGAATGGGGAGAATGTGGGAATCACTCCCACAGGGAGCAGGGAGAATGTGGAACTCACTCAGTTCAGAATAATGCCCTGGAACTGTTTTTGGGAAATCTCATTTTTGAAGGGAGAATTTGTATAATTGTTGTGTTTGGTTGCTATCTCCATGGTGACCAGCTTTTTACTGATAAGTGCACCATTCCTCCATTTAAGTAGGCATTTTGGAATCACATGTCCCATCTCCACTCCAACCCCCCCCTCTCCGCAGCTCCCCCCGCCCCCTCTGCTCCCCCACTGTCCAGTGACGCTGCCTCTCCAACACCATCCTGTACAAGGGTTGATTCAACAGCAATTCTGACCTCTCCAGCACATTCCATGCCCCTGCTCTCTGCTACAGTGCGTCAGTTGTCATGGTAACATTAAGGAACAAGAAGGATGCAAAGAAAAAGTAATGAATAAAGAGAGCGGAGACATCAGAGTAAGTGTTAAGCAGCAAATGATGAATCAGTGAGAACACATTAGCACTGACAGGCTGTGATCATTGCTAACAACTCTCTTTCAGACCAACTCCCACACACAGGGAGGCTGAATAGAAATCCTGTGTAATTAATATAGCCCAGTAACGAGGAGGCACTTTCAGTATTTATGTAACAGCTCTAAGTGTCACCCGTCACTTGAAACACCTCAGCACCCTGTCCTGAGATACCAGAGGTTCATCACTTCCCCTTTATACTGCAGTCCACCCGGAGTCTCCGTCTCCATGACTTTCTTCACTGGGAAATGATAACAAAATAAGCAAGTGTTGAGGAAGAGAGAGGCAGTTCATATTAAACACTCTGGGGTCATTATCTCTGAGTGTTCACATAGCTGAGCTCAATACTCCTGCATCTCACCCTCCACTGCCTCTCTCCAATCCCTCCCTCCATTCCCTCTCTCCAATCCCTCCCTCCATTCCTTCTCTCCATCTCTCCCTCCATCCACTCTCTCCAATCCCTCCCTCCATCCACTCTCGCCATCTCTCCCTCCATTCCCTCTCTCCATCTCTCCCTCCATCCATTCTCTCCAATCCCTCCCTCCATCCACTCTCTCCAATCCCTCCCTCCATCCACTCTCTCCATCTCTCCCTCCATCCACTCTCTCCAATTCCTCCCTCCATCCACTCTCTGCATCTCTCCCTCCATCCACTCTCTGCATCTCTCCCTCCATCCACTCTCTGCATCTCTCCCTCCATCCACTCTCTCCATCTCTCCCTCCATCCACTCTCTCCATCTCTCCCTCCATCCACTCTCTCCATCTCTCCCTCCATCCACTCCCTCCAATCCCTCCCTCCATCCATTCTCTCCATCTCTCCCTCCAATCCCTCCCTCCATCCATTCTCTCCATCTCTCCCTCCATCCATTCCCTCCAATCCCTCCCTCCATCCACTCTCTCCATCTCTCCCTCCATCCACTCTCTCCATCTCTCCCTCCATCCACTCTCTCCATCTCTCCCTCCTCTCGCTTTGGCTGCTTTTGATTTGATTTGATTTATTGTCAAATGTATTAATATACAGTGAAAAGTATTGTTTCTTGCGCGCTATACAGAGCATACTGTTCATAGAGAAGGAAACGAGAGCGTGCAGAATGTAATGTTACAGTCATAGCTAGGGTTTAGAGAGAGATCAATTTAATGCAAGGTAGGTCCATTCAAAAGTCTGAAAACAGCAGGGAAAAAGCTGTTCTTGAGGCGGTTGGTACACGACTTCAGACTCCTGTATCTTTTTCCCAATGGAAGAAGGTGGAAAAGAGAATGTCCGGGGTGCGTGGGGTCCTTAATTATGCCGGCTGCTTTTCCGAGGCAGCAGGAAGTGTAGACAGAGTCAATGGATAGGAGGCTGGTTTGTGTAATGGATTGGGCTACATTCACAACATTTTGCAATTCCTTGCACTCTTGGGCAGAGCAGGAGCCCATACCAAGCTGTGATACAACCAGAAAGAATGCTTTCTGTGGTGCATCTGTAAAAGTTGGTGAGAACCATGGCTGACATGGGCTTTCTTAAATATAGTGTTGGCATGGGGGAACTGGGACAGATTATTGGTGATTGGGAGACCTAAGAACTTGAAGCGCTTGATCGTTTCTACTTCATCCCTGTTGATGTAGGCAGGGGCAGGTTCTCCTTTGTGCTTCCTGAGGTTGATGACAATCTCCTTCATTTTGTTGACATTGAGGGAGTGATTATTGTTGCTGCACCAGTTCACCAGATTCTCTATCTCATTCCTGTACTCTGTCTTGTCATTGTTTGAGATCCAACCCGTATACTGGTTTCATCAGCAAACTTGAAAATCGAATAGGAGGGGAATTTGGCTGCACGGTCATAGGTGTATAAGGATTATAGTAGGGGGCTGAGAACACAGCCTTGTGGGGCACTGGTGTTGAGGATGATTGTGGAGGTGATATTGTTGTCTGTCCTTACTGATTGTGGACTGTGAGGTAGGAAGTTCAGGATTCAGTTGCAGAGGGAGGTGACAAGGCCTAAGCCATGATATGTGTGGTCTATACTGTCTTATCCCCTGGGGGATTCTGCAGTGCAAGATGATGCTTGCTACTCCCTCTGTTAATGGAGATGGAAATGGAGGTCTTTCCCAGAATGTACAGAGACTTGGTGACCTTCCTGAAACATCCTTGATTTTGACCCTGTCATAATCTCACTGAGGCCAGTCAGTGTTACCAACACCCTTTATTAAGTAATGCTTCAGTGGCTACAGTGTACAGGTCAGCTCCGACTGCCTGCCTGAGTTGTTGCAGCTGGTTTTAACTCCCTATTACTCCTTCCCCAATGGACAAGCCTCCACTCACCAATGAGGGGACCTCATACACTATGAGGCCCATGGGGAGATTTATTGATGAACCCCCATGGCCATCATAACATCGCTCCTCCCTCAAGCTCATTTCTTCCCCAACACACCCCATGGGGGCGCTATTTGCACTGCTTGGCGATTGGCCTGGAGTCAATTGGAGACAGGGTTGGATTGGGGGTGCGAAGCGAATTTCCCAAATATTGATTGGAATCTCCCTAGGGTAAGAGGATTAGATGGGATGGAGTTCGTTAGGTGTGTTCAGGCAGGTTTCTTGACACATAAGCCTACAAGAGGAGAGACTGTACTTGATTTGGTATTGGGAAATGAACCTTGACAGGTGTCAGATCTCTCAGTGGGAAAGCATTTTGGAGATAGTGATCATAATTCCATCTCCTTTAAATAGCATTGGAGAGCGATAGGATCAGACAAGTTAGAAAAATGTTTAATTGGAGTAAGGGGAATTATGAGGCTATCAGGCAGGAAATCGGAGGCTTAAATTGGAAAGAGGTTTTCTCAGAGAAATGTACGGAAAAAATGTGGCAAATTTTCAGGGAATATTTGTCTGGAGTTCTGCATAGCAACGTTCCAATGAGACAAGGAAGTTTTATGGTAGGTTACAGGAACCGTGGTGTACAAAGGCTGTAATAAATCTAGTCAAGAAGAAAATAAAAGCTTACAAAAGGTTCAGAGAGCTAGGTAATGTTAGAGATCTAGAAAAGTATTCGGCTAATAGAAAGGATCTTAAGAAGGAAATTAGGAGAGCCAGAAGGGGTCACGAGAAGGCCTTGGCAGGCAGGATTAAGGAAAACCCCAAGGCATTCTACAAGTATGTGAAGAGCAAGAGGGTAAGATGTGAAAGAATAGGGCCTATCAAGTGTGACGGTGGGAACGTTTGTACGGAACCGGAAGAAATAGCAGAGGTGCTTAATGAATACTTTACTTCAGTATTCACTATGGAAAAGGATCTTGGTGATTGTAATGCAGACTTGCAGCAGACTGAAAAGCTTGAGCATGTAGATATTAAGTAAGAGGATGTGTTGGAGCTTTTGAAAAGCATCAAGTTAGATAAGTCGCCAGGACCGGATGGGATGTACCCCAGGCTACCGTGGGAGGCAAGGGAGGAGATTGCTGAGCCTCTGGAAATGATCTTTGCATCATCAGTGGAGACGGGAGAGGTTCCGGAGGATTGTGGATGTCGTTCCTTTATTCAAGAAAGGGAGTAGAGATAGCCCAGGAAATTATAGACCAGTGAGTCTAACCTCAGTGGTTGGTAAGTTGATGGAGAAGATCCTGAGAGGCAGAATGTATGAACATTTTGAGAGGTATAACATGATTAAGAATAGTTGGCCTGGCTTTCTCAAAGGCAGATCATGCCTTCCGAGTCTGATGGAATTTTTTGAAGCTGTGACTAAACACATTGATGAAGAAAGAGCAGTAGATGTAGTATATATGGACTTCAGCAAGGCATTTGATAAAGTGCTCCATACAGGCTTATTGAGAAAGTGAGGGGGCATGGGATCCAAGGGGACATTGCTTTGTGGATCCAGAACTGGCTTGCCCATAGAAGGCAAAGAGTGGTTATAGATGGGCCATATTCTGCATGGAGGTCGGTCACCAGTGGACTGCCCCAGGGATCTGTTCTTACTCTTTGTGATTTTTGTAAATGACCTGGATGAGGCAGTGGAGGGGTGGGTTGGTAAGTTTGCTGCTGACACAAAGGTTGGAGGTGTTGTGGATAGCGTGGAGGGATGTCAGAAATTGCAGCGAGACATGGATAGGATGCAAGACTGGGCAGAGGAGTGGCAGATGGAGTTTAACACAGATAAGTGTGAAGTGGTTCATTTTGGCAGGTCAAATAGGATGGCGGAATATAATATTAATGGTAGGACTCTTGGCAGTGTGGAAGATCAGAAGGATCTTGGGGTCTGAGTTCATAGGATGCTCAAAGCAGCTGCGCAGGTTGAAGCTGTGGTTAAGAAGGCATATGGTGTACTGGCCTTCATCAATCGAGGGAGTTTAGGAGCTGAGAGATAATGTTCCAGCTGTATGAGACCCTGGTCAGACCCCACTTGGAGCACTGTGCTCAGTTCTGGTCGCCTCATTACAGGAAGGATGTGGAAGCCATTGAAAGGGTGCAGAGGAGATTTACAAGGATGTTGCCTGGATTGGGAAGCATGCCTTATGAGGATAGGTTGAGAGAGCTCGGTCTTTTCTCCTTGCAGAGACGAAGGATGAGGAGTGACCTGATAGAGGTTTATAAGATGTTGAGAGGTATTGATCGAGTGGATAGTCAGAGGCTTTTTCCCAGGGCTGAAATGGTTGCTATGAGAGGACACAGGTTTAAGGTGCTGGGGAGCAGGTACAGAGGAGATGTCAGGGGTAAGTTTTTCACTCAGAGGGTGGTGGGTGCGTGGAATTGGCTGCTGGCAACAGTGTTGGAGGCCGATTCGATAGGGTCTTTTAAGAGACTTAGATAAGTACATGGAACTTAGTAAGATACAGGTGTGTGAAAGAACCTTTCACACACCTGATGAAGGAACGGCGTTTCCGAAAGCTTGTGAGTTTACTACAAATAAACTGGTTGGACTTTAACCTGGTGTTGTGAGAATTCTTACTGTATTTCCTCCGTTTCCAGAAAGGAATTAAAAATTTATCTCAGAGCTCCTATAATACCCTGCCTCACCTTCCACAGCAGCTTGGGATGCATCTGGGCCTGGGGATTTGTCTATTTTTAAGCTCGTCAGAGCTTCCAATACCTCCGCATTTCTTATGTCAAACTGTGCAAGTTCCTCACAGTCCCTTTTCCTGAATTCTGTGCCTACGCTCTCTTTTTTCTGAGTGAAGACCGATGAGAAATATTCATTCAACATCCTTCCAATATCCTGCAGCATCACATCCAGATTGCCCTCTCGGTTTCTAATGGATCCTACACTTTTCCTGGTTAACCTCTTCCCCGTAATGTATTCTTAGGATGTCTTATGATTCTCCGTAGTCCTGTTTGCAACTCCTTTCTCATGCCCTCTCTTTACTCTAATTGCTTTCCTAAGATCCTCTTGCACTTCCTATATTCCTCTAAAGGACACAGGGCTGCAGGGGAGTAGAATAGACAGTATTACAGTTGATAAGGAGGATGTGCTGGATATTCTTGAGGGATTGAAGATAGATAAGTCCCCTGGTCCGGATGGGATTTACCCTAGGATTCTCTGGGAGGCAAGAGAAGTGATTGCAGAGCCTCTGGCTCTGATCTTCAGGTCGTCGTTGGCCTCTGGTATAGTACCGGAAGATTGGAGGTTAGCGAATGTTGTCCCATTGTTTAAGAAGGGGAACAGAGACTTTGAATAGTGTGGATGAACAGAGGGATCTAGGTGTATGTGTACATAGATCCCTGAAAGTTGGGAATCAAGTAGATAGGGTTGTTAAGAAGGCATACGGTAGTTATAGGACGGATGTCAGGGGTAGGTTCTTTACCCAGAGGGTGGTGAGGGATTGGCATGCCCTGCCTGCTGCAGTTGTAAATGCGCCTAGTTTGGGGGCATTTAAGAGGTCCGTGGATATGTTTGTGGACGAAAAGGGATTGGTTTAGGTTAGAGGGTCATTGTTTTTTTTTAACTGGTCGGCGCAACATCGTGGGCCGAAGGGCCTGTTCTGCGCTGTTATGTTCTATGTTCTATGTTCTAAAGCCACAGCTGAATTGTTCCCTTTGGAATAGCTAAAAGCCTTTCTCTCCTTCCTTATTCAGTAATGAATTGTTCTGGACATCCAGGGTTCCCTGAACTTATTGCTCCTACATGTCCCCCTACAGGGAATGTGTTGGACCTGTACTTGCCCAGTTCCTTTTTGAATGCCCCCCACTGATCCACTGTACTCTTTACCGTAAGGATCTGCTCCCAGTCAATTTTGGCCAGGCTATGCCTTGTTTTAATAAAATCTGCCTTCCTCCAATCCAAAGCCATCTTTTGCAGGCCATCTTTCTCCTTGTTTATAACGAACTTGAACTGTATTGTGTTGTGGTCATTATTGCTAAAATGTTCCCCCATTGCCACATTGAACTGTCTGGCTTAGTTCCCCAAAACCAGATCCCTTGTTGGGCCTTTTACAACTTGATACAAAATCTCCTTGAATACATTTTGAGAAATTGACCTCCTCTAAACCCTTAACACAATAACTATCCCACTTTATATTGGGGAAGTTGAAATCCCCTAGTATAATTACCCAGTTATTACTCTTACACATAGAACATAGAACATTACAGCACAGAACAGGCCCTTCGGCCCACGATGTTGCGCCGACCAGTTACAAAACAATGACCCTCTAACCTAAACCAATCCCTTTTCATCCATAAACCTATCCACGGATCTCTTAAACGCCCCCAAACTGAACTGTCTACATATTTGCTCCTCTATTTCCCACTGACTCTTTGACGATCTATAATACATTCCCAGTCATGTGGCTGTCCCCTTAACGTTCCTAAGTTCTACCCATACGCCCTTAACCCATCAGTATTACGTATCATATTCAACCATCCAGCCTTGCCTTACTATATTGACATTTAACAGATCTGAAGTCACTCTGACTTGTTCCCTTTAATGTAGCATGACGTGTCTCCATTTTATCAATATCCTGTGTCCCTTCCCCCAGCCGGCTAGTTTAAACTCATCCCTACAGCACTGACAAACCTTCCCACAGGGATATTGGCCCCAGTGAGGTTCAGGTACAGAGCATCCTGTTTGTACATGTCTCAACTTCCCCAGAAACAGTCCCAGTGATCCAGGAATCTAAAGCCCTCCCTCCTGCACCAACTCTTGAGCCATACATTCATCTCCCCTGTACTCACTAGCATGTGGCACCAGGAATAATACAGAGACTGCAACCTTTGAGGTCCTGCTTTGTAAACTACTGCCTAGCTCCCTGAATCCTTGATGCAAAATCACATTCCTCATTTTGCCCATACCGTTGATGCCAACATGTATCACAGCCTCTAACTCAGCACCCTTCCCTTTCAGGATGTCCTGCAGTTATTCAGTCAGTATATCTGTAGCAAGACCAGGCCACCATATGTAGCTCCTGGTTCATCATTTTCATCCTTGAAATCCCAAAGTAGCCATGGTGTAATTCCATAAGTATCAGACGTCACTCTGGGGGAGGGACAACTACACAGGATCCCCAGAGGATGATGCCATCCTCAGCAGTGAGCTCATCTTTCTTTGCCAGATAGGGTTTCAATTCATCTGAGGGCTTGCCTCTGAATCTCCCATCTATATGTTATAATTTAGACAAGACTGGGTCATTTTGTCTCCAGGCCTTGATATTGCCTTGCAGACACCTGTAGGGTAGTGAAGCCAGGTCTATGGGCAGTGGCGGATGATTCAGTGCATTGCTGTTAGCTATCCAGGTCCTGGGACAGTGCTGTATTCATAAACCGCCCGTAACAAGGTCCAATACTGTGACCGTGTCCCAGCAATGGTTTATGATCAGACACTATGATGAGCACCTACCATAGGCGCATTGATGGAATTTTTTTAATGCTGAATTGCCAACCCCTCTCTCGATCTGGGAATACCTCCACTCAGTGTCTGACAGGGTCCTGGATGTGTACACAATAGACTTCTCTGTTCCAACTTTCCAGCGCTGTGCCAGTACCACCACAACCCTGTAAGGGGAGGCATCATATGTCAAGATGAGGTCCTTTTTAGGGTCAAACTGGGTCAATAAATGAGCGGACAAAAATTCCCGTTTAACCCTGTTGAAAACCTCCAGCTATGGCATCTTCCCAAGGCCAGCTTTGATGTTTCTGTAGTAGAGCATGCAAGGGGGCCAGTAAGAATGCCAAATTCAGAATATATCTCCCATAATTACTCACTAATCCCAGGAACGATTCCAATTCCGAGGAGTTCCTTCAAGTTGGTGCCTCCTCAAAGATCCTTAATGTCTTTCACCAGATGAAGGGCCTTGCCATCCACCCAATAGCCCAAATAGAACACGGCACTCACTTGAAAGACACATTTTTCTCTTTTCAGGTGTACCCTGACCTCTGAAAATGGTGTTTGACCTCTTCCAGATTTGCTAGCAGCTTGAATTCTGATGTTCCTGTGACCAAGACATCATGCCGGTTCACAGTTACCTCAGGTAACCCTTGAACATAGAACCCTATGTTCTCCCTGACACATTGAGAAGAGATCTTAGAGGGCAGGGGAGCGTACTCATACAGCTCTCTGTGTATGTTAATTATTACATACCTTCAGGAAGGCTTGTCCATTTCTAATTGGAGATATGCATGGCTCATGCCCAATTTAGAAAATGTTTGACCCCAAGTTAACTTGGTGCACAGATCTTCAATCCAGGCCATGCTGTATCAGGTTTAAGAACCCTATTGACTGTAAGCTCCACAAAGTCCGACTGATTATCCAGCTTAAGAACAGGAATAACGGATGCAGCCCTCTCTGCAAATTGTACAGTTCTTGTTATGCCCAGCTTTTCCAGACATTCCAGTTCCAACTCTAGTTTTTCCAATAGGGAATATGGAATTGGTCTTGCTCTAAAATAGTTAGCATTGGGTGGACATATACCTTAGCTTTGTCTCCCCTTATTTTTACAAGGTCTTCCTGGAAAACATCAGGGTACTTATTGATGGCTTTGCACAGTCGCTCTGTGCCCAGCCTGAAGACATCCAGCCAGTTCAGTCTGATGTGTTTGAGACAATCTTTCCCCAAGAGGCTCGATCCTTCTACAGTGATGAGTGGAAGTTGAGTTGACTGCTGTCTGTAAGTCACTGGGGTCGCTGTGGTGCCCTTTATCTGCAATGGTTCCCCCATGTAGGTGGCATGCCTGGCCTTTCTGTTCAGAAAGGAACTGAATACCAGCCCGGAGGTGATTATGAGTCTGCTCAGCAATAGCTGCTCTAGAGAAAATTATCATAAGGAGTGACAAGGTATTGGAGGTATTGGCAAAAAGTGGACAAATCTCCAAGTCTGGATGAGTTGTCCCTGGACACCGGGGAGGTGCCAGAGGACTGGAGAACAGCTAATGTGGTCCCACTATTTAAGGTTGTAGAGACAAACTAGGGAGCTACAGACCAATGAGTCTCATGTGTGTGGATGGGAAACTATTGGAGACTATTCTGAAGGAGAGAATCTACCTCCATTTGGAGAGGTAAGGTTTGATCAGGGATAGTCAGCATGGTTATGTCAGAGGGAGGTCACGCCTAACAAATTTGAATTTTTTTAACCCAGTGTGTGGACGAGGATAGTATGGTTGATGTAGTCTACATGGATTTCAGCAAAGTCTTTGACAAAGCCCCAAATTAGACCCCAATTTAGAGGGATAGGGCCTGGGTGGGATTGTTGTCAGTGCAGACTCGATGGGCCGAATAGCCTCCTTCTGCACTGTAGGGATTTTATTCTATTTTATTCTATAAATGGAGACAGATGAAGATGCATTCATTATTGGCTCAGCAGTAGGAGACAGAGGATGGTGACAGATGGCTACTATAGTGACTGGAGGTCAGTGACCAGTGACGTACCCCAGGGATCCGTGCTGGGCCTCCTATTGTTCATCATTTATATAAATACATGACTATGTGGGGGGGGGGCGTAAGATCAGTAAGTTTACCGATGGCCACATGGTTTACAGTGAGGTGGAGTGTCTCGGGTTACAGGAAGATATGGGTGAGATGGTCAAATGGGTGGATTAGTAGCAGATGGAATTTAACCCTGAAAAATGTGAGGTGATACACTTTGGAAGGAGTAATTTAACAAGGAAGTACACTATGAAAGGCCTGAAACTGGGAAATTCCGAAGAACAAAGGGACCTTGGCGTGTTTGTCCATAGATCTCTGAAGGTGGAAAGGAGGGTTAATAGGATGGTGAAATAGGCAGACGGCACACTCGCCTTTATCAATCGGGGTATAGATTACAAAATCAGAGAGGTCATGATGGAGTTGTATAGAACTTTGGTGAGGCCACAGCTGGAGCACTGTGTGCAGTTCTGTTCACCACATTACAGGAAGGATATGAATTCACTGGAAGGGGGTGCAGAGGAGGTTTACCAGGATGCTGCCTGGGATAGAACATTTAAGTTATAAAGGGGGATTGGATAGGCTTGGGTTGTTTTCTTTGGAGCGAGAGAAAACTGAGGAGGTGACCTGATTGAGGTGTTTATGATTATGAGAGGCATGGACAGAGTAGATAGGGAGCAGCTGATCCCCTTAGTTGAAGAGTCAGTTACAAGGGAACACAAATTAAAAGTGAGAGGTGGGAGTTTTTGGGGGGATTTGAGGAAAACCTTTATTACCCAGAGGGTGGTGACAGTCTAGAATGCGCTGCCTGGGAGGGTAGTGGGGGCAGGATGCCTCACATCCTTTAAAAAGTATCTGGATGAGTACTTGGCACATCAGAACATTCAGGGCTATGGCCAAATGCTAGCAAGTGGGATTAGATGGGCAGGTCAGGGCCTTTGATGCATCGATGCAGACTCGATGGGCCTCTTCTGCACTGTAGGATTCTGTCAAATGTTGTAAATTCTTTTTGTAGAATGAATTGTTCTTTTTAAAGGTAGCCAGATTCTTCTGAATATTCTTCTCAGGGGAAGCTGGCCTGGCCCAAAAGCTTTTACAATGTGACCCATTTTACCACAATTCTTGCATTGATTATCCTTACTCCAGCATTCACTCGATGAATGGCTCGTTTTGGCACATTGGTGACATGCTTGGGAAAAGCTGGTACCAGCAAATCCTTTGTAATTATGTTCACTTGTAGAAAGTACTGAAAATGTTCTGCAAACGAACTCTGTGATTCATTTTCTTTTTAAAAAAGCCTCATGGATTCTAACTGACCCGTCCTTTCTCCTGCAGCATCAGCAACTCAAGACTGCACAATATATTTTATTTTACAGTCTTCCCAGTACTCCCCCTTCTACCCTGGAGACTATTGACTTGATTACTTTATTTCAAATGACCCCAGCTGTACAGCAAAACATTCCCTCTTTTCAAATATGTCAGACATTACTTGGATCAAATACTACTTTCTCTGATTGGAAAATCCCTTCATTTAAAACCACACAGTTTTTTTCTGACTTATCTCCCTGTACTGACCCTTCAGTCTTTAATCGTGTAGTTACTTCTCCCCAGCCTGTTTGTAGTGTGAGGATCCACAATTTCTCTCTTTGGATTTTTTCGTGATGTTCTCACTGAAACCAAATCCCATCCTCTTGTCAATTTTCTTTCTGTAATGTTTTTGCTATGTCTGGGGTTGTGGGTTTTAAGAAAAAAAGAAAAGACATGGTTTGCATACGTACATTCAAAACAGATACACAGAGAATAATCTGAAAATAAAACAGCAGCCTCTGCAACACCATAATGACATCAACATCAAATCACATGATCAGCTCTTAAAGCAATATGCAACCCTTTTAAATATTTGACACTATAGACCAGTTATAATGGGAGACTTTAATTATCCTAATGTAAATGGATTTGGCAGGAAAAAATGGATTGGAAAATGGGTTAACATGAGGTATCTTGACGAGGAAGTCTTGAATCACAATGGTGATTTATTGAAGGAAAGTTAAAACCATGTATAAATAAGCTGAGTACACTTACAGGTATACTTCCACCAGTTCTGGGGCTCAGGCTGAAGATTCCCCCCTATCAGGACTGCTTTTGTAACACCTGATAGGAGATGGTTCATGTGAGCCACAAGCACCCAACCCTTAAAGGGGCCACGCTATCACAGCTATCCTCAAAGAAGACTTAGTTTGGGTACAGTTGAGATACATTCCCACAGGGAGAACTGTAGAATGTCTGAGCTCTCTAGTTGATGGAAGAGAAGGAGAGTAAGGTAAAGAAGAAAAAGTATGTGTTGACAGATGTCAGATTGATCATTCTGGTAAAAGCTAGATTGGATACAAGTATTTCAGAGGGGAACTGAAAAAGGAGAAGCAAATTCAAAGGATTTAAGACATATAGGTGTTAGATGCTGTGACTGTAGTTAACGTTGATAAGGGGGAGGTGTTAGATGGTGTGACTGTAGTTAGTGTTAATGAGGAGGAGGTGTTAGATAGCATGACTGTAGTTAGTGTTGTTAAGCAGGAGGTGTTAGATGGTGTGACTGTGGTTAAGTTGATAAGGGGGAGGTGTTTGATATTTTTAGGGTCAGACAGAAGGAGGACATGTCCCCTTTTCTTTGTGCTCTGCCACTTTTCTTTCGGCTCGCGTCCATCCCTTGTTGCTCCCCGTGATACCTTGCCTTTATCGTGTGGCTTGTTATCTTCTTGTCTCCTGGGCCTTTTTCTTGTTATATATTATATATGTTATTATCTGTGTTTGTTTTTTTGTTGTGTGAGTGATGTGTGGGGCAAAGAAGCGTGATGGTCTGTCGTGTTTTAGGGGGTTGGGGGGAGATGGTTGTTGAGGTGGAGTGTGTTAGGAGGTGGGGGCTGCTAGGTTGGGTGTTTTGGTATTTCCTGGTGCTGGGGTGGATGTCCAAGTCGTGTGTGTGTTTTTTGGGGAGGTTTCCTTTGCTGGGGAGGTTTTGCTGGGTCAGATTCTGTTTTTTCAGAAAGGGATTTTGGGGAGAAAAAAAAAGTTTTATTTAGTGGGTGGGCCGTTGAGGGAGTAGTAAGTAGGAAATTAGCATTTTGTAGGCAGTCCCTTTTGTTAGTTGTAATGAGTCAGTCTGTTACTAGGTTTCTGCCATTGTTCCTGATAGTCCAGTACTTAAAAATTTACATTTTTCCCTGACCTGCCTATGGATTTTACCCAGTCACCGTGTGGTCAGAGTATCATCCACGTGAAGTTGTACATTTATACCTTTGCTCTTTTAGGGGTTTATACTTCTCCACCTGAATTAGTTCACCCACTCTGATAGATTCCCATATGTGTCCAATTACCCCTTTTCATTAAGGTGAAACTAGAGTTAACCCCTGGCCATATCTAAGACAATGTCTGAGGATCTTTGATGTGTTCTATTTTTTACAAACATTTTTTGAAAATTTCTTTCTCACTCACTCTGAAGCCGTTATAGGTCGAATCCAAGTCCAGCTGGAGTTCATTCAGCTCTCGTTCATTCCATGGTTGGGCATAGCTATGGATAGTGTTTGGCCATTCTTGCCATCTATCTCCGTTGGAACCGTAACTTAGGCTTAAGTTTGCCCTCCAGGCATGCGTCCCGACCAGTTTCGCTGCTTTCTTGTGCTTTATCAAGGGAGAGGAGAGTTGGTTTTGCCATTCTTGTCCTTTTGTATCCTGTCTCCTCCAGTAGGTTCAGAGTGGGTGAGAGTTGTCTGCTCAGATCTGATCCCGGCTACTTCTGTAGGTAAAGGAAGTTACCTGCCTGTACTTATCCTTTATATAGACCTAAGTCCCACCCCCTCCTGTCCTCAAGTTGAAGGAAGCTTTTGCTGTTTATTGGTTCCCTGTGAGTTTGGAATCCCCCCTTCCATCCCTGAGTGACCAGGAGGCAATGTTAACATTAACATGTTGATAAGAGGGAAGTGTTAGATAGTGTGACTATTTAATGCTAATGAGGGGGAGATATTTGATAATTCGTCTGTTGTTAATGCTGATAAGGAGGAGGTGTTAGATAGTGTGTGTGTAGTCACTGTTAATAAGGATTGTGTGACTGTAATTAATATTGTTAAGGAGAAGTTGTTAGTGTGACTGTAGTTAATGTTAATAAGGAGGAGGTGTTAAATAGTGTGACTGTAGTTAATGTGAAGAAGGAGGAGGTGTTAGATAGTGTGTCCATAGTTAATATTGATAAGGAGATGTTAGATAGTGTGACTGTAGTAATAAGGAGGAGATGTTAGATAGTGTGACTGTAGTTAACGTTGATAAGAAGGAAGTGTTAGATAGTGTGATTGTAGTTAATGTTGGTAAGGGGGAGATGTTAGAGAATCTATTTTTAGTTAACGTTGATAAGATACCATGACTGGATGTTATGCATTAAATTATACTGAGGAAAATGAGAGTGGAAATTGCAGAGTGTTTGACCATCACTTTTCTTTCTTCCTTGGAGTCAGGACTGGAGCTGGAGAATTGCAAAAGTTCCACCCTTGTTCAAAACAAAAGATGTACAGATAAGCCCAGTGACACAGGCCAGTCACATTCACCTTGGCCGTGTGGAAACCTTGAGAAATGATCATTTTGGGCAGTACTAATAGCCACCCTTGCAGGTTAATTAAGTAAAGTCAACATGGATTCCATACAGGATTATGCTTAACTAAACTCATGGAGTTTTTTGAAGAACTGACGGAGAAGTTTGGTAGGGGCAATGCTGTTGATGTGATGTACTTGGACTTCGATGCAGAGCTGCACAACAGACCTGTGAGCAATGTATTTCACTCTATGTGAGCTCGTAGAATAAAACAAACAGTAACAACATGGACACAGAATTTTCTAAGTGACAGAAAAGAGAGAATGATGATTAATGGATGTTTTTCAGATTGGAGGATGGTTTGTACTGGAGTTCCCCAGGGCTCAGTGTTGGGTCCCTTTTGCATCCTGATATGCATTAATTACATAGGTCATAGTGTATGGGGCACAGTTTCAAAATTTATGAATGATATAAAACCTGGAAGCATTGTGAACTGGGAGGAGGGTAGTATACTTGATTTTTTTAAATTTTGATTTGATTGATTTATTATTGTCACATGTATTAATATATATTGAAAAGTATTGCTTCTTGCGTGCTATAGAGACAAAGAATAAGTTCACAGAGTACAGAGGAGAGAAGAAAAGGAGAGAGTGCAGAATATAGTGTTACAGTAATAGCTAGCATGTAGAGAAAAAAATCGGCCTAATATAGGGTGGCACGGTGACACAGTGGTTAGCACTGCTGCCTCACAATGCCAGGGACCCGGGTTCAATTCCAGCCTTGGATCACTGTCTGTGTGGAGTTTGCACATTGTCCCCATGTCTGCATGGGTTTCCTTCAGGTGCTCTGGTTTTCTCCCACACTCCAAAGATGTGTCGGTTAGGTTGATTGGCCATGCTAAATTGACCCTAGTGTCTGAGGGATTAGCAAGGTAAATATGTGGGGTTACAGGAATAGGACCTAGGTGGGATTGTAGTCAGTGCAGACTCGATGGGCCAAATGGCATCTTTCTGCGCTGTAGTGACTCTGTGATAAGATAGGTCCATTCAGAAGTCTGATAGCAGCTGGGATGAAGTTGTTCTTGAGTCAGTTGGTACTTGATCTGAGATTTTTGTATCTTTTTCCTGATGGAAGAAGGTGGAAGAGAGAATGTGCATGGGGTCCATGATTATGCTGGCTGCTTTCTGAGGCAGCGGGAAGTGTAGATGAAGCCAGTGGTTGGGAGGCTGGCTTGAGTGATGGACTGTGCTACGTTCATGACCCTTTGTAGTTTCTTGCGGTCTTGGACAGAGCAGGAGCCATACCAAGTTGTGATACATCTGGAAAAGATGCTTTCCATGGTGCATCTGTAAAAATTGGTGAGAGTTGTAGTGGACATGCCAAATTTCCTTAGTCTTCTGAGAATGTAAAAGCATTTATGCATTTTCTTTATTATCGCAAGAAGTCTCGCAGCATGCCGTTAAAGTCCAACAGCTTTGTTTGGAATCATGAGCTTTCAGAGCATTGCGCCTTCATCAGGTTAGTGGGTCTTTTGCTCATCCTGATATGCATTCAGGTCCACAACAGACCCATTTACCTGATGAAGGAGCAGCGTTTCAAAAGCTCGTGATTCTAAATAAACCTGTTGGACTTTAGCTTGGTGTTGTGAGACTTCCTACAGCCTCATGGGAAATTGGTGTTGAAGATAATCATGGATGAAATATCTTTGCCTATCTACTGATTGCGGACTATGGTTAGGAAGCCTTGGATCCAGAGGGAGGAGCCCCAGGCCGTGGAGTTTGGGGATGGGTTTTGTAGCAATAATGGTGTTAGAGGCTGAGTTGTAGTCAATTAATAGGAGTCTGATGTAGATGTCTTTGTTATCCAGGTGTTCCAGAGTTGAGCGCAGGGAGAGAGAGATGGTCTGCTATGGAGCTGTTGTGGTAATAGATGAGCTGTAGTGGATCCGGGCAATCTGGGAGGCCGGAATTGATTAGTGCCGTGAGTAACCTTTCGAAGCAGTTCATAGTGATGGATGTCAGAGCCACTGGACAATAGTTACTAAGGTACATTGCCTGGATTTTCTTTGGTACCGGGATGATGGTCATCCTTTTGAAGCAGGTTGGAACCTCAGATCAGAGTGAGGACAGGTTAAAGATGTCTGTGAATACCCTTACCAGCTGGTCCACTCAAGATCTGAGTGCTTGTCTGGGTATCCCATCTGGGCCAGTCACTTACAGTCAGTTAATTTTTAAGAAGGCCGATCTAATGTCTGTGGTGGTGACCTCAGATACTAGTTGGGCAGAGGCCTCTGGGGCAGAAGATATCCCCTCGATAACTCTTTGCGTTGAATGTGTTGATTTCAAAAGGACATGGACATGTTGGTGAAATGGGTGGACAAGTGGCAGATGAAGTTTAATGAAGAGGAATGTGAAGTGATGCACTTTGCTAGGAAGAACATGGAGAGACGATATCAAAAAGGAGATACAATTCTTAAAAGGGCACAGGCTAGAGGCACTTGGGTGCATAAATCACTGAAGTTGGCAAGACAGGTGGAGAGAGAAATTAAGATAGTATTCTGGGCTTTATTGATAGTGTGATGTTACTGTGCCTATGAGAAATGTATTTGTATCATGTTTCTTTTGCAGGATTTTTAGCAATTAGTTCTACTTATCAGTGCTGCTTTTTCTATAACCAGCAGCTCCTGTTGATGCTGCAGAAGCATAATTGATCTTAATTACTGGAGTGTTTGTTTTAATCTGGACTAATGCAGTTCTGTTGTTTTACTGTTTTTCCCTGGAGTTTTTCAGATTACGTTTATTGACAGGAAAAATCATGTGACTGGGCTGGATTTGGCTTACACAGAGGAATCAAGTCAGTTACTCTTGGAATCTTTAGAGAGATGTAGCTCTCTGTTTGTCTCTTTCCTTCTCTCTTGGCCTCTTTCTTTGCGTCTGTCTGAATTTGGAGATTGGGATCTGCCAGAAAATGAGTCTCTTTCTCTGAAGACAGATTTCTCTCTGGAAGCTGCTTTATGAGAGTTAAAGACAGGTGTATCTGTATCTGTCCGCAGGGGTTAAAAGGCTGGAAATGTGGTGGTGGTGTTCCAAGATATCTGCTGCTCTTGTCCTTCCAGATGGTAATGGTCGCAGAGTTATTGACTCACAGAGGTCGACAGCACAGAAAAAGCACTTCAGGCCATTGCAACTGCGCTGGTCAAAAATAACCACCTAACTAGGGATGGCACAGTGGCACAGTGGTTAGCACTGCTGCCTCACAGCGCCAGGGACCTGGGTTCAATTCCAGCCTTGGGTCACTGTCTGTGTGGAGTTTGCACATTCTCTGGGTTTCCTCTGGGTGCTCCAGTTTCTTCCCACAGTCCCAGCTTGGGTGGATTGGCCATAGTAGATTTCCCCCAACTATCCAAAATATGTGTAGGTTATGGGGGTTAGCAGGGTAAATGTGTGAGTTCACGGGAATGGGTTGGGGAGGGGTAGGCCTGTTCTTTGGGAGAGGTAGTGCAGACTTAGTGGGCTGAATGGCCTCCTTCTGCACTTATATGATTTTCATAGAAATCATAGAATCATAGAAACCCTACAGTACAGAAAGAGGCCATTCGGCCCATCGAGCTTGCACCGAACACAATCCCACCCAGGCCCTACCCCCATATCCCTACATATTTTACCCACTAATCCCTCTAACCTACGCATCCCTGGACACTAAGGGGCAATTTTAGCATTACCAATCAACCTAACCCACACATCTTTGGACTGTGGGAGGAAACCGGAGCACCCGGAGGAAACCCATGCAGACACTAGGAGAATATGCAAACTCCACACAGACAGTGACCCAAGCCGGGAATCCAGGTCCCTGGAGTTGTGAGGCAGCAGTGCTAACCACTGTGCTACTGTGCTGCCCAATTTTGACTGTTCTTATCCCATTTTCCAGTGCTTGGGACCATTGCTTTTTACGCCTTGGCATTGCATGTGTACATCTCAATACTTCTTAAATTTTAGGAGCGTCTCTGCCCCGGCAGCCCTTTCAGGCAATGAGTTCCAGACTCCCACCACTGCCTGGGTGAAAATGTTTCTCATCACAGTCCCTCTAAACATCCAGCCCTTATCTTGAATCCATGTCGCCTGGTCATTGATCCCTCCATCGAGGGGATAGGTTTCTTCCTGTCTATATCCATGCCCTCATAATTTTACATGTCTCAATCCTATCCCCCCCTTAGTTTCCACTGCTCCAAGGAAAACCCTGGTCTATCCAATCTCTCTTCAGATTCTCCATCCAGGCAACATCCTGGTAAATCTCTCCTGCACCCTTTCCAGTGCTATCACATCCTTCCTATAATGTGGATTCCAGAACTGCACACAATACTCGAGCGGTGGCTAATCAATGTTTTATGCTGTTTCAACATAACCACTCTGACCTTGAACTCAATGCCTGGGCTAATAAAGGCAAGTATACCATTTACCTTCTTAACCACTTTATCCAACTGTCTTACTATCTAACCCGGTCTTGTAACCACAGTATTTATATGACCAGTCCACTTCAGTTTCTGGTCAATGATTATCCCCCAGGATGTTGATAATGGGGGATTAAGTGATGGTAATGCTGTTGTACGTCAAGGAGTGATGGCTAGTTTCTCTCTTGTTGGTGATGGTCATTGCCTGGCACTTGTGTGGGGTGAATGTTACTTGCCAGTTGTCAGCCCTGGCCTGGATATTGTCCAGATTTTGCTGCATTTGGACACAGACTGCTTCAGTATCTGAGGAGTCGGGAATATCCTGCATATTACCCTGAACGACTGTTCTAAAGTGGGAATTGCTTGGAATGACTTGTAATGACTGGAATTGGCTTGTAATATTGTGATTGTGTGGAATAAGGGAGCAATGGTGGTGCTGAATGACAGCCTGATAGATGGGGACACCTCAATATCTCCTGTGACTGATTCAATCTTAAATAAATAAAAGCTGTTACATTTGATGAATTCTGGGGTAAACAACCTCTAAACATTACTTGAATGGCAATTGAGGAAGTTATAATGATATACTCTCCTTCACCAGCCTGGTGACTGCGAAGAACACTAGATAATGGGTGCAGGAAAGTATAACAGCATCCTTTCAATATGTGCCACCCTGTAGACAGTGCAGCACTCCCTCAGTACTGACCCTCTGACAGTGCAGCACTCCTTCAGTACTGACCCTCTGACAGTGCGGCACTCCCTCAGTACTGACCCTCTGACAGTGCGGCACTCCCTCAGTACTGACCCTCTGACAGTGCGGTGCTCCCTCAGCACCGACTCTCTGACAGTGCGGCACTCCCTCAGTACTGACCCTCTGACAGTGCGGCACTCCCTCAGTACTGACCCTCTGACAGTGCAGCACTCCCTCAGCACTGACCCTCTGACAGTGCAGCACTCCCTCAGTACTGACCCTCTGACAGTGCGGCACTCCCTCGGCACTGACCCTCTGACAGTGCGGCACTCCCTCAGCACTGACCCTCTGACATTGCGCACTCTTTTTACTGTCTGTAGATAATGTATCTCATACTATATAAAAGTTGTCACTTTTTAATGCCCACTGTCATAGAATCATGGAATCCTACAGTGCAGAAGAAGGCCATTCAGCCCATCGAGTCTGCACTGACCACAATCCTACCCAGGCTCTCTCCCAGAATCCCAGGCATTTACCCTAGCTAGTGCCCCTGACACTAAGGGGCAATTTAGCATGGCCAATCCATCTATCCTGAACATAGAACATGGAGCATAGAACCCTACAGTGCAGAAACAGGCCCTTCAGCCCATCAAGTCTGCACCAACCACAATCCCACCCAGGCCCTATCCCTATATCCATACACATTTACCTACTAATTCCTCTAGCCTCCACATCCCAGGACACTAATGGGTAATTTTAGCATGGCCAATCAACCTAACCTGCACATCTTTGGACTGTGGGAGGAAACCGGAGCATCTGGAGGAAACCCACACAGACACGAGGAGAACATGCGAACTCCACACAGACAGTGACCCGAGCCGGGATTCGAACCCACATCACTGGCGCTGTGAAGCAGCAGTGCTACCGTGCCGCCCCTGTGTATCCCAGCAGCTGCTGAATCTGCGGATTGACGTTAGTTCACTGTCCTGGGCCATTAGCTCCCCTTGTCTTTCGACAGGTGCTACCAAACTGGCTGAATTCTTATTGCAGCAGGAGGGTGTGAGCTGGTGTGTGCAAGTCGGGGGAGACAGGATTTGGACAAACGGCATGGAGGGGGGGATGTGAGAAGAAATGTTTTTAATGTAGCCCATGGTTAAGATTGACTGAGAATCTAGTCGAAGTAGAGTGAAACGAGGCTTTCCAGAGGGAAGTGGATTATTACCTGAAAATGCTGGAAAATCTTAGCAGGTCCGACAGCATCTGTGGATCAGCTGTTATAAAGGGTGATCCAGACTCAGAACATTGGCTCCATTCTCTCTCCACTAACGCTATCAGACCCGCTGAGATTTTCCACCATTTTCTGTTCCTGTTTCAGATTGCAGTATCCGCAGTGTTTTGCTTTTGTATTAGAAGTTATAGATCATAGATTATAGAATCCCTACAGTGCAGAAGGAGGCCATTTGGCCCATCGAGTCTGCACCGACTATAATACCACCCAGGCCCTATTCTGTAACCCCACATATTTACCCTTCCTGACTCGGGTTAATTTAACATGGCCAATCAACTTAACCCGCAATCTTTGGATTGTGGGAGGAAACCAGAGCACCAGAGGAAACCCTCACAGACACGGGGAGAATGTGCAAACTCCACAAAGCTGGGATTCGCACCCAGGTCCCTGGTGCTGTGAGGCAGCAGTGCTAACCACTGTGCCTCTGTACTGCCCTATATTAGATTATTATCTGGTCGGGAGTTTGAGCAGGGTTACGAGTGAAGGCCAACGAGTGGCTTTTGGTAAATTTCTCCCATGAGTGGTAGCATGGACATGATAGGCTGAAGGGCCTCCTTCAGCTGTGTAATATAATCTAAGATAATTAGAATGGTAGAAAGTGAGCATGCCTTCCTTCAATAATGGCACTAGTTACACTAACCCCTCCCCCATTTCTAAAGCTCATTGAATCATTGAATGTTCATTTTCTCCAAACTGCATAGCCCCTCCATGATCACCCTGTGAAATGGTCTGGTAACTTTGCTGCTTTCTTGGTTTCATTTGCTGGAAATATTTTAATTAAGTGTCTCTTTATTCCCAGTGAATGTTCAGCTTGCCCTAAATTAACAGGATACTTTTTCTCATCCAGTTAAATATTCAGTTCAAGCTGTGAAGGAGAGATGTTGATTGTATGTTAAACTGCCTGATTCAGGAAAGGAATTGGTTTGAGAAGGTCAGAAAGCTGAGCCATGGAGCGAAACAGCAGCCACAAACAGGTCATGTCACCAGGAGAGACACGTGTCTTCACAGAAATATTATTGGCTTCATTGGGGTGAGGTATTGGACAAGCTGGAACTTGCAGAGTGTGTAGGATAAACAAGGCAGCAGAGATTAACCCAGTAATGCACTGACTGTTCAATAGTCAGTCGGCAACGCGGTAACAGCTAATTCCTGCTGGACATCTTGCTGTGATGTGGAGATGCCGGCGTTGGACTGGGGTAAACACAGTAAAAAGTCTCACAACACCAGGTTAAAGTCCAACAGGTTTATTTGGTAGTAAAAACCACTAGCTTTTGGAACGCTGTTCCTTTGTCAGTCCACTCATCTGATGAAGGAACAGCATTCCGAAAGCTAGGGGCATTTACTACCAAAACAAACCTGTTGGACTTTAACCTGGTGTTGTGAGACTTCATCCTGCTGTGGGCAGCGGTGCTTTGAACACTGAGAACTGAGCTGGGGCACAGAACAACAGATTGTATCTTTAGCACACACACACAACACAGAAACAAGCAACCAATCTGGCAGCCTGGCAGTAACACCAGCACAATGTACAACCAATAACTGATTGGTAATACTGATCGGCTGTAATGGTTAGTGATTCACTGGCTGTAACTTTTAGCAATGTGTTGGCAGTAATGTTTAATAATGGGCTCTGACAAAAAATCATCCAGATTATACTCTCCCCACAGATGTTGTCAGACCTTCTGAGATTTTCCAGCATTTTCTGTTTTTGTTTCAGATTCCAGCGTCTTCTTTTGTCTTTATGTTTAATAATGTGTTGGCAGTAATGGTTAGTAATGACCGGCAGTAATGGTTAGTAATGCATTGGCAGTAATGGTTAGTAATGACTGGCAGTAATGGTTAGTAATGCATTGGCAGTAATGGTTAGTAATGACTGGCAGTAATGGTTAGTAATGCATTGGCAGTAATGGTTAGTAATGACTGGCAGTAATGGTTAGTAATGACTGGCAGTAATGGTTAGTAATGACTGGCAGTAATGGTTAGCAATGACTGGCAGTTAAGGTTAGTAAAATGCTGATGTAATGGTTAGTAATCCAGTCACACTGTTTTGGTTTCTATGGCTGCTGCTGGTTGCTTCTTAGAACATAGAACATAGAACACTACAGCACAAACAGGCCCTTCGGCCCACGAGTTGCGCCGATCACATCAACACCTACCAACCTACAGACCTATCTATAACCCTCAATCTCATTAAACCCCATGCTGAGTTAAAGCCTGCACAGCCTGTCAGCCAATTCATTTGATGAAGGGTGATGGGGTGTTGTCCTAATCTGTTTGATGAACATCTGAATCACAGTGCTAGTAAAGGCAGTGTCATTGTCAGAGAGCAGGACTTCAGGTATCCAGTGTGGGCTGAAACTTTTTTTGTAGTTGCTCAGTGATAGCATGGAAAGTAATGGAGCTCTTGCGATGTATCTCCAACCATTTAGAATGTGTGCAACTCTGTATGAGGGGTTGTCTGTGTGAAAGGCGGTCTGCGAGAGGGGCGGTCTGCGAGAGGGGCGGTCTGCGAGAGGGGCGGTCTGCGAGAGGGGCGGTCTGTGTGAAAGATGGTCTGTGAGAGGGGCGGTCTGCGAGAGGGGCGGTCTGCGAGAGGGGCGGTCTGCGAGAGGGGCGGCCTGTGACAGGGGCAGTCTGTGAGAGGGGTGGTCTGTGTGAAAGATGGTCTGTGAGAGGGGTGGTCTGTGTGAAAGATGGTCTGTGAGAGGGGCGGTCTGTGCGAGAGGTGGTCTGTGCGAGGGACAGTCTGTGTGAGGGCTGGTCTGTTTGGGGGATGGTCAGTGCGAGAGGTGGTCTGTGTGAGGTGATTCATTTTGGTAGGACAAACATGAATGCGGATTACAGGGCCAATGGCAGGGTTCTGAGGAATCTGGAGGAACAGAGAGATCTTGGAGTTAATATCCACAGATCTCTGAAGGTTGCCACTCAAGTGGATAAAGCTTTGAAGAAGGCTTATAGTGTGTTAGTGTTTATTAACAGGAGGTTTGAGTTTAAGAGCCGTGGGGTTATGCTGCAACTATACAGGACCTTGGTGAGACCACATTTGGAATATTGTGTTCAGTTCTGGTCACCTCACTATAAGAAGGATGTGGAAGCATTGGAGAGAGTGCAGAGGAGATTTACCAGGATGCTGCCTGGTTTGGAGGGTAGGTCTTATGAGGAAAGATTGAGGGAGCTGTGGCTTTTCTCTTTGGAGTGGAGGAGGATGAGAGGCGACTTAATAGAGGTTTATAAGATGATGAGGGGGATAGATAGAGTGGACGTGCAGAGACTATTTCCTCGGGTGGATGTAGCTGTTACTAGGGGGCATAACTATAAGGTCCATGGTGGGAGATATAGGAGGGATGTCCGAGGTAGATTCTTCACTCAGAGAGTGGTTTGGGTGTGGAATGCACTGCCTGCTGTGATAGTGGAGTCGGACACTTTAGGAGGGGTGGTCTGTGTGAGGGACAGACTATAAAGAACAAAGAACAAAGAAAATTACAGCACAGAAACAGGCCCTTCAGCCCTCCAAACCTGCATTGCTCATGCTGCCTGACTTAACTAAAACCCTCTACCCTTCCAGGGACCATATCCCTCTATTCCCATCCCATTCATGCACTTGTCAAGACGCCCCCTCAAAGTCACTACTGTATCGGCTTCCACTACCTCCCCCCAGCAATGAGTTTCAGGCACCCATTACTCTCTGTGTAAAAAAATCTGCTTCGTACACCTCCTTTAAACATTACCCCTCGCACCTTAAACCTATATCCCCCAGTAATTGACTCTTCCACCCTGGGAAAAAGCTTCTGACTATCCACTCTGTGAGGGCCAGTCTGTGTGAGGGCCAGTCTGTGTGAGGGGCAGTCTGTGTGAGGGGCAGTCTGTGTGAGGGGCGGTCTGTGTGAGGGGCGGTCTGTGTAAGGGGCAGACTGAGTGAAGGGCTGTCTGTGTGAGGGGCAGACTGAGTGAGGGGCAGACTGAGTGAGGGACAGTCTGTGTGAGGGGCAGACTGAGTGAAGGGCTGTCTGTGTGAGGGACAGTCTGTGTGAGGGACAGTCTGTGTGAGGGGCAGACTGAGTGAAGGGCAGTCTGTGTGAGGGGCAGTCTGTGTGAGGGGCAGACTGAGTGAAGGGCAGTCAGTGTGAGGGGCAGTCTGTGTGAGGGGCAGTCTGTGTGAGGGGCAGACTGAGTGAAGGGCAGTCTGTGTGAGGGGCAGACTGAGTGAGGGACAGTCTGTGTGAGGGGCAGACTGAGTGAAGGGCTGTCTGTGTGAGGGACAGTCTGTGTGAGGGACAGTCTGTGTGAGGGGCAGACTGAGTGAAGGGCAGTCTGTGTGAGGGGCAGTCTGTGTGAGGGGCAGACTGAGTGAAGGGCAGTCAGTGTGAGGGGCAGTCTGTGTGAGGGGCAGTCTGTGTGAGGGGCAGACTGAGTGAAGGGCAGTCTGTGTGAGGGGCAGTCTGAGTGAAGGGCAGTCTGAGTGAGGGCCAGACTGAGTGAGGGCCAGACTGAGTGAGGGCCAGACTGAGTGAAGGACAGTCTGTGTGAGGGCCAAACTGTGTGAAGGACAGTCTGTGTGAGGGACAGTCTGTGTGAGGGACAATGTGCAATGAGTAGCTCACCTCCTGACTCCCCAAAGCCCATCCACAAGGCACAAGCCAGGAGTGTGATGAAATGCTCCCCACTTGTCTGAATGGGTGTGGCTCCAACAACATTCCAGAAGCTCAACCCCATCCGGGATAAAGCAGCCCCACTTGTTTGACACCACATCCACACACATCCACTCCCTCCACCACTGATGCACAGTAGTGGCAGCTTGTGCTGCTATGGACTAGACATTAATATATATAAATACTCATCACTGAGCGAATTTATAAAGTTTTTTTGCACTTTTCAAACTGGACAGTTGTTGAGCTGACATGACGGGGAAAATACATCACCATTTATAAAGGGAGAATGGGAATTAAACACCACCTTTCTGTTTACGGATAGATTGCAGCAGTTCAGGAAGGCAGCTCACCCACACGCTCCCAAGGGCACTTAGGGATGGGCAATAAATGTTGACATAGTCAGCAATGCCCACATCCCGTCAAGACTATTGTTAGACCATAAGAAATAGGAACAGGAATAGGCCATTCAGCCCCTCGAGCCTGCTCCACCATTCAATAGGATCATGGCCGATCTGACACTCCTCATATCCACTCTCCTGCTCTTTCCTTGTAACCTTGGATTCCCTTATGATCAAAAATCTATCTCAGCCTTAAATATACACAAGGACTCAGCTCTCTGTGGCAAAGAGTTCCAAAGACTCAAAACCCATCTCAGTCTTAAACTGGTGCCCCTTTACCCTGAGACTATTCCCTCTGGTCTGAGACTCTCCCATGAGGGGAAACAGCTTGTCAGTATTTACCCTGTCGAGCCTCTTATGAATCCGATATGTTTCAATGAGATCACCTCTCATTCTCCTAAATTTCAATGGGTAGAGTCCCAACCTGTTTAACCTTTCCTCATAAGACAATCCCTCCATTCCAGAATAATCCCAGTGAACCTTCTCTGAACTGTCTCCAATCAAATAATATAGCTACAGAACACTTTAGGTCCTAAATCTGCGACGTATGGCTATAGAATCCCTATAGTGCAAAAGAAGGCCATTCAGCCCATTGAGTATACACTGACCACAATGCTACCCAGACACCATTCCCGTAAACCCACATATTTACCCTGTTAATCCCTGACACTAGGGGCAATTTACTATGGCCAATTGACCAAATGGGCAATTTTTTATTATTGATTTAGGGGTGGCACGATGGCACAGTGGTTATCATTGCTGTCTCACAGCGCCAGGGACCTGGGCTCAACTCCTGGCTTGGGTCACTGTCTGTGTGGAGACCGTACATTTTCCCCATGGTTGCATGGGTTTCCTCTGGGTGCTCTGGTTTCCTCCCTCAGTTCAAAGATGTGCGGGTTAGACGGATTGGCCATGCTAAATTGCCCCTTAGTGTCAGGGAGACTAGTTAGGGTAAATGTATGGGGTTATGGGATAGGGTCTGGGTGGGATTGTGTTTGGTGCAGACTCAGTGAGCTGAATGGACTCCTTCTGTGCTATAGGATTCTATGATTCTAATATATTTCCTTAAATAAAGGGACCAAAACTGCTCACGATGTGGCCCCACAGTGTATTCTCCCCCGGCACCATGATGTCACACTGGCGTGAACCACTATTGGTATTCAAAATGGAAAGCCAGTCATGATGACCATGGTGGGTGTGTGGGGATGCCTGTAGGCCCTGCCTATGAGGGAGAAGGTGCCTTGATGCTTGGGGGAGGGGGGTGCTTTTAAATTTAACTTTGAGCTCAGGACACTCTTGCTCAAGGTGCCCCAATCTCAGAAGCCCAGTTTTGCTGGTATGTTTAGGCCCCACCCCTCCAGCTGGCTGTGTGATTCCCGCCAGCAATCTGAAATTGCATAGAGTACCATTAAATCAGGCTGGCTGTGAAGCCAGTGAGCTTTTCTCACCTAATCTAACACTCCCACCTTATGGTAATGAATTAAATGAGGGATTGTGTCTGACCAATGCAAAGCTTGATGTGAAGTTGGGTAGAGTAATTGTAGATTGGTGTTTGCAAAACTATAAAACGCTAGGGGGTGAAAGCATTGCATGGTCCCTTTAAAAGGTGGTGCTTTTTCTGTGTTTAGAGAGTTTTAAAAAAATGCAAGTTCATAGGGAGCCCAATCTGAAACATCTGTATTGAAAGGCCAAGCAGCAGTTTTTTACCAAAACAACAGGCTTTTGAATTTAGCCAATCAATTTGAATCAGGCCCTTAGATGCCAAGAACCTATAAATTTAAATCCGATGGTTTTGACAACCCAGGACTAATCCTATTGTGGTAAATATTGATAAGTCATCACAGATATAAAAGAAGGGGGCAATGGGACAAAAAGAGAGAGCAACTGTCACCTGCCAGAGAAAACAACTCTCAATTCTCAAGAGAAAGAGAGAGAGAGAGAATCGCTGGTTCTCATAGCTTCATCGATGTCTTAGAGAAAGCACCATCTAGACAGCAAAAGTACCAAAGAAGAAAGAAGTTCCAGATAGAAGAATCAACAGAGAAGGCCCAGAATATTCTGGAAGACACAAAACCTGGTTGTAATTTACAGAGTGGTTAAATTCTATTTTTGTTAATGGGCGGGAATTACATTTATTTGAACAGCATTCCATTAGAACCTTGATTATTTGGGAATATTTAACAGTTAGAAGGGATTAATTCAGTTTGTTAATAGTTTAGTTAATTTGTTTACTGTTAGTTAGATAAATAAATTATTACGTGTTGATTTTAGAGTGAGTGTCAAGGATTTATTTTGTATTCAACCACGAGAAGTCGCTGAAGAGCAGGTCACACCACTTCACACACACTTTTTACAGATTGTAAGGTGAGGTACTCCTCTTTGGGTGTTTCAGTGTTAGTTCTCAGAGGGGGGAATCAACCTCCACTTTATAACAAGCTCAATTAGGAAGCAAGCTGTGTGGAGGACACAAAGTAACTGCAGAGGGATATAAACAGGTGAGGTGATTAGACAAGATGTTGACAATGTTTGTAAATGTGAAACTTTGACAGGAGGTACAGAAAAGCAGAATATGTTTTGAAGGTAGAAGACTAATAAATATTGAGAATCAGAAAGAGTTGGGCGTTTCTCTGTATGAATGACAGAAAGGTAACAGTAAATAATTAAGACGGCAAACAATATATTCACCTTTATTATAAAGGGATTAGAATATAAGGAAGCATTGTTACGGGTTTATTTGAGATTGTACCCACAGCATTATACAGTTTTGACTCGTTTCCTAAGGATGCATTAGAGATTTGGAACCAGTATTTACTAAATGGATCGCTGGCATAAGAGGGTGGAAATGTGAAGAGATCTTAAATAAAGTGGATCTAAACTCTGAGTGGTGAATCATAGAATATTCTCTGGGGTTGTGTTGGAGGATATGCTGACAGGATGTTCTGCCTGAGGAGGCTAGGATTCAGGATTAATCACACTGTGGGTGCAAAACACAGTGAGAGTCAAAAAGCTAGAATCTCACTGGCAAAAGGTGGGGAACCTTATTTAAACACATGATATCCCCACCATGTTGTTCCCCACCCTCCCGCCTCCACATTGGGATTTCTCCCCCCTCCCCCCCTCCCCCCAGCAACATAACGTGATGTCAGCAAGGTTTACAACAGGTTTCCGAAACAAGGAACCAGGTGGAGGGGACACAGCGGGTGGGGGGATGCACAGCCCTTGGGGATAGGGACATGCCCAGGCAGTGTCCCCAGACACCCTGGCACTGCCCCAGGATAGGGAACAGTGGCCAAGGACTCCATGGGAGTTCCCATGCGTGTGTGGGGTGGTTACATGGGTGTATGTGTGTACATGCATGCTTGCAGGGTTTGGTTTTTTTTTTAAAATCAGGATTCCCGATGTTACTGGCCTTTTCCAGTCCAACCCTGCCAGTGTGAGGGTGTGGGCCATCCCTCCATTGCTTTATGTACCATGTGCTGGGTTAGCTGAAGAGACTTGTGTTTTGTTTTTATCTGTTAAAAATACTCGGCAGCTCAGTGGCACAATGATTAGCACTGTTGCCCCACAGCGCCAGGAAACTGGTTCAGTTCCAGCCCTGTGTAATTGTCTGTACGAACGTAGATCATAGAATATTACAGCGCAGTACAGGCCCTTCGGCCCTCAATGTTGTGCCGAGCTATGAAACAAATCTAAAACCCACCTAATCTACACTATTCCAGTATCATCTATATGTTTATCCAATGACCCTTTAAATGCTCTTAATGTTGACAAGTCCACTACTATTGCAGGCAGGGCATTCCACGCCCTTACTACTCTCTGAATAAAGAACCTATCTCTGACATCTGTCCAATATCTATCACCCCTCAATTTAAAACTATGCCCCCTCGTGTTAGCCACCACCATCCGAGGAAAAAGGTTCATACTGTCTACCCTATCTAATCCTTTGATCATCTTGTATGCCTCTATTAAGTCACCTCTTAAGCTTCTTCTCTCTAATGAAAACAGCCTCAAGTTCCTCAGCCTTTCCTCATAAGACCTTCCCACCATACCAGGCAACATCCTGGTAAACCTCCTCTGCAGCCTTTCCAATGCTTCCACATCCTTCCTATAATGCGGTGACCAGAACTGTACGCAGTACTCCAAGTGTGGCTGCACCAGAGTTTTGTACAGCTGTAACACGATCTCATGGCTCCGAAACACAACCCTCTACCAATAAAAGCTAACACACCGTACGCCTTCTTAACAACCCTATCAACCTGGGTGCCACCTTTCAGGGATCTATGCACATGGACATCAAGATCTTTCTGCTCACCTACACTACCAAGTATCTTACCATTAGCCCAGTAATCCTGTTACTCCTTCCAAAGTGAATCACCTCACACTTTTCTGCATTTAACTCCATTTTCCACCTCTCAGCCCAGCTCTGCAGCTTATCTATGTCCCTCTGTAACCTGCAACATCCTTCCACACTGTCCACAACCCCATCGACTTTAATGTCATCCCAAATTTACTAACCCATCCTTCTATGCCCTCATCCAGGTCATTTATAAAAATGACAAACAGCAGTGGCCTCAAAACAGAACCCTACAGTACACCACTAGTAACTGAACTCCAGGATGAACATTTCCCATCAACCACCACCTTTGAGCTAACCAATTTCTGATCCAAACCGCAAAATCACTCTCAATCCCATGCCTCCATATTTTCTGCAATAGCTTATTCTGGGGAACCTTATCAAACACTTTACTGAAATCCATATACACCACACCAACTGCTTTACCTTCATCCACCTCTTTGGTCACCTTCTCAAAGAACTCAGTAAGGCTTGTGAGGCACGACCTACCCTTCACAAAACCGTATTGACTATCCCTAATCAAATTGTTCCTTTCTAGATGATTATAAATCTTATCTCTTATAATCCTTTCCAAAACTTTGCCCACAACAGAAGTGAGGCTCACCGGTCTGTAATTCCCAGGATGGTCTCTACTCCCCTTCTTGAACAAGGGGACAACATTTGCTATCCTCCAGTCTTGTAGACAATGACAACATAAAGATCAAAGCCAAAGGTTCTGCAGTCTCCTCCCTAGCTTCCCAGAGAATCATAGGATAAATCCTATCCGGTCCAGGGGACTTATCTATTTTCACACTTTGCAGAATTGCTAACATTTCCTCCTTATGAACCCCAATTCTGTCTAGTCTAATAGCCTGAATCTCAGTATTCTCCTCAACAACATTGTCTTTTTCCTGTGTGAATACTGAAAAATATTCATTTAGTGCCTCTCCTATCTCTTCAAACTCCTATTCAACCTCTCTTCACAAGAATATTCCTCCATACCCGGGATCAACCTAGTGAACTTTCTCCAAAGTGTCTCTGATAACAGTACATCTTTCCTTGGTAAGAGGACCGAACCTGTTCACAGTATTCCAGGTGTGACCTGACTAATGTTTTGTAAAGATTTAGGAAGACTTCCTATTTTTATACTCCACTCCCTTTGGAATAAAAACCAACATTCCATTTACCTTCTATATTACCTGTTGAACTTTCATGTTAACTTTTTGTGATTTATGCATGAGGACCCCAAATCCCTCTGTGCTACAACTTTCTGCAGTCTTTCTCCATTTAAATAATACTCAGCTCCTTTATTCTTCCTACCAAAGTGTATCACTTCATATTTTCCAACATTACATTCCATCTGCCAAGTTTTTGTCCACTCACTTGGTTTGTCTATATGCCTTATACACTTCTTGTGTCATCCTAGCCACTTGCCTTCCCATCTATTTTTGTATCATCCGGAACCTTGTCAGTAGTACAATCACCTCCCTTGCCCAAATCATTAATATATTGAAAATAATTGTGACCCCAGCACTGATCCTTGTGGTGCTTCACCAGTTACAGGTTGTCTTCTTGAGAATGCCCCTCTTATCCCAACTTTCTGTCCGTTATCAGTTAGGCAATATCCACACTAATATATTATCCCAACACCATGGGCTCTTATCAAGTAACCTTTTGTGTGGTACCTTATTGAACATTTTGTGGAACGTTCACCCTGTCCTGTCTCCCTCCTGGGCTCCCTTGTCCAAGTCACTCTGTCTCCCTCAGGCCTCTCCCTGTCCTGGACCCTGTCCCCACCAGGCTCCTCTGGGTGCAGGGTCGCTCTCTCTTTTGGGCCTCTCCCTATCCTGGACCCTCTCCCTCCCAGGCTCCTCTGGTTGGTTGGGGGGGGCGGGTGTCAGACTCTCTCATCTCCCTCCCGGTCACCCACTCTGTCTCTCGCTCTGTCTCCTCAGGACACATGTACGAAGTTGTAGGTCACTCACAGAGTACCTGCTGTGCCCATTTCACCAGCTTTGTCCATGAACTGGTGATTGTGTGTGAATTGTTCATGGTGAGTGAGCTCACTGGTTATCTGTGAAGAAGGTGGGCACAGTAAGAAGTCTCACAACACCAGGTTAAAGTTCAACAGGTTTATTTGGCAGCACAAGCTTTTGGAGCGTTGCTCCTTCATCAGGTGAGTGAGGACTTGTGTTCACAAACAGGGCATATACAGACACAAACTCAATTTATAAGATAATGGTTGGAATGCGACAGGTAATCAAGTCTTAAAGGAACAGACAATGTGAGTCTGTCCACTCACATTCTCACTGCTCATGCAGGGTTGAACATTTTCATGTGGATTAATGGTACTGGCCTGGGCAGCTCATTGTATAGCACAGACCCTCTTACACACTCACTCAATGGAACATCTCACCTCACCAGCTGACAATCTGCACCCAGGGGTTAGCAGCTTGGAGAGAGCCAACACCCTCACTGTGACCCTAACAAACCTCCATATCTCCCTCATTAATAGGGATTGTATCAAAATGTGCCCCTGTCTCTCTGTTAAGAATCTTTTTGTATTTGCACCATTCTGTCTCAACCTCTCCACGTCCTATCTCTCTGTCAATATATTCCAACATTGCCTTTTGCTTCTGTCTCTCCCTTTCAGAACCTTTCTCTGTCTCACAAATTCACGAAACAGTTCCTGATGAAGATGGCCGTTCAGCCCATCTCATTTCTTCTACCCATTGAGATACTAACATTCTCATCCTCTGACATTGCACTCTTTTGTCTGCCCTCAACTCCTGTCTCTGGAAGTTTATACCCACAGTGGGGTAAATCTTTGTGTGATTGTAAATGGGGAACATGTAAGACGGCAGCTTCTATTAACTCTCTGTGAGATGTTGGGTCGGATTTTCAATATAATGGGCCTGAGGTGGGAAATTATGCTGCCCAACCTCAATATAAAGGGCCCATCACGTGTGATTTACATTCTGGAGAGGTGGGTGGGATCAGGCCAAGCCCACTGAGCCTAGGAACAGCTTGGTAGTGGTCATGGAGCTGGTACGTCTGATGCAAGCTGCTAAGAAGGCCTCAGCTTCTGAGACTTCCTCCTGGTTATTTTAAAAGCTGTTAGGACTTTTAACCCTCAGCTCTGATACCCCCATCATCCCTCCATTTGCTCCATTGCTCCCCTTCCATAAAAACTCGTGCCCTCTACCCACTCCTCATTGACCTTCATCCCCATGCCACTTCCATAGCTATTCATCCAATATCCACCATGGGCAACTTTCAGGAGACTTGTGGAATGAAAAGTAAACCTTCCAAGATTCATAGTATTTACAGTGCAGAAGAAGACTACTTGACCTATTGAGTCTACACTGTCTATCCAAAAGAACATGCTACCTAGTCTACCTAATCTGATGGAACTCTCAATAATACTCACCTTATATTGAGAACAACTCTGATTCATTGTAAGATTTTAAATGCCCCTTATATTTATGAAAAACAAGCCTTGATTCAATAACCACACCAAAGACAGCTAATCCCTTAATAAATTCTATAAACCATCAATCAAAATGTGAGCTGAGCCTTCTTCCCCTCCCCCCTGAAGTGAGTGCTTTTGGAGCTTTTGAAAGTCAACCAAGATCATTAGTGTAATGACTTTAACAAGGTCCATGAGTTGGACCTGTTAGAATATGAGTTCCCTCATTGAGGCAGTTATAACTGTCCAGTCTGGGAGCCCTGCAGAGGTATATAAGGTGGTGTGACTACTTGGTACTGAGAAGTACCTGCCTGAGCATTACACTTGCAAATAAATCTGGATTTGATAAAGGAACACCGACCTCGCAGGAGTAATTTCAATAAGGACCTCAACCAAGTGACCAGAACTGGACACTGCTCAGTGTGGGGAATGTCCTGAACTGGACACTGTGCTCAGTGTGGGGAATGTCCTGAACTGGACACTACTCAGTGTGGGGAATGTCCTAAACTGGACACTGCTCAGTGTGGGGAATGTCCTGAACTGGACACTGCTCAGTGTGGGGACTGTCCTGAACTGGACACTGCTCAGTGTGGGGAATGTCCTGAACTGGACACTGTGCTCAGTGTGGGGAATGTCCTAAACTGGACACTGCTCAGTGTGGGGAATGTCCTGAACTGGACACTGCTCAGTGTGGGGAATGTCCTGAACTGGACACTGCTCAGTGTGGGGACTGTCCTGAACTGGACACTGTGCTCAGTGTGGGGAATGTCCTGAACTGGACACTGTGCTCAGTGTGGGGAATGTCCTGAACTGGACACTGCTCAGTGTGGGGAATGTCCTGAACTGGACACTGTGCTCAGTGTGGGGAATGTCCTAAACTGGACACTGCTCAGTGTGGGGAATGTCCTGAACTGGACACTGCTCAGTGTGGGGACTGTCCTGAACTGGACACTGTGCTCAGTGTGGGGACTGTCCTGAACTGGACACTGTGCTCAGTGTGGGGAATGTCCTGTACTGGACACTGCTCAGTGTGGGGACTGTCCTGTACTGGACACTGTGCTCAGTGTGGGGAATGTCCTGAACTGGACACTACTCAGTGTGGGGAATGTCCTGAACTGGACACTGCTCAGTGTGGGGAATGTCCTGAACTGGACACTGCTCAGTGTGGGGAATGTCCTGAACTGGACACTGCTCAGTGTGGGGAATGTCCTGAACTGGACACTGCTCAGTGTGGGGACTGTCCTGTACTGGACACTGTGCTCAGTTGGGGACTGTCCTGAACTGGACACTACTCAGTGTGGGGAATGTCCTGAACTGGACACTGCTCAGTGTGGGGAATGTCCTGAACTGGACACTGCTCAGTGTGGGGAATGTCCTGAACTGGACACTGCTCAGTGTGGGGAATGTCCTGAACTGGACACTGCTCAGTGTGGGGAATGTCCTGAACTGGACACTGCTCAGTGTGGGGACTGTCCTGTACTGGACACTGCTCAGTGTGGGGACTGTTCTGAACTGGACACTGTGCTCGGGGTGGGAACTGTCCTGAACTGGACACTGTGCTCAGGATGGGGACTGTCCCGAACTGGACATTGTGCTCGGGGTGGGAACTGTCCTGAACTGGACACTATGCTCAGGATGGAGACTGTCCCGAACTGGACATTGTGCTCGGGGCCGGGACTGTCCTGAACTGGACACTGTGCTCAGTGTGGGGACTGTCCTGAACTGGATACTGTGCTCAGTGCAGGGACTGTCCTGAACTGGACACTCTGCTCAGGGTTGGGACTGTCCTGAACTGGACACTGTGCTGGGTGCAGGGACTGTCCTGAACTGGACACTGTGCTGGGTGCAGGGACTGTCCTGAACTGGACACTGTCAGGGTGGGGACTGTCCTGAACTGGACACTGTCAGGGTGGGGACTGTCCTGAACTGGACACTGTCAGGGTGGGGACTGTCCCCATGAATTGATTAGAAATAGTCAGCATGGTTTTGTAGCGGGTAGGTCGTGCCTTACTAACCTTATTGAGTTTTTTGAGAAGGTGACCAAAGAGGTGGATGGGGGCAAGGCAGTTGACGTGGTATATATGGATTTTAGTAAGGCGTTCGATAAGGTTCACCATGGTAGGCTTCTGCAGAAAATGCAGATGTATGGGATTGTGGGTAATCTAGGAAGTTGGATCAGGAATTGGCTATCAGATAGGAGACAGAGGGTGGTGGTTGATGGTAAATATTCATCATGGAGTTCGGTTACGAGTGGTGTGCCTCAGGGATCTGTTTTGGGGCCACTGTTGTTTGTAATCTTTATTAATGATCTGGATGAGGGTATAGTTGGGTGGATTAGTAAATTTGCTGATGACACCAAAGTCGGAGGTGTGGTAGATTGTGAGGAAGGGTGTCATAGTCTGCAGGGAGACTTAGATAGGTTGCAGAGCTGGGCTGAGAGGTGGCGGATGGAATTTAATGCGGAGAAGTGTGAGGTAATTCACTTTGGTAGGAGCAACAGATGTGTCGAGTATAGGGCTAACGGGAGGACTTTGAATAGTGTGGATGAACAGAGGGATCTAGGTGTATGTGTACATAGATCCCTGAAAGTTGGGAATCAAGTAGATAAGGTTGTCAAGAAGGCGTACGGTGTCTTGGCGTTTATTGGTAGGGGGATTGAATTTAGGAGTCGCAGCGTCATGTTGCAACTGTACACTACTCTGGTGCGGCCGCACTTGGAGTACTGTGTGCAGTTCTGGTCCCCACATTACAAGAAGGATGTGGAGGCTTTGGAGAGGGTGCAGAGGAGGTTTACTAGGATGTTGCCTGGTATGGTGGGGAGGTCCTATGAGGAGAGACTGAGGGATTTAGGGTTGTTTTCGTTGGAAAGAAGGCAGCTAAGAGGGGATCTTATTGAAATATATAAGATGATTAGAGGTTTAGATAGGGTGGATAGTGATAGCCTTTTTCCTCGGATGGAGAAAGCTAGCACGAGGGGGCATGGCTTTAAATTAAGGGGGGGTAGCTACAGGACGGATGTCAGGGGTAGGTTCTTCACTCAGCGGGTGGTGAGGGATTGGAATGCCCTGCCTGCTGCAGTTGTAAATGCGCCTAGTTTGGGGGCGTTTAAGAGATCTATGGATAGGTTTATGGACGAAAAGGGATTGGTATAGGCTAGTGGGTCATTGTTTTTGTAACTGGTCGGTGCAACATTGTGGGCCGAAGGGCCTGTTCTGCGCTGTAATGTTCTATGTTCTATGTTCTATGTCCTGAACTGGACACTGTGCTGGGTGCAGGGACTGACCTGAACTGGACACTGTCAGGGTGGGGACTGTCCTGAACTGGACACTGTGCTCAGGGTTGGGACTGTCCTGAACTGGACACTGTCAGGGTGGGGACTGTCCTGAACTGGACACTGTGCTCAGGGTTGGGACTGTCCTGAACTGGACACTGTGCTCAGGGTGGGGACTGTCCTGAACTGGACACTGTGCTCAGGGTGGGGACTGTCCTGAACTGGACACTGTGCTCAGGGTGGGGACTGTCCTGAACTGGACACTGTGCTCAGGGTTGGGACTGTCCTGAACTGGACACTGTGCTCAGGGTGGGGACTGTCCTGAACTGGACACTGTGCTCAGGGTTGGGACTGTCCTGAACTGGACACTGTCAGGGTGGGGACTGTCCTGAACTGGACACTGTGCTCAGTGTGGGGACTGTCCTGAACTGGACACTGTCAGGGTGGGGACTGTCCTGAACTGGACACTGTGCTCAGGGTTGGGACTGTCCTGAACTGGACACTGTCAGGGTGGGGACTGTCCTGAACTGGACACTGTGCTCAGTGTGGGGACTGTCCTGAACTGGACACTATGCTCAGGGTGGGGACTGTCCTGAACTGGACACTGTGCTCAGGGTGGGGACTGTCCTGAACTGGACACTGTGCTCAGGGTGGGGACTGTCCTGAACTGGACACTGCTCAGTGTGGGGACTGTCCTGAACTGGACACTGTGCTCAGGGTGGGGACTGTCCTGAACTGGACACTGTGCTCAGGGTGGAGACTGTCCTGAACTGGACACTGTGCTCAGGGTGGGGACTGTCCTGAACTGGACACTGTCAGTGTGGGGACTGTCCTGAACCAGACACTGTGCTCAGGGTGGGGACTGTCCTGAACTGGACACTGTGCTCAGTGTGGGGACTGTCCTGAACTGGACACTGTGCTCAGGGTGGGGACTGTCCTGAACTGGACACTGTGCTCAGGGTTGGACTGTCCTGAACTGGACACTGTGCTCAGGGTTGGGATTGTCCTGAACTGGACACTGTGCTCAGGGTTGGGACTGTCCTGAACTGGACACTGTCAGGGTGGGGACTGTCCTGAACTGGACACTGTGCTCGGGGTGGGGACTGTCCTGAACTGGACACTGTGCTCAGGGTACGGACTGACCTGAACTGGACACTGTGCTCAGGGTACGGACTGACCTGAACTGGACATTCTCCAGTCCTCTGGCACTTCCTCCGTGTCCGGAGTGAATTAAAAATCTGTGTCAGAGCCCCTGCAATTTCTACTGTCACCTCCCACAGCAGCCAGGGATGCCACTCACCAGCCTGAGGATTTTTAAACCCGTCAAAGCCTCCAATACCTTCCCATTTCCTATATCAAACTGTGCAAGCTCCTCACAGTAACTTCCCCTGAATTCTGTCCCTTCATTCTTCTTTTCCTGAGTGAAGACCAATGAGAAGTATTCATTTAACACCCTTCTAATGTCCTGCAGCATCACACACAGATTTCTTCCTTGGTCTCTAATGGGCCTTTCCCTGGTTAATCTCTTTGTTTTATAGAATATTTTAGGATTCACCCTAATCTTGTTCGCAAGTCTTTTTTCATGCCCCTTTTGCTGTTCTAATTCCTCTCTTAAGTTAGAAGCATAGAGCTGATAAAGCACAGAAGATGGCCATTTGGCCCATCTTGTCCACACTGACCCAAAGACACTCAGGTGCCCTTTGTAATCTCATCTTTGTGCGCATGGACCTTAGCCCTGCAACTTACAGTACTTAAGATGTAGACCCAGGTACTTTTTAAATTAGTTTAGGGTCCCTGCCTCCACCACCAATTTGGACAATGAATTCCAGAGTAGTTTTCTTTTGCACTTTCAAGGTGTTTGTCATTCATAGCGTTATTGTGAATATTTGCAGCCTTGATAGAGAGTTGGCAATGATTGAAGCCTCTCCACTTGACATTACTCTGCACCATCTCTCCCATCCAGCCTGTCACAGTATGCATCTTATCACCAAGTTGGCTCTCCTGACACCTTCTACTCCTTTGAGTGTCTCACCCCGCTCACCTCCCCATCAAATCCTCACTTTCTCTTCAAATCCTTATTGCCCCATCAAATCCGCACTCTCTCTTCAAATCCTCACTCTCCCGTCAAATCCTCACTCTCCCATCAAATCCTCACTCTCCCATCAAATCCTCACTCTCTCTTCAAATCCTCACTCTCTCTTCAAATCCTCACTCTCCCATCAAATCCTCACTCTCCCATCAAATCCTCACTCACCCATCAAATCCTCACTTTCTCTTCAAATCCTTATTGCCCCATCAAATCCTCACTCTCTCTTCAAATCCTCACTCTCCCATCAAATCCTCACTCTCCCATCAAATCCTCACTCACCCATCAAATCCTCACTCTCCCATCAAATCCTCACTCTCCCATCAAATCCTCACTCTGCCATCAAATCCTCACTCTGCCATCAAATCCTCACTCACCCATCAAATCCTCACTCTCCCATCAAATCCTCACTCTCCCATCAAATCCTCACTCTCTCTTCAAATCCTCACTCTCCCATCAAATCCTCACTCTCCCATTAAATCCTCACTCACCCATCAAATCCTCACTTTCTCTTCAAATCCTTATTGCCCCATCAAATCCTCACTCTCTCTTCAAATCCTCACTCTCTCTTCAAATCCTCACTCTCTCTTCAAATCCTCACTCTCCCATCAAATCCTCACTCTCTCTTCAAATCCTCACTCTCCCATCAAATCCTCACTCTCCCATCGAATCCTCACTCCCCTTCAGATCTTCATTTTCTCTTCAAATCCTCCCTCTAACACCATCACGTATCATTCTGAGATATTTTTACTGATTTCCTCCTTCAGCCTCAGTACTCAGTACTCATCTTTGGTGATTTCAACATCTAGCTCAACTCCTCCCGCTCTCTCTCTCCCTTCTCAGTTCACTGCCCTTTTCCCCACTCAAATCTCTCCCAAACCCATATTCACACATACCCTTTTCAGCTTAACATTTCATATTGAATCAGGTAGAGATAAGGCCATCTTTGATCACTTCCTATCTGTTCTGCTGCTGCAAGTTGGAAGAGAAGTGTGGTTAATATTGTGGAATGTAGGTAACTATGCTGGACAAATGGACTTCAAAAATCATTGGCTGTCAGAATGTGATAGAAAGGCAATAAATCAATACAAAGAACATAGTTGGACTGATTTACCTGTGTGATACTGATGTACCTGTTTGAGACTGGTGTACACATGTGAGGCTGATGTACCTGAATGAGACTGGTGTACCCGTGTGAGATTGATGTACCTGAGTGAGACTGGTGTACCTCTGTGAGGCTGGTGTACCTGTGTGAGATTGATGTACCTGTGTGAGACTAGTGTACCCGTGTGAGGCTGATGTACCTGTGTGAGACTGATGTACTTGTGCGAGACTGGTGTACCTGTGTGAGACTGGTGTACCTGCTTTGATGTACCTGTGTGGGACTGGTGTACTTGTGTGAGATTGATATACCTGTTCTTTGACAAACAGTACAGAGCACTCTTAGATAAACAGAAATTGCTAATGTATTAGTCATACCCTGAGTACTATTGTTCTCATCAACCCATTCTGAAGGTGATTTCCACTAAACTTTCCCTCTCCTAAAACCACTCCTCAAATTCACAAACCCCTTTTCATTCAGAAACATTGATTATTTTTCACAGACACCTGAGAGACATTCCATAAAATTAACATCTGTTAAAGTCTGTATTTCTTAAATTCTCAAATTTGTATTGAATGAGTTACTGGAACAAGAGGTATTTATTGTGTGATATTCATTCCAAACCAACTGCACTGTGAAAATATTGAGCGTGTCTTTAAAGCAGCTGACTGCCAATCCGCTGTGAAAGCGTCAGCATCATTTTATAATCCAGCTCTCCTGCGCTATCCTCTTTATTATTGATTCACACACACTGGGAGAGACAGTGTGATCTGAATTCACATTTAAACAGTGCAATACAAAGTGACAGAGCAACAATTAAAATCACAAATTAAAATCTCAAAAAGAATCAAAATGTATTTGCAGGGTTTTAGAAGGCAGTGGTGGAGGGTTTATCTAGGAGATTTCTGCAGAGTATTTATGCAGGTTTGCCTTTGTGGACTTGTATATATCTTTACATGAATCAGTGGTGCAGCGTGACAGTATAATTCACAGTTACAATAACTCATCATTCATTCCAGCCCCAGCCCCTGTGAAGGACATGACAGCTTTGTACAAACCGGAAATCTTTTGCTGCAATATTGTTCCTCTGCTGCTGCTGTCAGCTGCAGTGTAATTGGCTTCATCAAACTGTGCTGTTTGGTTAACAGTGCCATCACTTCCAGTATAGCTCTGTCTGATTATTTGTGAAAGTAAAATTCTGATCTATTTCAGGGTGGATCTACGGGTAAAGCACTGATCCAGGCCCCAATATCCTGATAAAAAGAGATTCTCAGCGTCTGGGTACAAGGCAGAGAGCTGGATGAGGCCTCATTTGGCCTCTTTTAGGTGCTTTGCTGATTTGGAGAATAGACTAGAAGCTGAGCGACCTCACCCTGTTACAATGTGGATTCAGGGAGGAAATCATCCACAATCTTCTGGATGAGTATATGGGGTTTTATGGGATTGGGGGTTATAGATAGGTGTTGATGTGATCGGCGCAACTCATGGGCCGAAGGGCCTGTTTGTGCTGTAGTGTTCTATGTTCTATGTTCTATGTTCAATCATATTCACTTCCAATGTTGTGAGGAGTTTTTCGATTGGCAGGTGCAGAGAAACAGTCTTGCAATCAATATAGAGAAGCAGTGTCAGTCATACATCACAGAGAGAGAGAGGCCCAAATCCCACTAACATCACTGCAGCCCATTAAGCAGGTCTCCAGTACTGAGGGAGTGCCGCACTGTCAGAGGGTCAGTGCTGAGGGAGTGCCGCACTGTCAGAGGGTCAGTGCTGAGGGAGTGCCGCACTGTCAGAGGGTCAGTGCTGAGGGAGTGCCGCACTGTCAGAGGGTCAGTGCTGAGGGAATGCTGCACTGTCAGAGGGTCAGTACTGAGGGAGTGCCGCACTGTCAGAGGGTCAGTGCTGAGGGAATGCTGCACTGTCAGAGGGTCAGTGCTGAGGGAGTGTCACACTGTCAGAGGGTCAGTGCTGAGGGAGTGCCGTACTGTCAGAGGGTCAGTACTGAGGGAGCGTCGCACTGTCAGAGGGTCAGTGCTGAGGGAGTGCTACACTGTCAGAGGGTCAGTGCTGAGGGAGTGCCGTACTGTCAGAGGGTCAGTGCTGAGGGAGTGCCACACTGTCAGAGGGTCAGTGCTGAGGGAGCGCCGCACTGTCAGAGGGTCAGTGCTGAGGGAGTGCCGCACTGTCAGAGGGTCAGTGCTGAGGGAGTGCCGCACTGTCAGAGGGTCAGTGCTGAGGGAGTGCCGCACTGTCAGAGGGTCAGTGCTGAGGGAGTGCCGCACTGTCAGAGGGTCAGTGCTGAGGGAGCGCCGCACTGTCAGAGGGTCAGTGCTGAGGGAGCGCCGCACTGTCAGAGGGTCAGTGCTGAGGGAGCGCCGCACTGTCAGAGGGTCAGTGCTGAGGGAGCGCCGCACTGTCAGAGGGTCAGTGCTGAGGGAGCGCCGCACTGTCAGAGGGTCAGTGCTGAGGGAGCGCCGCACTGTCAGAGGGTCAGTGCTGAGGGAGTGCCGCACTGTCAGAGGGTCAGTGCTGAGGGAGCGCCGCACTGTCAGAGGGTCAGTGCTGAGGGAGTGCCGCACTGTCAGAGGGTCAGTGCTGAGGGAGTGCCGCACTGTCAGAGGGTCAGTGCTGAGGGAGTGCCGCACTGTCAGGGGGTCAGTGCTGAGGGAGCGCTGCACTGTCAGAGGTGCTTCCTTTTGGCTGTGATGGATATTAAAGTCTGCAGTGTGTTGTCTGAAGAAACGAATTGTTCTCCCTGATGATCTAGAAATAAACTTTCTGAATCAGTTGTGAATGGAACAGATTATTTGTGTGTTTCTCTTTGTGGAGTTGTTCTTCCATGTACTCTATCACTGTCCGTGAAACTCTTCCCCTTTAGCTGACTTTGGCAACTCAGAAAATTCTCTCATTACTTTTTCTAACCCCACCACACCCCCGCCCTGTCCACCATCTGTGTCCCCACCCATCTCCTCACTCCCCCATCCCATTCCCCCACCCCCATTCCCCCTCACCCCACCCCTATTCCCCCACCCCAACATCTCCCCACCCCCTTCCTACCCCATCCCTTCACCCACATCCCATTCCCCTCTCCCCCCATTCCCTCCCCACCCCATTACCCCCACCCAATCCCCCACTCCGATCCTATTCCGCTCTCGCCACCTCATCCCCCCACTCCCCTCCCCGTGTGGTACTATTTAAAAGCAGAGAGAGTTCATCGGGTTCCAGATCAGAAACTGCTTCATCTGAGATTCTGCTCCAGGTTCTTGGCTCTGGTCTGGGGAAGCAATGCTTCCGCTAAGACAGTGACTAAGTGACTCACTCCCTGTGCCTGCTGCAACCTCTCATCATTCCACCCAATTTATTCTACCTACCTGTTCCCATGGAAACAGTGTCGTCAATGCTGTGTGCCACCCACGCTGCCTGGGTGAGACCCAGCTTTGTTGTCAGCCTATCGAGGGACCTTCCTGCTGGAACGGCCCACTCACTGCAGAGGGTAGTGGATCTGAACATTCAGGATCATCACAGGGACACATTTGATGGTCTTTTGGCCACACTGAGGGAGGGAGGGAGGGATGGGGAGGTGGCGGGGGCAGGGGCGGGGGGGAGGGATGGGGAGGTGGTGGGGGCGGGCGGGAGGGATGGGGAGGTGGCAGGAGGGAGGGAGGGGGGGGATTTGGATTCCTGAGGCATTGGGACTGATTGTGGGGAAGATGGTCCTGAACAAGCTGCACGGATTAAACCCCAGCGCGACTGGAACCAATATCCTCACAGGGGGATTTACTAGTGCCGATGGACAGGGTTTAATCTAGAGTGACGGGGGAAAGGAGGCTGAGCAGAGAGGTACAAGAGAGTAAAACAAAGATAGAAATGACAGATAATAAAGTAGAAAGCAAAGTGGAGGAGAGAGGAAACAAGAGCAAGCAGGAAAGAGGGCCATAGTACTAAAAGAAATGTGTAAAAATATCTAAAGACATGAATGGAAGGAGCATTCGCAATGAAGTTTTGGAGACATGGCTGCAGAGTGACCAAGGCTGGGGACTGATATTTCGAAAGGACAGACATAAAGGGTGGCTTTGTTTGTTTAAATGAAATCAAGAGAACAGTGAGAGAGGAAACTGACTCAGAAAATCTCGATGTAGAATATGTCTGAGTGGAGTTAAGTAGCAACAGTGGGTGGAAATCATTAGTGGGAGTTGCCTAGAAGCCTCCAAACAATAGTGCCAAGGTAGGCAGTGGCATTGATCAGGAAATGAGAGATGCCTGTAACTTGTAACAAGGGTGTTATATAAATACTGTGGTGTCACCGGGTGCTGTGTACCTCCTAATATCCTCCAGTTTCTGGTTAAGATCCTGACCAGGATGGCACAGGCAGACAGGTGAGGAATCAATCCAACCAGGATCAGCTATACAGCCTTATCAGACTAAATAAGCAGAGTACTGAGTCCTGACCAGTGGAAAAGGCCATTGTACATGAGAGAAGGCTGCTCGGGAAAGGGAGATTTACTGTGTATAAAGTTAGGCTGATGGAGGAGCTAGGTATTTATTTCCTTTTTCCCTGCTTTGGTGAGTGTCTGAAGGGCTGTAAATAAACATTCACCTTTATATTGTATCTGGCCAACCCAAAAACACGCCACCCCACCCATTGCAATCCCAGCTCCCAGAGACATCGCAGTACATAGGGATAGGAGGACACCATTCTGCCCTTCCAGGCTGCTTTACCATTTAATACAATCATAGCTGATCAGACACTTCAATGTCTTTTACACCCATTGTCCCCATAACCCTTTATTGTTAATCAGAATCTATCAGTCTTTACCTTACACATGCTCAATGACTGATCTTCCACAGCTCCCTGCGGTAGAGAATTCCAAAGATTCACAAGCCTCTGTGTAAAGAGTACTCATGGCTCACTTTAATCTACATTTAGATCGGACAGAAAAAAGGCAACATTATTGTGGCAGATGAACTCCTGGAGTGTGTATGAGATGGTTATTTGAGACCAGTATGTCGGGGAACTAACACGGGAACATGCTACCCGAGATTTGGTATTGTGCAATGAGAAGAGGTGAATTAATAATGTTGTGTTGGGTCCTTTAGGGAACAGTGACCATAACGTGAGAGACTTCTCCATCCAGGTGAAAAGTGAAAAAAATTGATCTGAAACTAAGGTCCTAAATCTAAACAGAGGAAACTATGGCTTAGTGGTGTTATCGCTAGATTTAGTATCACTGTATAGCTAACAAAAAAAATTAAGAATAATATTAGATCCAAAGAGGAGTCATAAAAAGTTACTCAAAAAAGTAGCAAAGCTATTGGGAACAGTTCAGAATTCAGCAAATGAGGACCAAGAGATTGATTAGAGAGAAATAGAATATGAGTAAACTTGCAAATAACAGAAAAGCGAATTGTAAAAGCTTCTATAACTACATAAAGAAGAAAAAGATAAGTGAAGACAAATGTCAGTCCCTTACAGTCTGACGTGGGAAAATTTATAATGGAGAACAAGGAAATGGCAGAACAATTATACAACTTCTTTTGCTCTATCTTCACAGGGAAAGAAACAAATAACTTTCCAGAAATGCTAAGAAATCAAAGGTTTAGTGAGAAGGAGGAATCGAAGGAGATTAGTATTACCAAAAAAATAGTGCTGGAGGAATTAATGGGACTGAAAGGTGATAAAGCCCAGGACCCAATAATCCCCATCCCAGGATATTAAAGGCAGTAGCCACGGAAATAGTGGATGTGTTAATTTTCACCTTCCAAAATTCTGTGGATTCTGGAACAGTCCTGACAGATTGGAGAGAGGCAAATGTAATCCCGCAGTTTATAAAAGGAGGGAGAGAGAAAACAGGGAATTATAGACTGGTTAGCCTAACCCCAATAATAGGGAAAATGCTAACATCTAGTTTAAAGGATTGATAACAGAACACATAGAAAAAAATCAATGGGACAGGGCCTTGGGACAGAGTATTATGTGCAGATCTTGGTCTCCTTACCGAAGAAAGAATATACTCGCCACAGAGGGAGTGCAGTGAAGGTTCACCAGGCTGATCCTGGGGTGGCAGGAATGTCACATCGGGAAGGCTTGAGTCAACTGGGCCTGTAGTCACTGGAATTGTAAAGAATGAGGGGAACTCATGAGGGTCAAATAACCAACTTCTCCTATTTTCTACGTTTCTATGTTTCACTAATTCCTAGCAAGTGATCAGGAGCAGGAACCCTGGCTGATTTTCTGACAGGGTTGGACTGACTGGATGAAGGGGTGTTTCCTCTGGCTGGTGGAAAGTGGGGTGTGTCCAGAACAAAGGGTCACAGTCTCAGAAAATGGTGCAGGTCATTTAAGACTGGGATGTGGAGAGATTTCTTCATTCAAAGGGTGGCGAACCAGTAGAATTCGCTACCACAGAAAGTTGAGGCAAAATCACTGAATATACTTAAGAAGAAAATAGATTTCTAGACTCTAAAGGTGTCAAGGGCTATGAGAATGGCATTGGGATAAAGGATCAGCTATGATCATATTGAATGGTGAAGCAGGCTCCGAGGGTCAAATAACCAACTTCTCCTATTTTCTATATTTCTATGTTTCACTAATTCCTAGCAAGTGATCAGGAGCAGGAACCCTGGCTGATTTCCCCTCTCTCTAACCCAGGGATCACTGGACAGTGACCAGGAGCAGGAACCCTGGCTGATATCCCCTCTCTCTCTAACCCAGGGGTCATAGGACAGTGATCAGGAACAGGAACCCTGGCTGATATCCCCTCTCTCTCTCTAACCCAGGGATCACTGGACAGTGATCAGGAGCAGGAACCCTGGCTGATTTCCCCTCTCTCTCTAACCCAGGGATCACTGGACAGTGATCAGGAACAGGAACCCTGGCTGATATCCCCTCTCTCTCTAACCCAGGGGTCACTGGACAGTGATCAGGAGCAGGAACCCTGGCTGATTTCCCCTCTCTCTAACCCAGGGATCACTGGACAGTGACCAGGAGCAGGAACCCTGGCTGATATCCCCTCTCTCTCTAACCCAGGGGTCATAGGACAGTGATCAGGAACAGGAACCCTGGCTGATATCCCCTCTCTCTCTCTAACCCAGGGATCACTGGACAGTGATCAGGAACAGGAACCCTGGCTGATATCCCCTCTCTCTCTAACCCAGGGATCACTGGACAGTGACCAGGAGCAGGAACCCTGGCTGATATCCCCTCTCTCTCTAACCCAGGGATCACTGGACAGTGATCAGGAGCAGGAACCCTGGCTGATTTCCCCTCTCTCTCTAACCCAGGGATCACTGGACAGTGATCAGGAACAGGAACCCTGGCTGATATCCCCTCTCTCTCTAACCCAGGGATCACTGGACAGTGATCAGGAGCAGGAACCCTGGCTGATTTCCCCTCTCTCTCTAACCCAGGGGTCACTGGACAGTGATCAGGAGCAGGAACCCTGGCTGATTTCCCCCTCTCTCTCTCTAACCCAGAGATCACTGGACAGTGATCAGGAGCAGGAACCCTGGCTGATTTCCCCTCTCTCTAACCCAGGGGTCACTGGACAGTGATCAGGAGCAGGATCTGCCCTCTCTCTCTAAGATGTTGAGATGCCAGCTTTGGACTGGGGCAAGCACAGTTACAAGTCATAGAAACCCTACAGTTCAGAAAGAGGCCATTTGGCTCATCGAGTCTGCGCCAACCAAAATCCCACCCAGGCTCTATCCCCATATCCCTACACATATACCCACTAATCCCTCTAACCTACATATCACAGGAAACTAAGGGGCAATTTTTAGCACGGCCAATCAACCTAACCCGCACATCTTTGGACTGTGGGAGGAAACTGGAGTGCCCGGAGGAAACCCACACAGACACGAGGAGAATGTGCAAACTCCACACAGACAGTGACCCAAGCCGGGAATTGAACCCAGGTCTCTGGAGCTGTGAAGCAGCAGTGCTAACCACTGTGCTACCGTGCCGCCCACAACACCAGGTTAAAGTCCAACAGGTTTATTTGGTAGCACAAGCTTTTTGAGTGTCCCTCCTTCTTTGGGTAAGTGAGGAGTCCTGTTCACAAACAGGGCATATATAAACACAAACTCAATTCACAAGTTTGGAATGCAAGTCTTTACAGGTGATCAAGTCTTAAAGGTGCAGACAATGTGAGTGGAGAGAGGGTTAAGCACAGGTTAAAGAGATGTGTATTGTCTCCAGACAGGACAGTTAGTGAGATTTTACAAGCCCAGGCAAGTCGTGGGGGTTACAGATAGTGTGACATGAACCCAAGATCCCGGTTGAGGCCATCCTCATGTGTGTGGAACTTGGCTATCAGTTTCTGTTCAGCGATTCTGCACTGTGCTGTGTTGTGAAGGCCGCCTTGGAGAATGCTTACCCACATGGTACATTGGGGAGACCATGCAGACGCCACGATAATGGATGAATGAACACCGCTCGACAATCACCAGGCAAGACTGTTCCCTTCCTGTTGGGGAACACTTCAGCGGTTACGGGCATTCAGCCTCTGACCTTCGGGTAAGCATTCTCCAAGGCAGCCTTCATGACACACGGCAGCGCAGAGTCGCTGAGCAGAGACTGATAGCCAAGTTCCGCACACATGAGGACGGCCTCAACCGGGATCTTGGGTTCATGTCACACTATCTCCAACCCCTAAGACTTGCCTGGGCTTGCAAAATCTCACTAACTGTCCTGTCTGGAGACAATACACATCTCTTTAACCTGTGCTTAACCCACTCTCCTATTAGATTGTCTATATCTGTAAAGATTTGATTACCTGTAAAGAATTGCATTCCAACCATTATCTTGTAAATTGAGTCTGTGTCTATATATGCCCTGTTTGTGAACAGAACTCCCACTCACCTGAAGAAGGAGCAACACTTCAAAAGCTTGTGCTACCAAATATACCTGTTGGACTTTAACCTGGTGTTGTCAGACTTCTTACTGTCGCCATCAAACACTCCCAGGACAGGTACAGCACGGGGTTAGATACAGAGTAAAGCTCCCTCTACACTGTCCCCATCAAACACTCCCAGGACAGGTACAGCACGGGGTTAGATACAGAGCAATGCTCCCTCTACACTGTCCCCATCAAACTCTCCCAGGACAGGTACAGCACGGGGTTAGATACAGAGCAAAGCTCCCTCTACACTGTCCCCATCAAACACTCCCAGGATAGGTACAGCATGGGGTTAGATACAGAGTAAAGCTCCCTCTACACTGTTCCCCATCAAACACTCCCAGGATAGGTACAGCACGGGGTTAGATACAGAGTAAAGCTCCCTCTACACTGTCCCCATCAAACACTCCCAGGATAGGTACAGCACGGGGTTAGATACAGAGTAAAGCTCCCTCTACACTGTCCCCATCAAACACTCCCAGGACAGGGACAGCACGGGGTTAGATACAGAGCAAAGCTCCCTCTACACTGTCCCCCATCAAACACTGTGCCTGGGTTTACAAAACCTCACTTACTGTACTGTCTGGAGACAATACACATCTCTTTAACCTGGGGCTTAATGCTCTTTCCACTCACATTGTCGGCCTCTTTAAGACTTGAATAGCAGGTTAGTTATAAAGACTCACATTCTAATCAGTATTCTGTAAACTGTGTGTGCTGTTATATGCTCTGTCTGAGGCCAGAACTCTCCATTCACCTGATGAAGGGGCAAACCCCGAAAGCTTGTGAGTTTACTATCAAATAAATTGGTTGGACTTTAAGCTGGTGTTGTCAGACTTCTTACTGTGTTCCATCAAACATTCCCAGGAGAGGGACAGCATGGGGTTAGATACAGGGCAAAGCTCCCTTTACACTGTGGCCATCTAACACTCCCAGGATAGTTACAACATCGGTTAGATATACAATATAGTTCCTCCTATACTATCCTTATCAAACAAGTCTAGGACAAGTACAGCACAGGGTTAAATAGAATAAAGCTCCCACTACACTATCCCATCAAATACTCCCAGGACAGGTACAGCACGGGATTGGATAGAGAGTAAAGCTCCCTTTACACTATGCCCAGCAAACACCTCCAAGTTAGGTAGAACATGGGATTAATATACAGTAAAGCTCCCCCTACACTATTCCCATTAAACACGTCCAGGACAGGTACGACAATGGGTTAGATACAAAGTAAAATTCTCTCCACACTGTTCCCATTAGATGCAGATTAACAAACACTCCCAGGACAAGTACAACATAGGATTAGACACGGAGTAAAGCTCCCTCTACACTGTCCCCATCAAACACTCCCAGGACAGGTACAGCACGGGGTTAGATACAGAGTAAAGCTCCCTCTACACTGTCCCCATCAAACACTCCCAGGACAGGTACGGCACGGGGTTAGATACAGAGTAAAGCTCCCTCTACACTGTCCCCCATCAAACACTCCCAGGATAGGTACAGCACAGGGTTAGATACAGAGTAAAGCTCCCTTTACACTGTCCCCATCAAACACTCCCAGGACAGGTACAGCATGGGGTTAGATACAGAGTAAAGCTCCCTTTACACTGTCCCCATCAAACACTCCGAGGACAGATACAGCACGGGTTAGATACAGAGTAAAGCTCCCTCTACACTGTCCCCATCAGTAAGAAGTCTCACAACACTAGGTTAAAGTATAATAGGTTTATTTGGTAACACAAGCTTTTGGAGTGCTGCTCCTTCACCGGGTGTGCCCCATCAGAGTCATCGAGGTTTGCAGCATGCAAAGAGGCCATTTGGCCCAACTTGTCCTTTTTTTAAGCCACTAAGTTAGTCTCAATTTCCCGCGTTTGACCCATATCCCTCGAAACCCATCTTACCCATGTGACTGTCTAAATGCTTTTTAAATTGTATCTACATCTACTACTACCTCTGGCAGCTTGTTCAGACACTCACCACCCTGTATGTGAAACTAATTGCCCCTCTGGACACTTTTGTATCTCTCCCCTCTCACCTTAAACCTATGCCCTCTAGTTTTAGACTCCCCTAGCTTGACTATCTACCTCATTTGCCCTCATTATTTTATACACCTCTATAAGATCACCCCTGAGGCTCCTATACTCCAGAGAAATAAAGTCCCAGTCTATCCAGCCTCTCAAAGAACAAAGAAAATTACAGCACAGGAACAGGCCCTTCGGCCCTCCAAGCCTGCACCGACCATGCTGCCCGACTTAATTAAAACCCCCTACCCTTCCAGGGACCATATCCCTGTATTCCCATCCTGTTCATGTACTTGTCAAGAGGCCCCTTAAAAGTCACTACCGTATCTGCTTCCACTCCCTCCCCCGGCAACGAGTTCCAGGCACCCACCACCCTCTGTGTAAAAAATCTGCCTCGTACATCTCTGTTAAACATTGCCCCTCACACCTTAAACCTGTGCCCCCTAGTAATTGACTCTTCCACCCTGGGAAAAAGCTTCTGACTATCCACTCTGTCCATGCCTCTCAATCTTGTGGATTCCCCTCAACCTCCGTCGCTCCAGTGAGAACAAACCAAGTTTCTCCAACCTCTCCTCATAGCTAATGCCCTCAGGCAACATCCTGGTAAATCTTTTCTGTACCCTCTCCAAAGCCTCCACACCTTTCTGGTAGTGTGGCAACCAGAATTGAACTCTATATTCCAAATGTGGCCTAACTAAGGTTCTATAAAGCTTCAACATGACTTGCCAATTTTTAAACTCAATGCCCCGGCCAATGAAGACAATCTTGCCGTATGCCTTCTTGACTACCTTCTCCACCTGCATTTCCATTTTCAGTGACCTGTGTACCTGTACACCCAGATCCCTCTGCCTATCAATACTCTTAAGGGTTCTGCCATTTACTGTATATTTCCTATCTTAGTTATAAGGAAACCACCAGTGCTGCCAAACCACTAGTGCTGCCAAATAAACCTGTTGGACTTTAACTTGGTGTTGTGAGACTTCTTACTGTGCTGATCAATGAAACCAAGCATGCTGAATGCCTTCTTCACCACTCTGTCCACCTGTGACTCCACTTTCAAGGAGCTATGAACATGTACCCCTAGATCTCTTTGCTCTGTAACTTCCCCAATGCCCTACCATTAACTGAGTGAGTTCTGCCCAGGCTCGATCTACCAGAGAGCGTAAAGCTCCCTCTGCACTATTACACATGGCAGGCTCATGGAATGTCTTTATATCTTGAATTGTGGAATATAAAAAGGTGGAAGTTTTGCTACAGCAATACAAATCCCCGGTTAGATCACAACTAGAGCACTGTAGTTTTGAATGTATTGGAGTGGCAGGAGTACAGAGCAGATTCTCCAGAATGAAACCTGAACTGCACAGGAGAGGAGTTTAAGACCCAGGGTAGGAGCATTAAACCAGAAACAGTGTATTCAGGGGAGACATTCATCAATGTCTGGTAACAATGTTGAACTCTCTCCCATAAAGAGCAGTGGATAAGAGTTCAATTACTGACATAGTCGATAATTCTGTAATGGCCAAGACATTAAGGAATAGACAGTTAAATGGAATTAGGATAAAACTGAGACATGATCTCATTGAATTGCTCCAGGGACAGAGAGAAAACTCCTCTTCCTGTGTTGCTGTTTCTATCCCCGTGCTGTACCTGTCCTGGGAGTGTTTGATGGGGGGACAGTGTAGAGGGAGCTTTACTCTGTACCTAACCCCGTGCTGTACCTGTCCTGGGAGTGTTTGATGGGGGAACAGTGTAGAGGGAGCTTTACTCTGTATCTAACCCCGTGCTGTATCTGTCCTGGGAGTGTTTGATGGGGGACAGTGTAGAGGGAGCTTTACTCTGTATCTAACCCCGTGCTGTACCTGTCCTGGGAGTGTTTGATGGGGGGACTGTGTAGAGGGAGCTTTACTCTGTATCTAACCCCGTGCTGTACCTGTCCTGGGAGTGTTTGATGGGGGGACAGTGTAGAGGGAGCTTTACTCTGTATCTAACCCCGTGCTGTATCTGTCCTGGGAGTGTTTGATGGGGGACAGTGTAGAGGGAGCTTTACTCTGTATCTAACCCTGTGCTGTACCTGTCCTGGGAGTGTTTGGTGGGTATGATGTGGAGATGCCGGCGTTGGACTGGGGTAAACACAGTAAGAAGTCTGACAACACCAGGTTAACGTCCAACAGGTTTATTTGGTAGCACGAGCTTTCAGAGTGTCAGTCCTTCTTCAGGTGAGTGAGGAGCTGTGTTCACAAACAGGGCATACATAGACACAGACTCAATTTACAAGATAATGGTTGGAATGTGACACCACACAACCCTGCCACAACAACCTTTGCAAGACATGCCGGATCATTGACATGGATGCCATCATCTCACGTGAGAACACCATCCACCAGGTACACGGTACATACTCTTGCAACTCGGCCAATGTTGTCTACCTGATGCGCTGCAGGAAAGGATGTCCCGAAGCATGGTACACTGGGGAGACCATGCAGACACTACGACAACGGATGAATGAACATCGCTTGACAATCACCAGGCAAGACTGTTCCCTTCCTGTTGGCGAACACTTCAGCGGTTACGGGCATTCGGTCTCTGATCTTCGGGTAAACGTTCTCCAAGGCGGCCTTCACGACACATGACAGCGCAGAGTCGCTGAGCAGAAACTGATAACCAAGTTCCGCACACATGAGGACGGTCTCAACCGGGATCTTGGGTTCATGTTGCACTATCTGTAACCCCTATGATTTGCCTGGGATTGTAAAATCTCACTAACTGTCCTGTCTGGAGACAATACACATCTCTTTAACCTGTGTTTAACCCTCTCTCCACTCACATTGTCTATATCAGTAAAGATTTGATTACCTGTAAAGAATCATATTCCAACTGTTATCTTGTAAGTTGAGCCTGTGTCTATGTATGCCCTGTCTGTGAACACAGCTCCTCACTCACCTGAAGAAGGACTGACACTCTGAAAGCTCGTGCTACCAAATAAACCTGTTGGACTTTAACCTGGTGTTGTCAGACTTCTTACTGTGTTTGATGGGGACAGTGCAGAGGGAGCTTTATTCTTTATTTAAATGTGTATGTGTTAGATACAGAGTAAAATATTCCTCTTTTCTGATCCGGGGCAGGAATCTATAATGTTCTGGGGATTTATCGAGCTTACTGACATTTTTTTCAAACCCTCTTTCCTTTGTAACATTAACTTCCATCGGTTCGAGTCTTTGATTCATTTTTAGATTCCCTGGACTGTGTGGAATACTCTTCCCCTCCTCAGCAACACCAACAAAAGGTCATTCATTCCACAACCTCATCCTTTTCTTTCTTTTCATTGAGGTGATTATTCACATGGATGTTTAAAGGGAGCGCATTGCCACTCACTGCCTTTCATCTTGCTCTTCTTTTATATTTCTTCATTGACTGTTCTGGGTAACTCTGCCAGTCACCCTGGACTGACACAATTTTCATTACTTTCATTCCTTTCATTCTGTCAGGATGTGGTATTTCCCCAAGGGCTCATTCACAGGGGGCCAGGATCAGAGGCAAAGAGATCACAAGAGTGAAACCGACTGCTGACAAAACCAGGGGTCGGTTCTCCCTTCAGTGCTGAATTGGCAGAAAACTGGTCCAGATCACGGCTGGTTTTTTTTTAGTGCAACTTCAGACCTGAATCTCCGCGTTCTGTACAGAGATCACAATCAGGAATATCATTAAAAACACGGAGGAGCGGGGCCTGAAATCAGTGGGATGAGCCACTGATTTGTGCACATTGCTGGGAGATCGGTGAAAAGACCTCTCAGTATCCAGTTCACTTTAATCCTGACAGGAACAGACAAACTCCGCACTCTCAAAATGTCTCCTTTGAAGGAGAATCACATCCTTGCCAGGGAACAGCCTGTCCCAATCCACGCTTTTTAGATCCTTTCTCATTTCTTCAAATTTGGCCTTTTTCCAGTTCAGAACCTCAACCCGAGAATCAGATCTATCTTTATCCATGATCAAGTTGAAACTAATGGTGTTATGAACACTGGAACCAAAGTTGGTGCCTCTATATATTGATTTAGAAAATTTCCCTGAACACATTTTACAAACTCTAAGACGTCTAGACATTTAACAGTATGGGAGCCCCAATCTATGTGTGGAAAATTAAAATCTCCTACTATCCCAGCTTTATGTTTCCGGCAGTTGTCTGTTATCTCTTTGCTGATTTGAATTCTCACTGACTATTGGGTGGTCTATAATACATTCCTGTTAATATGGTCATACCTTTCCTGTTTCTCAGCTCCACCCATAGGGCCTCTGTAGACAAGCCCTCTAATCCGTCTACCTAAGCACTGCTGTAACATTTTCCCTGACTAGCAATGTCACCCCTCCCACCCTTCATCCCTCTGCCTCTATCACGTCTGAAACATTGGAAGCCTGGAACTAGTCAGAACTAGGTTTTAGTCCAACCTATTTATTTGATAATATTCTCACAAGCTTTCGAGGGGTTACCCTCTTCGTCAGGTGAATGGAGAACTCTCCATTCACCTGACGAAGAGGGTAACCCCTCGAAAGCTTGTGCGTTTACTATCAAATAAATAGGTTGGACTAAAACCTGGTGTTGTCAGACTTTTTACTGTGTTTACGCCAGTCCAACGCCGGCATACCCACATCATGACTAGTCAGAACTGCCAGTCCTGCCCCTCGTGTACCCAAGTTTCACTAATGGCTACAGTGTCATAATTCCATGTGTCAATCCATGCCCTCAACTCGTCTGCCTTCCCCACAATGCTCCTGATATTGAAATAGACACACCTCAGAAGATTATTACCACCACACACAACCCTTCCATTTGTGATTTTGCATGAACTGTTATCATTTATTTTCATCACTGCTCCACTATCTGCTCTGGCACTTTGGTTCCCATCCCCCTGCAAATCTAGTATAAAAAGTGTAAGAAACTACTTAAGAAAGAAATCAGGAGGCTAAAAGAAGACATGAGGTTGCTTTGGCAGTTAAGGTGAAGGATAATCCTAAGAGCTTCGACAGGTATATTAAGAGCAAAAGGATAGTAAGGGATAAAATTGGTCCTCTTGAAGATCAGAGTGGTCGGCTTTGTATGGAACCAGAAGAAATGGGGGAGATATTACATGGGTTTTTTCCATCCATATTTACTAAGGAAACTGGGATGGAGTCTATGGAAATAAGGCAAACAAGTAGGGAGGTCATGGAACCTATATAGATTAAAGGGGAGGAGGTGCTTGCTCTCTTGAGGCAAATCAGAGTAGATAAATCTCCAGGACTGGACAGAGTATTCCCTCGGACCTTGAAGGAGGCTAGTGTTGAAATTGCAGGGGCCCTGGCAGATATATTTAAAATGTCGGTATCCACGGGTGAGGTGCCGGATGATTGGAGGATAGCTCATGTTGTTCCGTTGTTTAATAAAGGCTCAAAAATTAATCTGAGAAATTATAGGCCGGTAAGTTTGACGTCAGTAGTAGGTAAATTATTGGAAGGAGTACTAAGAGATAGGATCTACAAATACTCGGATAGACAGGGATTTATTAGGGAGAGTCAACATGGCTTTGGGTGTGGTAGGTCATGTTTAACCAATCTATTAGAGTTTTTTGAGGAGGTTACCAGGAAAGTGGATGACTAGAAAGCAGTGGATGTTGTCTACATGGAATTCAGTAAGGCCTTTGACAAGGTCCCTCATGGGAGGTTAGTTAGGAAGATTCAGTCGCTAGGTATACATGGAGAGGTAGTAAATTGGATTAGACACTGGCTCAATGGAAGAAGCCAGAGAGTGGTAGTGGAGGATTGCTTCTCTAAGTGGAGACCTGTGACTAGTGATGTGCCGCAGGGATCAGTGCTGGGTCCATTGTTGTTTGTCATCTATATCAATGATCTGGATGATAATGTGGTAAATTGGATCAGCAAATTTGCTGATGATACAAAGATTGGAGGTGTAATAGACAGTGAGGAAGGTTTTCAAAGTTTGCAGAGGGATTTGGACCAACTAGAAAAATGGGCTGCAAAATGGCAGATGGAGTTTAATGCAGACAAGTGTGAGGTATTGCATTTTGGAAGGACAAACCAAGGTGGAACATGCAAGGTAAATGGTAGGACACTGAAGAGTGCAGTAGAACAGAGGGATCTGGGAATACAGGTACAGAATTCCCTAAAAGTGGTGTCACAGGTAGATAGTTAAAGAGTGCTTTTGGAACATTAGCCTTTATAAATCAGAGTATTGAGTATAAGAGTTGGACTGTTATGGTCAGGTTGTATAAGGCATTGGTGAGGCCGAATTTAGAGTATTGTGTGCAGTTCTGGTCACCTAATTACAGGAAGGATATCAATAAGGTTGAAAGAGTGCAGAGAAGATTTACAAGGATGTTGCCGGGACTTGAGAAACTGAGTTACAGACAGAGGTTGAATAGGTTAGGACTTTATTCCCTGGAGCGTAGAAGATTGAGGGGAGATTTGATAGAGGTGTATAAGATTTTGATGGGTATAGATAGAGTGAATGCAAGCAGGGTTTTTCCTCTGAGGCTAGGGGAGAAAAAAACCAGAGGGCATGGGTTAAGGGTGAAAGGAGAAAAGTTTAAAGGGAATATTAGGGGGGGATTCTTCACGCAGAGAGTGGTGGGAGTGTGGAATGAGCTGCCGGATAAAGTGGTAAATGCGGGGTCACTTTTAACATTTAAGAAAAACTTGGACGGGTTCATGGATGAGAGGGATGTGGAGGGATATGGTCCAGGTGCAGGTCAGTGGGACTAGGCAGAAAAATGTTTCAGCACAGACAAGAAGGGCCAAAAGGCCTGTTTCTGTGCTGTAATGTTCTATGGTTCTATCACTGCCCTCAAACACCCACAGACATCACTGGCCTCCACCCCCATATAGACATTTCTGGCCTCCACAACCCCCCCCACCACACACAGACATAGCTGCCCCCTTCCCATACAGATATCGCTGACCCCTGTCAACACTGCTTCTTCATCAAGTAAGTGGGAATTCATATCCACTCACCTGACGAAGGAGCAGTGCTCCGAAAGCTAGCAGTTTTTGCTACCAAATAAACCTGTTGGACTTTGACCTGGTGTTGTGAGACTTTTTACTGTGTTTCCCCCCAGTCCAATGGCGGCATCTCCACATCATGGCCACCATAATGTCCATCTCCAAATCAATCAGCCTGAGATCCATCGACACAGTGGGGCTTGGAGAGAGCATGGAACAAGGGATTATTATCATTGACTGCTCAGCACCACCCCAATCCCTCACTTGGGCCTGTACCTCCACGTGTGGGTGCTGGCAACACCACACAATCCATGGTGCCATGTGTGGTCCGATTAGGGTTGTGTGAGATTCCCATCGTGACAAATGCTGGCACAGATGATGCAGGGTGGGTGTGCAGCCATTGCTGTGTGTGTAACTGCAGCATCTGTTACAGACAGGGCAGGGACAGACTGCAAATCAGCACCAGATTTATGCCCAGTAACAGCAGATTCCACACAGTCCGTCCTGAGCCTCTCTGGCCTGGTTCATCTGGTTAGGCCTCAGTCAGCACATGGTACACTCCTCCCCTGCCCCGGAACACCAGCACTCAGTCGAGTCCCTGACCACAGCCTGCAGCAAGACAGTGCTACTGCAAAGTGCCCTGGAGGGAGAGGCTGAGCGGGACTGTTAGAGGGAGGTTTTTCACACAGAGGGTTGTGGGGGTATGGAATGCTCTGCCAAGCAAAGTGGTGCAGGCAGGCACACTGGAGCTCTTTAAGAGATACTTAGACAGGCACATGAGCAGGATGGAGATGGAGGGATATCGGAGACTGTTTTAAAGAAGGTTCATTAGCATTGGGACGTCCTTGGGAATCAATTGATTCCTATGGACCTTCCAACATATTTTCTGGCTCACTTGTTTTACTTCTGAGCTTCTGGGGATTCCCTTGAACATGTGTATAAGGATGTGGATGATACTGATGTTTTTCTCTTTTAATCCACAGGTGCTTTGGTCCGCCTTGTTCTCCAATGACAGGCATGCACTTGATGGGTCATACTGGGGCTGCTCTTGGTTGTTTCAAGAATAGCCTAGTACGTCACGTCGTTAATGTGTGCTTAAACTGGACCAGATACTGGGCAAGACGACAGCTCAGTGACTATCACTGATTGCTGTGCAGACACATGGATTTGGGCCGGTGTCTGTGGGAGTTTGCGCATTCTCCCCGTGCTTGCGTGGGTTTTCTCCGGGTGCTCCGGTTTCCTCCCACACCCCAAAGATGTGCTGTTAGGCTGACTGGAGGTAATAAATTGTCCCTAAATTGGTTTTCCCTCAATGTGGAATGCCATAAGCATAGATAAGGGTCATGGGTGGAGAGGGGAATCACAATGTTAAAATGGCGGCGCGGGCTCGTTGGGCCAAAGGGCCTGTTTCCAAGGCTGTTTTGTTCTTTGTTCTTTGACTCCTTCATGGAACCTCACCCAGAACCTGTGAAAATAGAAGCCCCTCGTCCCCCACCCCAGATATCAGCAGCTGAAGACAGCAGGAGGAATCCCACCAGACATCTCCAGAGGCTGTCTGGAACATCCCCCATGCTCCACTAACACTGCTTACCTCCTCACGTCGGTTCAAGGTTACCACGCGGGGTTAAGACTTTTAAATATCTACCCTGCTTCGCGCCAAAGTGACATTATGCGAAAGAAGTGGAAGACGCAAATATGGTCGGAGATTGCAGTGTCTATTCCGATAACGGCATGCTGAGGTATGGTAATAATGCAAATCAGCGGCGAGTCCATTCTCAGTGTGTCCGGGCAGCAGCAAGATGCGCGTTGGTCATAAATTCTCGCAGGGAAACAGCAAAATGGCGACCTCGCGCATCTCCTGACCCGACCCACCAGAGGGTTTGCAGGTCGGGATGGGAGAGTCACACCCCCCCTCCCCCAGATATCAAAAATTCAGCAGAACATTCCACAACAGTGCTGAGGGAGTGCCGCACTGTCAGAGGGTCAGTGCTGAGGGAGTGCCGCACTGTCAGAGGGTCAGTGCTGAGGGAGTGCCGCACTGTCAGAGGGTCAGTGCTGAGGGAGTGCCGCACTGTCAGAGGGTCAGTGCTGAGGGAGTGCCGCACTGTCAGAGGGTCAGTGCTGAGGGAGCGCCGCACTGTCAGAGGGTCAGTGCTGAGGGAGCGCCGCACTGTCAGAGGGTCAGTGCTGAGGGAGCGCCGCACTGTCAGAGGGTCAGTGCTGAGGGAGCGCCGCACTGTCAGAGGGTCAGTGCTGAGGGAGCGCCGCACTGTCAGAGGGTCAGTGCTGAGGGAGCGCCGCACTGTCAGAGGGTCAGTGCTGAGGGAGCGCCGCACTGTCAGAGGGTCAGTGCTGAGGGAGCGCCGCACTGTCAGAGGGTCAGTGCTGAGGGAGCGCCGCACTGTCAGAGGGTCAGTGCTGAGGGAGCGCCGCACTGTCAGAGGGTCAGTGCTGAGGGAGCGCCGCACTGTCAGAGGGTCAGTGCTGAGGGAGCGCCGCACTGTCAGAGGGTCAGTGCTGAGGGAGTGCCGCACTGTCAGAGGGTCAGTGCTGAGGGAGCGCCGCACTGTCAGAGGGTCAGTGCTGAGGGAGCGCCGCACTGTCAGAGGGTCAGTGCTGAGGGAGTGCCGCACTGTCAGAGGGTCAGTGCTGAGGGAGCGCCGCACTGTCAGAGGGTCAGTGCTGAGGGAGTGCCGCACTGTCAGAGGGTCAGTGCTGAGGGAATGCCGCACTGTCAGAGGGTCAGTGCTGAGGGAGTGCTGCACTGTCAGAGGGTCAGTGCTGAGGGAGCGCCGCACTGTCAGAGGGTCAGTGCTGAGGGAGTGCAGCACTGTCAGAGGGTCAGTGCTGAGGGAGTGCCGCACTGTCAGAGGGTCAGTACTGAGGGAGTGCAGCACTGTCAGAGGGTCAGTGCTGAGGGAATGCCGCACTGTCAGAGGGTCAGTACTGAGGGAGTGCTGCATTGTCAGAGGGTCAGTGCTGAGGGAGCGCCGCACTGTCAGAGGGTCAGTACTGAGGCAGTGCTGCACTGTCAGAGGGTCAGTGCTGAGGGAGCGCCGCACTGTCAGAGGGTCAGTGCTGAGGGAGTGCCGCACTGTCAGAGGGTCAGTGCTGAGGGAATGCCGCACTGTCAGAGGGTCAGTGCTGAGGGAGCGCCGCACTGTCAGAGGGTCAGTGCTGAGGGAGCGCCGCACTGTCAGAGGGTCAGTGCTGAGGGAATGCCGCACTGTCAGAAGGTCAGTACTGAGGGAGTGCTGCACTGTCAGAGGGTCAGTGCTGAGGGAGCGCCGCACTGTCAGAGGGTCAGTACTGAGGGAGTGCAGCACTGTCAGAGGGTCAGTGCTGAGGGAGTGCAGCACTGTCAGAGGGTCAGTGCTGAGGGAATGCCGCACTGTCAGAGGGTCAGTGCTGAGGGAGTGCAGCACTGTCAGAGGGTCAGTGCTGAGGGAATGCCGCACTGTCAGAGGGTCAGTGCTGAGGGAGTGCCGCACTGTCAGAGGGTCAGTGCTGAGGGAGTGCCGCACTGTCAGAGGGTCAGTGCTGAGGGAGCGCCGCACTGTCAGAGGGTCAGTGCTGAGGGAGTGCCGCAGTGACAGATGTAAGACTTGGATCTTCCCTCCTGTCTATTCCCTCCCACCATCACACAGTCCTGGCTGTGGCTCCATTCCCCGATCTGCTTCAGGAGTGATGGACATTTCCTGCTGATTTTCATTACTGGTTTTGTGAGCTTGCTGTGCACGTTTGTCTCCTGTGCCTCAGACACATCGCAGTCATTCACAAATACTTTGTGAATTGGGACAGATTCGGCACATTCTGTGGCCTGATGAAAGATTTTATAAACTCAGTTGTCCGAAGGGGCAGGGCTGAGGGAGGATGGCTGAGGGGGCAGGGAGTGATGGCCAAGGGAACAAGGAGACTGAGGACCGAGGGAGGAGGGAATGAGGGTCGAGGGCATGTTTCTCGCGGTGGATTTGAGCCATTTCTGTGTTAACCACGGGGATTTAGTGTGAGATATGTTATGTTCACAAACTGGGATATTCTTAGAAATGACTAGAAATCTGGTTAAAAATAAACCATTGGCACCAAATAAAACAAATGAGATGGAGAGAGAAATAAGAAGCTCGCAAGATTTTCAGCATTGCCAGTATTCTGCTTCCGTTGAGATGAATGCAGTGCAGATACTGAATGCAACAGGTTCCAGATTGCTAATCATTCCTCACCCCCATTTTGTTTGCTTTGATAATATATTGCAGGTTTGGGGGGGTTATTGGGGTAAATATGTCGGGTTATGGGGTTAGAGTTTGGGTGGAATGCTCTTTTGGAGAATCAGTGCAGACTCGATGGGCTGAATGTCCTCATTCAGCACTAAAAGGATTCTGTGATAAAAGCGTTTGATGTATTGAACCCAATCTTCCCAATCAGGGTCAAAGAGCTGTAATATTCTGAGTAGAGACATTGTTATAACTCTACAATGGATCGGATACGAAGGATTCATACACAAGGTCTACTCTATCTTTCTTCAGGGCAACTTGAAGACATTCCCGTTGACCCTTGGCACCAATCTGATATTTCAAAGGATTGGCAACACCAAGTTTAGTGACTCAACAAACTGTTTATTGTAACAAATAAACTAAGTATAGAGAGTGGGAGAAGTGTACTACTGACCATTTGTGCTCCAATCTCAGATTGGCTGGGATTGGGTCACATGAGTCCCTGAACCCTGACATCTATAAGGAACTCTCTTCTGCAATGGTCCATATGTGCGATGTATCACCATGAGGGCTTGGGACTGTGTTATCCCACACAATGGACGACAGGTCTGAGAATCCCATTGGATATGTATAAAGAACCCTGTCAGACATGGAACGTGGTTACTCCCAGATAGAAGAAGGTCTGGCTGATATCTTCAGCATTAAGAAGTTTCATCAATACTTTTCTGGTGATATTTCCTTGTGACTGTGTGGGTTTCCTCCGGGTGCTCCAGTTTCCTCCCACAGTCCAAAGATGTGTGGGTTAGGTTGATTGGCCGTGCTAAGAAATTGCCCCTTAGTGTCCAGGGATGTGTAGGTTAGAGGGATTAGTGGGTATAATAGGTAGGGATATGGGGGCAGGGCCTGGGTGGGATTGTGTTCAGTGCAGACTCGATGGGCCGAAGGGCCTCTTTCTGTAGGGTTTTATGATTCTATGATTTTACTGTCATCAATTGCTTTGTGATGCAGAGCAACACCAATAGCATGGGTTCAACTCCCCCGTACCTGCTGAGGTTCTTCATGCAGGCTGTGCCTCAGGTGGGACGATTCTCAGGTTAAATCATACCTGACACTGCCCATGGTCATCCGGGCCGATGGCAACTTTACCTTTACAACAAAAACCTTTACAGGCATTTCCAACCCAGGGATGAGACAAAGCCCCTGGAAAGGGTTTCACTGGGATGTTGTTCCTATTCTGACTGTTTCCTGTCTCAGAATCCTGTGAGGAATATGCGGACAAATTGTTGCCAGGTCCTAGTCGACAAGAGTTTAATCCTGTGGACAGATAATTCATCACTCATTGATGGGCACTGATTAGTCCGAGAGCCTCAAGGACAGGATGTCAGTAACAATAACACCCAGGCTGTGGTTATCGTCTGATCCAGAATGGACATCACCGAGAGAATCACCTCACAGCCTGACAGGGATTTACTGACAGATAAACAAACATTTCTCCAGCTGAAAGCGGAGATGATCTGATTTCTGTCCACTTCTGAAGAGAAGGTGAGAACAGATGGTGCAGAATGAGAGCAATCAAGTCCCAAACACTTTAAACTGTTTCCAAACATGTTTAAAGAACAGTGTCACTGTGTGGGCTGTGTTTAAAGGGACAGTGTCACTGTGTGGTGTGTGTTTAAAGGGACAGTGTCACAGTGCGTGGGGTTTGTTTAAAGTAACAGTGTCACTGTGTGTGGGGTTTGTTTAAAGGGACAGTGTCACTATGTGTGGTGTGTTTAAAGGGACAGTGTCACAGTGCGTGGGGTTTGTTTAAAGTAACAGTGTCACTGTGTGTGGTGTGTTTAAAGGGACAGTGTCACTGTCTGTGGTGTGTTTAAAGGGACAGTGTCACAGTGCGTGGGGTTTGTTTAAAGTAACAGTGTCACAGTGTGTGGGGTTTGTTTAAAGGGACAGTGTCACTGTGTGTGGTGTGTTTAAAGGGACAGTGTCACTGTGTGTGGTGTGTTTAAAGGGACAGAGTCACAGTGTGTGGTGTGTTTAAAGGGACAGTGTCACAGTGTGTGGTGTGTTTAAAGGGACAGTGTCACAGTGTGTGGTGTGTTTAAAGGGACAGTGTCACAGGGTGTGGTGTGTTTAAAGGGACAGTGTCACAGGGTGTGGTGTGTTTAAAGGGACAGTGTCACAGGGTGCTGGCCGTTCTGATCTGTCCAGTTATTTGTGATTTGTTTGAAGGGTGAGTTCTGCTCCATTTCCTCTCCCTGTGGATCCAGAGCGATGTGTTTGAGTTGATGTGGGATCTGATTCAGTGAAGCTAATGGAATTTGATTCTAATTGCTGCCGGAGTGTTTATTGGTGGATAATTGATCAGTGCCCTCAGCAATCATTCTGGACAAGGCCTGTGAGTGAGCAAAGAGGCCCTCATTAATTATCCAATCGTCCAGTTAAATAGTGGATAGGAAATGGAATTGTTCCTGTGTGTGTCCGGGGGAAACGAATGCAGATATCAATCCCAATCTTTGACAGCCATTGTCACAATGTGTGTCTGTGAATCAGTAAAATAAACCAGCACAATCAAAATCCAGCATCTCTGCCAAACTCGTGGCAATCTCACTTGGCTGCTCCTGAAATTCTTTGCACTGGAACTAGAGTGGATTTTGGGAATTGTATAATCCGGGGTATCAAATATTGACATCAGTGCCTGTCTGGGAAGCTGATTCTCGAAGGGCAGCAGGATTGAGCTGAATTGTACTTTGACAAATCTCTTTCCCCATCCCTCTGACAGCAGGAGGCTCTGTCCCTGGCCACCTCTCAGCCCCTTCGTACCTGTATCCACCACGTCAATCACATTTACCATCCCGTTCGTCTCTATCCCGGCTGGTACAATGACCAGAGTTTATCCCACTCACTAACAGCACTGAGAAAGACCAGCAGTTAGACAAAGAAGTTCAGGAAGCCTTCCAGCTGACATACAGGGTGCAGTGGGACACAGCCCAGCTTTAACACAAAATGCAGCAACTCAGAATCATGGCAAGTCACTGAAATTAATGTACAGCTCAGACAGCAGAGAAATAAGTCCATAGGAACTGTGTGGTTCTGTGTGGAGTTTGCACATTCTCCTCGTGTCTGCGTGGGTTTCCTCCGGGTGCTCCAGTTTCCTCCCACAGTCCAAAGATGTGCGGGTTAGGTTGATTGGTCATTGCTAAGAAATTGCCCCTTAGTGTCCAGTGATGTGTAGGTTAGAGGGATTAGTGGGTGGGATATGGAGGTAGGGCCTGGGTGGGATTGTGTTCGGTGCAGACTCGATGGGCCGAAGGGCCTCTTTCTGCACTGTAGAGGTTCTATGATTCTATGATTCTAGGAACAGAAGGAGGCTATTCAGACCCTGAAAAATCACAAATTGTGTCTGAATATATTGAGTCTGATCTCCTCAGCTCACCACACCAGTCAGTCAGTGCGTTTAGCTGGGGGGATTTCGTGCAAAGCCAAAATCAGATTTACGCTGGGCGCAAATTGGAAGGCCGTTCTCCAGGCCCCGTTTCACTGGTGAGAATGTCTTCATGTCCGGAAAGAGATTGAAGCACAAAAACTGATGAAGGTTAGCTGGGCCACGCAGCTGCTCCTCCCCATCCCACTGCCAGTGAGACACCACACCGCCAGGAATCACTTTGCTCTATAGCAGAGACCAGGTGCCATGGCCACACTGGGGGCATCAGAGGCCAATGAAGCCTGTGGGTGATTGGGGGGGCAGGGTCAAACAGTGCTCCTTGGGAGGGAGGGGACTCTGCAGGGGGGTGTGATCGGCAGCAGGATGGGAGGGAGGGGACTCTGCCGAGGGAGCGGTTGGCAGGTGGTGGCAATGTCCGTGGGGAAGGTGAGGGATTGGAGACGATTGGCGTGGGGATGGCCCTGATATCCGTGAGAACATAAGAAGTAGGAGCAGGAGTCGGCCATCTAGCCCTTCGAGCCTGCCCCGCCATTCAATAAGATCATGGCTGATCTGAAATGGATCAGTTCCACATTCCTGCTTTCTCCCCTTAATTCCCTTGTCTGTCAAAAAACCTATCTACCCGTGACTTAAACACATTCAACGAGGCAGCCTCCACCACTTCAAGGGGCAGAGAATTCCAGAGACTCACCACCCTTTGAGTGAAGAAGTTCCTCCTGCACCCCGCCCCCCCCTTATTTTGAGGTTGTGCCCTCTAGTTCTGCTATCCTTTCTAAGTGGAAAGAATGTCTCTACCTCTGAGGAGGGGGGGCACTGGCAGCAGGAACTCTCCCAGTACACTGGGCGATCAGGACACCTGCACAGTGGCACCCACTAGAGCTCAGTAACCAGCTTCCCCAGGGAGCTGAGGCTCCACACCCCACTCCTCATCTACTGGCGAGAATCACATCCTGGCACTTCTAATGCACTAAATGCCATAAGTTTGCATTTTCAAACCTGCCCAATAAACAAGTCTGAAACTTCCCAATTTCCTGCTTGTTCAGCACGTAGAATATTTTTGTAAAGTTTCCCCCTGTTAAGTTTCAAAACAGCAAGAAACATGAGGGAAGCGCGCTGGTCTTTTGGCCACAATCTGCGACACAATCTTTCGACAAAATCACTTGTTTGGAGAGTGGTCCGGAGGGGACGGAGCTGAAACATGCCGGTGAAATCGGTATCAGAGAGCTCGGCCACCGCTTCACAAGGGCAGCACAATCTCATGGTGCTCCCGAGACCCTCTCAGGCCCTCCACGGACATCGGTGCCCCCCACCCTTCATCAGTGGCATGTCCTCTCCACACCCCGACATGGGTCACCTGCATCAGGGCATCAGGACCCTTCTGATTGGCTCCTTGGCTGACTCCCTACTAAAACTCCCTTCATGATCCATCCCTGTCTGACTTTTTGCTGAGCCCCTCTGCTTAGCCCCTCTGCAAAGCCCCTCTGCCAGTTATTGCCCCCACCCAGGCTTCAACCCCCGGCACTGCCCCGCCACACTGGTGGTACCAAACGTCCGCTGCAGGGGTGTTTGGCGGGCACTGCCCAACGAGTACTGTCCGGTCATATATGTGACATGAGAGTATCAGACAGAGCAACTGCTCTGAATGGAAGTGATTGGAAGCACAAGTATTTTTGTTTAGTGTAGAATCTATGGGATCTGACACTGACCTCTTCTCTCTTCTGTGTACCGCAGTCTGATTCTGAGAGAGAGTCTGTTTTGCCACGAGCTGTGGCTTTGATCGAGGTGCTTAGACTGTGAGTCTCCACTTTGCTGGAGAGAGTATCTGTTTCACACAGCTACTGGCCTAATCGATATCTCACTAGTCCTCAGTGCAGCTAAATCCCGATTAGTTTGTTTATATCCAAATCTTCACATTTCATCCCAACCTCCTAACACCTGCCCCCATTTTCAGAAAAGATAATTCAATTTCCCATCTCCCTGCCACTTCCACCATGTCTACAATAACAAAAAACCATACATCAACATGAAATATATCAAAAGCTTTCATAAAAAAGCTCCAGATCGTGTGTATATCCCGGGTAGTACAACAGCAATGGTATCCTCTCTCCCAGCGATAACGCAACAGCTTTTCACTTGTTTATTTCACAGGGATTTCAGATATTTTCATGATGTCGAATAATCCAATGTAACCAATACCTACAAAGGTCTTTGCATCAAATGAAACATGTATGGACACCAGCTTAATCCTGTTAGTGTACAACGCCTGCCCTGATTCTCCAGAATTCAGATCCCAACACTGAGGGAGTGCCGTACTGTCAGAGGGTCAGTGCTGAGGGAGTGCCGTACTGTCAGAGGGTCAGTGCTGAGGGAGTGCCGCACCGTCAGAGGGTCAGTGCTGAGGGAGTGCCGCGCTGTCAGAGGGTCAGTGCTGAGGGAGTGCCGCACTGTCAGAGGGTCAGTGCTGAGGGAGTGCCGCACTGTCAGAGGGTCAGTGCTGAGGGAGTGCCGCACTGTCAGAGAGTCAGTACTGAGGGAGTGCCACACTGTCAGAGGGTGAGTACTGAGGGAGCGCCGCACTGTCAGAGGGTCAGTGCTGAGGGAGTGCCGCACTGTCAGAGGGTCAGTGCTGAGGGAGCGCCGCACTGTCAGAGGGTCAGTGCTGAGGGAGTGCCGCACTGTCAGAGGGTCAGTGCTGAGGGAGTGCCGCGCTGTCAGAGGGTCAGTACTGAGGGAGTGCCGCACTGTCAGAGGGTCAGTGCTGAGGGAGTGCCGCACTGTCAGAGAGTCAGTGCTGAGGGAGTGCCGCACTGTCAGAGGGTCAGTGCTGAGGGAGTGCCGCACTGTCAGAAGGTCAGTGCTGAGGGAGTGCCGCGCTGTCAGAGGGTCAGTGCTGAGGGAGTGCCGCACTGTCAGAGGGTCAGTGCTGAGGGAGTGCCGCGCTGTCAGAGGTGTTGCTTTTTTGATGGGATTGGGGACCTTTCTGCTTTCCAGGTGGATGCTGAGATGTTCTGGTCCAGGGTTTGGTAATCAGAGGCTGTCGTGTCAGTGAGGCCTCGAGACCAGCTGGTTCACTTTGGTCCACAGTGAATAAGGTATTAACAAAACCACTCGGGCAACGTTAGCCACAAGGGTTTAAATATGAGGGCCGGTTGTATAGAATTAGTCTATATTTCCTCGCGTGGGGGAGATTGAGGGGTTATCGAATCTCAGGTTTTAAGAATTTGCTGGGTAGAAGGTGAGAATTTGCCGTGTCTGAATGGCGAATCACAGTGAGACACTATCTAAAAGGTACAGCTAGCCTCTTTCAAAGGGAAAACAGGAAGTACTTTTCCAAAGGTTAACCTGGAACCCTGTGCCCTAAAATCCTGTTCAAACTGGGAGACAATTGGAGCTTCCACTCCTGAATTTAATAGATTTTAGTTGGTGAATAGGTTCAATGGAAACAATTGAAAGCAGACAAACCTGCCACAATCTAACCGAATGTTCGAATAGACTTGATGGGCTGAATGGCCTCTCCTGTCCCTTCATTCCTGTGATATATTGAGATTGTTGGGGGGCGTTTAGGATTGGGTTATTTGGGATATAAAATACAGAGAAACATTAATGATGTTGCAGCTTGAGTGCAGAAAGGGAGAATCAACTTCAGTAATGATAAATGTGAGGTGGTGTTTGTGAGGTAAGACAGTCGGATAATGCATTCTAAACGGTGCAGAAAAACAAAGTGATCCAGGAATACAGATACACAAATCATTCCAAGCAGCATCAGAGGTTAATAAGGCCTTGAAAAAGGAATTCACTTCTCGAGGGATTCCCATTAAAAGCAGAGAAGCTACATTAAACTTATATCAAACCTTTAGATTCCATTTTCAGTCCTCAGTGGAGGTATAGGGACACTGGAAAAGATTTAAAAAGAGATACACGATGATATATTATCAGCAAAATCTATCCAGGCTGATGTTCTTTTCTCTAGAAAAATCTGAAGTCTGTTACAGATCTTTATATTATCAAAGGGTTTGACAGGAGAGTTATAGAGGGATGTTTACTGTTGAAGAAATCTAAAATTAAGAAATAGGATTGGGAATACAGGGATACGGTCCCCGGAAGGGTAGGGGGTTTTAGTTCAGTCGGGGCAGCAGGGTCAGTACAGGCTTGGAGGGCCGAAGGGCCTGTTCCTGTGCTGGAATTTTCTTTGTTCTTTGTAAATCATAAATCTAAGATCCTCACTAATAAACCCGACAGGGAATTCAGGAGAAATTTATTTCCCCAGAGAGTTGCTGCAATAAACAGTAACTGAGGAAAGCCAGATAGATTTCTAACAGTGAGCTGACCAGTACAAGAGGAAGGCAGACACAAGATCCTAATAAATAGGGAACAGGAGGAGACCACCCAGCCCATTGCCCTGCTCCCCATTTAATATGTCATGGCTGATCTAAGGCTTCAACTTCCACCTGCTTTTCCCAATTTCCCGCCCACTCCCCATAACTCCTTAATTCCCGGAGAGACCAAAAATCTGTCTATCCCAGCCTTAAATATATTCAACAATAAAGCATCCATAACCAATATAATAATAATAAACATAATAAAGCAGAAAATGCAGATGTATGGGATTGAGGGTGATTTAGGTAATTGGATCAGGAATTGGCTGGCGGATAGGAGACAGAGGGTGGTGGTTGATGCTAAGTATTCGTCATGGAGTTCAGTTACGAGTGGTGTGCCTCAGGGATCTGTTTTGGGGCCACTGCTGTTTGTAATTTTTATTAATGATCTGGATGAGGGTATAGTTGGGTGGATTAGTAAATTTGCTGATGACACCAAAGTCGGAGGTGTGGTAGATAGTGAGGAAGGGTGTCTTAGTTTACAGGGAGACTTGGACAAGTTGCAGAGCTGGGCCGAGAGGTGGCGGATGGAGTTTAATGTGGAAAAGTGTGAGGTAATTCACTTTGGCAGGAATAACAGATGTGTAGAGTATAGGGCTAACGGGAGGACTCTGAATAGTGTGGATGAACAGAGGGATCTAGGTGTATGTGTACATAGATCCCTGAAAGTAGGGAATCAAGTAGATAAGGTTGTTAGGAAGGCATACGGTGTTTTGGCGTTTATTGATAGGGGGATTGAATTTAGGAGCCGCAGCGTCATGTTGCAACTGTACAAGACTCTGGTGCGGCCGCACTTGGAGTACTGTGTGCAGTTCTGGTCCCCACATTAAGAAATAGGAGCAGGAGTAGGCCATCCAGCCCTTCGAGCCTGCCCCGCCATTCAATAAGATCATGGCTGATCTGTCGCTGCTCAGTTCCACTTTCCCGCCCTCTCCCCATAACCCTTAATGCCCTCTCCTATCAAAAACCCATCAACCCGCGTCTTAAAAATATTTAGCGAGGCAGCCTCCACCACTTCAATGGGCAGAGAATTCCAGAGATTCACCACCCTTTGAGTGAAGAAGTTCCTCCTCAACTCCGTTCTAAACCGCCCCCCTTTTGAGGCTGTGCCCCCTAGTCCTATTGTCTTTTTTGAGCGGGCAGAGTCTTTCCACCTATATAGGAAGGATGTGGAGGCTTTGGAGAGGGTGCAGAGGAGGTTTACCAGGATGTTGCCTGGTATGGAGGGAAGGTCCTATGAGGAGAGACTGAGGGATTTGGGGTTGTTTTCGTTAGAAAGAAGGCGGCTAAGAGGGGATCTTATTGAAACATATAAGATGATTAGAGGTTTAGATAGGGTGGACAGTGATAGCCTTTTTCCTCGGATGGAGAAAGCTAGCACGAGGGGGCATTGCTTTAAATTAAGGGGTGGTAGTTATAGGATGGATGTCAGGGGTAGGTTCTTTACCCAGAGGGTGGTGAGGGATTGGAATGCCCTGCCTGCTGCAGTTGTAAATGCGCCTAGTTTGGGGGCGTTTAAGAGATCCGTGGATAGGTTTATGGATGGAAAGGGATTGGTTTAGGTTAGAGGGTCATTGCTTTTTAAATTGGTCGATGCAACATCGTGGGCCGAAGGGCCTGTTCTGCGCTGTTATGTTCTATGTTCTATAAGTCATGATGCTCATTCCTTTTGCACTGTAACAATTCTGTGATCTGGTTTAATGCGCCTGGGTGCTTTATAAACACAATGCCTCGGGATGATTATGTGAAAGGTGTTATATAAATACAGGTTGTTGTTGTTGCTCATGCCTCGTTTGAATCCAGTTTATAAATATTTCATAGTGTGGAGTGAGTATTGCTGGCCGTGAATGTAATTAGAATTTAGATTCAATATAATTCTGCAGCAGCATGGGAAAACCATTTGGTAACGATAGTAACCGCGGCTCCAGCGAGTGTGTGGGTGTTGATGCTGACAGGCAGACTGGGGCCTGTGCTCTGGATTCTGCTCAAGTTCATCAGTTAACAACTGAAATAAAAGAACAACAGCTTCCTGAGAGAGAGACCGAGGGTCCCAGTTACCCCCAGCCCTGCATCTTCCTCATATGTGAGGGGCCTGTGGATAAACATAGAAACTAGAAGCCATTCGGCCCATCAAACCTGCTCCACTATTTATTTTGATCATAGCTGATCAATATTCTGATTCCGCGCCCCCCCCCCCCAGATTTCTCGCTCCCTTTAGCCCCGAGAGCTGTATCTTTTCCTCTTGAAATCAGACAAGGTTTTGGCCTCAGCTACTTTCTGTGTTCATGAATTAATTCCACACCCTCTGGGTGAAGAAATTTCTCTTTACTTCAGTTTTGAAAAGTTTACCCCCGATCCTCAAACTCTGACCCTGAGTTCTGGACTCCCCCCACCATGGGGAACATTCTTTCTGAACCTACCCTGTCTAACCCTGTGTGAATTTATTAGTTTCTATCAGATCCCCTCTCACTCTTCTAAACTCCACTCATTACAATATTAACTGACTTCCCTCATGTGACAAACCTGCCATTCCAGCATTAACCGGGTAAATCTTTGCTGTGCTCCCTCTGTAAGCAAAGACATCCTTCTTCAGATAAGGAGACCAAAGCTGTACTCAACACATCAGGTGTGGCCTCACCAACGCCCTGTACAATTACAGCAAAACCTTCCTATCTCGATACTCAAATTCTCTCACTACAAAGGCCAAAACACCATTTGCCCCCTGTACAGCCTGCTATACCTGTGTGCTGATTTTCAGTGATTGATGCATGAGGATTCCAAGGTCTCGTTGAGTAACCGCCTCTCTCAAACTAATAACAATCTTTCTTCCTCTTATTGCTCCCAAAGTGGAGAACCTCACATTTATCCACATTATTCTGTATCTGCCATGCAGATCCCCACACACTCAGCCTGTCCAAATCACACTGAAACATCTCTGTGTCCTCCTCACAGCTCACCCTCCCACCCAACTCTTCATTGTCTGCAAGTTTGGAGTTAATACATCTTATTCCCTCTTCCAAATCATTAATATAAGTGCACATCCTATCAGGGGGTACAGAATGAGTGAGGGGGTACAGAATGAGTGAGGGGGTACAAAGAGTGTGAGAGGTTGCAGATGCAGAGTGTGAGGGGGCGCATGAGGGGGTATGAAAGGAAAGAATGTGAGGGGGTGTGAGGGGGTGGAGGGTGTGTGAGGGGGTGTGTGAGGGTGGTTTTCTCCGTTTTGGAAGCCGGTTTTGTTCCTTGATTCCGGGGCACAGGCCCCAAAGTGACTGTATCCACCCATACACTCATTGCTTAGCAACAGGCTGTGGTTACTGTAGTTACCAAGTGTAATTATATTGAATCTAAGTGCTGATCTCTCTATGAAATATTTATGAACTGCAGCGAAACACACGAGGAGCTCCCTGTATGGAACCTGATCAGATTAACAGGACACATTATCCACTGCTTCACCTCATCACCACCTCAGTGTGAGAGATTTCAGCCCATATAATCGAGGCTGATACTCAAGTATAGCAGTGAGGGGGTGCCGCACTGTCAGAGGGTCAGTGCTGAGGGAGTGCCGCACTGTCAGAGGGTCAGTACTGAGGGAGTGCCGCACTGTCAGAGGGTCAGTACTGAGGGAGTGCCGCACTGTCAGAGGGTCAGTGCTGAGGGAGCGCCGCACTGTCAGAGGGTCAGTGCTGAGGGAGTGCCGCACTGTCAGAGGGTCAGTGCTGAGGGAGCGCCGCACTGTCAGAGGGTCAGTGCTGAGGGAGCGCCGCACTGTCAGAGGGTCAGTGCTGAGGGAGTGCCGCACTGTCAGAGGGTCAGTGCTGAGGGAGCGCCGCACTGTCAGAGGGTCAGTGCTGAGGGAGTGCCGCACTGTCAGAGGGTCAGTACTGAGGGAGCGCCGCACTGTCAGAGGGTCAGTGCTGAGGGAGTGCCGCACTGTCAGAGGGTCAGTGCTGAGGGAGTGCCGCACTGTCAGAGGGTCAGTGCTGAGGGAGTGCCGCACTGTCAGAGGTGCTGCCTTTTGAATTAGACAGAGAAAAAAGAAAATTCCAGCACAGGAACAGGCCCTTCGGCCCCTCCAATCCTGCACTGACCGTGCTGCCCCCGACTTAACTAAAACCCCCTACCCTTCCGGGGACCATATCCCTCTGTTCCTATCCTATTCATGGATTTGTCCAGACGCCCCTTAAAACTCACTGTCGTATCCACTTCCACTCCCTCCCCCGGCAGAGAGTTCCAGGCACCCACCACCCTCTGTGTAAAACATCTGTCTCGTACATCTCCTTTAAACATTGCCTCTCGCACCTTAAAAAGAACAAAGAACAAAAACAGCCCGGGAAACAGGCCCTTCGGCCCAACGAGCCCGCGCCGCCATTTTAACATTACCAGTCCCCCCTCCACCCACGACCCCTGTCCAATGTTTTATGGCCATCCAGATTGAGGGAAAACTGATTTAGGGACAATTTATTCCTGCCAATCAGCCTAACAGCACATCTTTGGGGTGTGGGAGGAAACCGGAGCACCCGGAGAAAACCCACGCAAGCACGGGGAGAATGCGCAAACTCCCACAGACACCGGCCCAAATCCATGTGTCTGCACAGCAATCAGTGATAGTCACTGAGCTGTCGTGTTGCCCAGCATCTGGTCTAGTTTAGGCACACACTAACGACATGAAGCACTAGGCAACCCTTGTAACCTTTTTTTTTAATCCTGTACCCCTGCTCCAGGGAGGCAGACCACTATCCTGGAGTCCCGCTTTTGCCCACAGAACTGCCTATCAATTCCTCTAACCCTCCCGTCCCCCACCACTATCTCACATCCAGCCCCCTTCCTTCCCTCGGAGGCATTTTCCTCTTCCCCTCGTGCCCTTTCCACCTCAGTTGGTGCCTTACACCTGCTGTCTTGAGAGACTACCCCTGGGGTAGCCTTTGGAACATTACTCCTCTTCTATTTCCCCTTCCTAACTGTAACCCACCCATCCCCCCTCCTTGGCTCTGGGATCCCCTCTTGAATCTGGTTCCTATTCATTATCATAAGAACATAAGAACATAAGAAATAGGAGCAGGAGTAGGCCATCTGGCCCTTCGAGCCTGCCCCGCCATTCAATAAGATCATGGCTGATCTGTCGTGGCTCAGTTCCACTTTCCCGCCCTCTCCCCATAACCCTTAATCCCCTCTCTTATCAAAAACCCATCAACTCGCTTCTTAAAAATATTTAGCGAGGCAGCCTCCACCACTTCAACGGGCAGAGAATTCCAGAGATTCACCACCCTTTGAGTGAAGAAGTTCCTCCTCAACTCCGTTCTGAACCGCCCCCCCTTTATCTTGAGGCTGTGCCCCCTAGTCCTACTGTCTTTTTTGAGCGGGAAGAGTCTTTCCACCTCTATCCTATCCATCCCATTCATCATCTTATACGTCTCAATGAGATCTCCCCTCATTCTTCTAAACTCTAACGAGTACAAGCCTAGTTTATTCAGCCTCTCCTCATAGCTCAACCCCCTCCTCCCTCACTAAAAATAAATCCTCCAGCCTCAGCTCCAGTTGCCTAACCCAGGCCCTCAAACGCTGCAACTCCAGACATTTGGTGCAGATGTGGACTCTCCGGAGATGCTGTGTCTCCAGGAATTCCCACATATTGCACCTTACACAGCTGACACGTCTCCCCATGGACCCTGCCATTTGACTACCCTCAGACCTATGGACACACTTTGAAAAACTTGACCAATAACTCACCTTGCCTCACCCTGCTTCGCCTAAGCCCTGTGAGCCAAAGCCCTTGCAGTACTCTTGAGGACATAGATAGGATGCAGGACTGGGCGGAGAAGTGGCAGATGGACTTCAACGCGGATAAATGTGTTGTCGTCCATTTTGGCAGAACCAACGGGATGAACGAGTACACTATTAAGGGCAGAAGTCTGAGTAGTGTTGAGGAGCAGAAGGATCTTGGGGTCCGGGTCCACAGGACTCTTAAATCGGCCTCGCAGGTGGAGGAGGTGGTCAAGAAGGCGTATGGTGTACTGGCCTTCATTAATCGAGGGATTGAGTTTAGGAGTCGGGAGGTAATGCTGGAACTTTATAAGACCCTTGTCAGGCCTCATTTGGAGTATTGTGCGCAGTTCTGGTCGCCTCACTATAGGAAAGACGTAGAAGCTATTGAGAGGGTGCAGAGGAGATTTACAAGGATGTTGCCTGGACTGGGAGGCATGCCTTATGAAGTTAGGTTGAGGGAGCTGGGACTCTTTTCCCTGGAGAGACGAAGGTTGAGAGGCGACCTGATAGAAGTTTACAAAATGTTGAGAGGAATAGATAGGGTGGACTCTCAGAGGCTATTTCCCCGGTTTGAAATGGTCGCTACGAGAGGACACAGATTTAAGGTGCGGGGAGGGAGGTTCAGAAGTGATGTTAGGGGTAAGTTTTTCACTCAGAGGGTGGTGAGTGAATGGAATCGGCTGCCGTCAGTGGTGGTGGAGGCGAACTCGCTGGGGTCTTTTAAAAGACTTCTGGATGAGTATATGGGGTTTAATGAGATTGAGGGTTATAGATAGGTCTGTAGGTTGGTAGGTGATGTGGTCGGCGCAACTTGTGGGCCGAAGGGCCTGTTTGTGCTGTAGTGTTCTATGTTCTATGTACTCACTCAGCACCCACCTCACTCTGCTGCCCACTCCTGACACTGCCCGCTATCTACTGTGGCCTTGTTCTTATACTCCCTCACTCCCTTCCCAACAGCCCTTGTGCCTAGGGCCCTCTATGGAAAGCACAAAGGGAAAAAACCCACAACCCAGCAATGTAATTTAAAAAAAAACACAGAACACTCACAGTTTACACTCCCCAGTCACCAGTACACTGCTCCAGAGAACAAACTTGTGCCCCCTAGTAATTGACTCTTCCACCCTGGGAGAAAGCTTCTGACTATCCACTCTGTCCAGGCCCCTCATAATCTTGTCGACTTTGATCAGGTCTCCCCCTCAACCTCCGTCACTCCAGTGAGAACAAACCAAGTTTCTCCAACTACTCCTCATAGCTAATGCCCTCCATACCAGGCAACATCCTGGTAAATCTTTTCTGTACCCTCTCCAAGGCCTCCACATCCTTCTGGTAGTGTGGTGACCAGAATTGAACAGGTGGAGGAGGTGGTCAAGAAGGCGTATGGTGTACTGGCCTTCATTAATCGAGGGATTGAGTTTAGGAGTCGGGAGGTAATGCTGGAACTTTATAAGACCCTTGTCAGGCCTCATTTGGAGTATTGTGCGCAGTTCTGGTCGCCTCACTATAGGAAAGATGTAGAAGCTATTGAAAGGGTGCAGAGGAGATTTACAAGGATGTTGCCTGGACTGGGAGGCATGCCTTATGAAGTTAGGTTGAGGGAGCTGGGACTCTTTTCCCTGGAGAGACGAAGGTTGAGAGGCGACCTGATAGAAGTTTACAAAATGTTGAGAGGAATAGATAGGGTGGACTCTCAGAGGCTATTTCCCCGGTTTGAAATGGTCGCTACGAGAGGACACAGATTTAAGGTGCGGGGAGGGAGGTTCAGAAGTGATGTTAGGGGTAAGTTTTTCACTCAGAGGGTGGTGAGTGAATGGAATCGGCTGCCGTCAGTGGTGGTGGAGGAGAACTCGCTGGGGTCTTTTAAAAGACTTCTGGATGAGTATATGGGGTTTAATGAGATTGAGGGTTATAGATAGGTCTGTAGGTTGGTAGGTGATGATGTGATCGGCGCAACTTGTGGGCCGAAGGGCCTGTTTGTGCTGTAGTGTTCTATGTTCTATGTTCTATATTCCAAGTGCGGCCTAACTAAGATTCTATAAAGCTACAATGTGACTTGCCAATTTTTAAACTCAGCACCCCGGCCGATGAAGGCAAGCCGTATACCTTCTTGACTACCTTCTCCACCTGCGTTGCCACTTTCGGTGACCTGTGTATCCGTACACTCAGATCCATCTGCCATTTACTGTATATTTCCTATCCATATTAGACCTTCCAAAGTTGACTACCTCACATTTATCAGGATTAAACTCCATCTGCCATCTCTCCACTCAAGCCTCCAAATATATCCTGCTGTATCGTCTGATGGTCCCCATCGCTTTCTGCAAATCCACCAACCTTTGTGTCAGCCACAAACTTACTAATCAATCCAGTTACATTTTCCTCCAAATCATTTATATATATTACAAACAGCAAATGATCCCTGAGGAACACTACTTGTCACAGCCCTCAGAAACACACTTTTTCCTCTGTCTTCTTCAACTGAGCCAGTTTTTTATCCACCTTGCCAGCTCACCTCTGATCTGTTGCGACTTCACCTTCTGCACCAGTCAGCCGTGAGGGATCTTGTCAAAGGCCTTACTGAAGTCCATGTAGACAACATCCACTGCCCTACCCTCATCAATCATCTTCATCACTTCCTCGAAAAACTCGATCAAGTTCATAAGACACGACCTCCCCTTCACAAAACAGTGAGACATTGAGTTGATAATATGTTTGTTCTCTCACAGGGATGGAAAAGGTTCCACAGCTTGTGGGTGGTGGGTGATGGGGAGGGGTGGGTGGTGGGTGATGGGGAGGTGTGGGTGGTGGGTGATGGGGAGGGGTGGGTGGTGGGTGATGGGGAGGGGTGGGTGGTGGGTGATGGGGAGGGGGTGGGTGGTGGGTGATGGGGAGGGGTGGGTGGTGGGTGATGGGGAGGGGTGGGTGGTGGGTGATGGGGAGGGGTGGGTGGTGGGTGATGGGTGGTGGGTGATGGGGAGGGGTGGGTGGTGGGTGATGGGGAGGGGTGGGTGGTGGGTGATGGGTGATGGGGAGGGGTGGGTGGTGGGTGATGGGTGGTGGGTGATGGGGAGGGGTGGGTGGTGGGTGATGGGGAGGGGTGGGTGGTGGGTGATGGGGAGGGGTGGGTGGTGGGTGATGGGTGGTGGGTGATGGGGAGGGGTGGGGGTGGGTGATGGGGAGGGGTGGGTGGTGGGTGATGGGTGATGGGGAGGGGTGGGGGTGGGTGATGGGGAGGGGTGGGTGGTGGGTGATGGGGAGGGGTGGGGGTGGGTGATGGGGAGGGGTGGGTGGTGGGTGATGGGGAGGGGTGGGTGGTGGGTGATGGGGAGGGGTGGGTGGTGGGTGATGGGGAGGGGTGGGGGTGTACATCTACCCCTGGTGTTCTGGCTGCAATGAAAATTAGGCTGACTCCTGACCTTACTGACAGGCTGCTGGTTCACTCACTGCTGTCCCCACATTCCAGAGGTTACATTTCCAAACCATTTCATTGACTGGGAGGTGCTGCGGGTGGAACTGATGATGGAAATCCCTCAGTTCCCACTCAACACTCACATTTCACAAAATTAGTCAGGTACAACCCATCCAAGACATTCCGGAATAATTATTTCATAGGTGTGTGGAGACGAGGGAATGTTCCTTTACCTTCAGCACTGTCTGGGTTAAATCCCACATGCCTCGTGCTCAGTTACTCCATCTGTTCACAGCTTCAGTTCTGACGTAAACTGCAGTTTTCCCTACAGCCAAATCTACAGCTACTGGAGCTGTGCTAAGTGACCCCCGTCTCCCTGTCATAATCTGTGTGCAATGATCTCCTATCTACCCGCACTGAGAATCCTGGCCCCTGATACACAGCGAAGGTGTAGAGTAACTCTGTGTACCCACTGAGCCTGACCATTCCCCTCACTCAGAGATACTGACCAGCAGCTCTCTGCTGGATCCTTCTCTCTCTCAGGTTTTCTGGGACAGTGCGTTATTACAACCCAGCATCTGATATCAACTTCACCACAAAATCACAACACACACAAACATTCTAGTGCAAAGTATCTAATCACAGGAACTCTCTACCCCCTTCTCAAATAAAGCCTAATCTCTTCCACTCTCAGCTGCAGGTTTGGTCCCTTTCTCCATCTGTCTCTCTCTCTTTCTCTCTCCCCATGCATGATAGTGTGACATTACAGGACATGGGGAGTTTGTTATTACAGAACTTAGGGGCAATGTGACATTACAGGACAGGGGCAGTATGAAATTACCAATATGATGTTACAGCTTGTGGGATGGTGTTAATACAAGACCTGGGACATTGTGTTATTACATGGGTGGCACGGTAGCACAATAGTTAGCACTGCTGCTTCACAGCTCCAGGGTTCAATTCTCGGCTTGGGTCACTGTGTGGAGTGTGCACATTCTCCTTGTGTCTGCGTGGGTTTCCTCCAAGTGCTCCGGTTTCCTCAAAAGATGTGCGGGTTAGGTTGATTGGCCATGTTAAAATTTTGCCTTAGTGTCCTGAGATGTGTAGGTTAGAGGGATTAGCAGGTAAAATATGTAGGGATATGGGGGTAGGGCCCGGGTGGGATTGTGTTCGGTGCAGACTCGATGGGCCGAAGGGCCTCTTTCTGTGCTGTAGGGTTCTATGATTTCTACAGGCACTGGGAGTGTGTGACATTACAGAATGTAGGAACACTGTGACATTACAGAATGTGATTACGGTGTGAAATTACCAGATATAGGTGTAATGTGACACAAAGTTTGTGGATCACACAAAGGTTGGTGGATTTGCGCATAGCGATGAGGACCATCAGAGGATACAGCAGGATATAGATCAGTTGGAGACTTGGGCAGAGAGATGGCAAATGGAGTTTAATCCAGACAAATGTGAGGTAATGCATTTTGGAAGGTCTAATATAGATGGGAAATACATACTAAATGGCAGAACCCTTAAGAGTATTGATAGGCAGAGGGGTCTGGGTGTACAGGTACACAGGTCACTGAAAGTGGCAATGCAGGTGGAGAAGGTAGTCAAGGAGGCATACGGCATGCTTACCTTCATCAGCCGGGGCACTGAGTTTAAAAATTGGCAAGTCATGTTGCAGTTTTATAGAACCTTAGGCTGCATTTGGAATATAGAGTTCAATTCTGGTCACCACACTACCAGAAGGATGTGGAGGCTTTGGAGAGGGTACAGAAAAGATTTCCCAGGATGTTGCCTGGTATGGAGGGCATTAACTATGAGGAGAGGTTGGAGAAACCTGGTTTGTTCTCACTGGGGTGATGGAGGTTGAGGGGGCAAATCTGAAGATGAGGGGCATGGACAGAGTGGATAGTCAGAAGCTTTTTCCCAGGGTAGAAGAGTCAATTACTCAGGGCCACAGGTTTAAAGCGCTGTAATTGTCTTTGTTTTTTTGACATAGGGCAGTCTGACATTGCATATCGCAGGAGGGGTGTTATTACAGGACTCAAGTAGTGTGATATTATAGGATGGATGTAAGGTCAGTGTGATATTATAGATTGTAACATATGTAATTACAAGATGTAGGGGCAATATGACATTATAGGTTATAGGGATATCGTAACATTACAGGACATTGTGACAGTGTGAAATTATCATAGATGCAGTGTGGCATTACAGGATGTAGGGCCATGCAGTTTTACAGGTCATTGGGAGTGTGCAACATGAGAGGACATGGGGCAGTGTAATATTACAGGATTTAGGACAGTGCAAAATACAGGTCATTGGGAGACTGTGACATTACAGGACGCAGGATCAGTGCCAAATGACCAGAGGGAAGTGACCAGATTGGAAAATCAAGGAAGTCATTATCAGTTGGGAAACAACGTTGGGGAAATTGATGGAATTAAAGGCCATTAAATCCCCAGGAGTTGATAATCTACATCTGAGAGTACTTAAGGAAGTGGCCCAAGAAATGTTGGATACATTGGTGATCATCTTCCAGGATTCTATAGACTCTGGACCAGTTCCTTTGGATTGGAGGCTAGCTAATGTAACCCCATTATTTAAGGAGAGAGGGAGCGAGAAGTAGGGAGTTATAGACCAGCTAGCCTGACGGTCAGTAATGTGGAAAATTCTAGCGTCCATTATAAAAGATTCAAAAGCAAACCACTTGGAAAACAGTGGTGGGATTGGTCAGACTCATCATGAATTTACGAAAGGGAAATCATACTTGACAAATCTACTGGAATTCTTCGAGAATGTAACTAGTAAAGTTGATGAGGGGGAGCCATTGAGTGTCGTTTATTTGGACTTTCAGAGGCTTTTGACAAAGTCCCACATAAGAGATTAGTGTGTAAAATTGAAGCATACGAGACTGGGGTAGCGTATTGAGATGGATAAAAAAACTGGTTGACAGACAGGAAACAAAGTATATCAATGATTTAGATGAGGAAACTAAATGTAATATCTCCAAATTTGCAGATGACTCAAAGCTGGGTGGCAGAGTGAGCTGTGAGGAGCCTGCAGAGAGGTTTCAGTGTGATTTGGACAGGTTGAGTGAGTGGGCAAATGCATGGCAGATGGAGTATAATGTGTATAGATATGAGGTTATTCACTTTGGAAGCAAAAACAGGAAGACAGATTATCATCTGAATGGCTGTAAATTGGGAGAGGGGAGTGTGCAGAGGGACCTGGGTGTCCTTGTGCACCAGTCACTGAAGGTAAGCATGCAGATGCAGCAGGCGATAAAGAAGGTAAATGGTATGCTGGCCTTCATAGTGAGAGATTCAAGTGTAGGAACAGGGATGTCTTGCTGCAATTATATAGGGCCTTGGTGAGGCCACACTGGGATACTGCACGCAGTTTTGGTGTCTTTACCTGAGGAAGGATGTTCTTGTTATAGAGGCAGTGCAGAGGTTTACCAGGCTGATTCCAGGAAAGGCAGGACTGAGTTATGAGGACAGATTGAGTCAGTTAGGAGTGTAATCACTGGAGTTTAGAAGAATGGTGGGGGCGGGGGTGCGGCGGTGGGAAGAGGGGCAGGGGAACTCAAAGAAATATATAATTCTAACAGAACTAGACAGGGTAGATGCAGGAAGGATGTTCCTAATGGTGGAGCTGTCCAGAACCAGGGGGTTTGAGGATTCAGGGTCGTTTAAGACAGAGATGAGGAGAAATTTCTTCACTCAGAAAGCGGTCAGCCTGTGGAATTTCCTACCACAGAAAGTAACTGAGGACAAAACATTGTTTTCCAGAAGCAGTTAGACAGAGCAGTTGGGGTTAAGGGGATCAAAAGATATGGGGGGAAAGGGGGAATCAGGCTATTGCATTGGATGATCGGCTGTGATCATAATGAATGGAGGGGCAGACTCTAAGGGCCGAATGGCCTTTTCCTGCACCTATTTTCTGAGAGATTGCATCAATCCCATCGAGATGTGACCTGATTGATGATGGAGGTGTGGGGCTTCCCAGTCTGGGTTCAGGATCCAGACAGTGTAGCTCAGAGTGACGCTGTCCCTCTGGATCAAACCACCGAGAACTGGCGATGAATCTTCAGGAAGTTGCTGTCAGTAACCTGGAGAGGAAAAGCACAGGGGCTTTGAACACTTTTATTAATTAAAAAGATATTAGATATTGTAAACCATCCACGAGATGGTGAATCAGCCAATAGTGTTGCAAAGATATTTTGGCATTGGAGGGAGTGCAGAGGAGGTTTACTAGGCTGATACCAGAGTTGAGGGGGTTGAGCTATGAGGAGAGGCTGAATAAACTGGGCTTGTACTCGTTAGAGTTTAGAAGAATGAGGGGAGATCTCATTGAGACATATAAGATGATGAATGGGATGGATAGGATAGAGGTGGAGAGACTCTTCCCGCTCAGAAAGGACAGTAGGACTAGGGGGCACAGCCTCAAGATAAAAGGGGGGCGGTTTAGAACGGAGTTGAGGAGGAACTTCTTCACTCAAAGGGTGGTGAATCTCTGGAATTCTCTGCCCGTTGAAGTGGTGGAGGCTGCCTCGCTAAATATTTTTAAGACGCGGGTTGATGGGTTTTTGATAAGAGAGGGGATTAAGGGTTATGGGGAGAGGGCGGGAAAGTGGAACTGAGCAGCGACAGATCAGCCATGATCTTATTGAATGGCGGGGCAGGCTCGAAGGGCTGGATGGCCTACTCCTGCTCCTATTTCTTATGTTCTTATAAAGATAGCGGTCAGTTTCAAATCAGTGTCAGCTGAAGCACTGAAGAGATCCTGTGACTATACCTCTGAAATACTTTACCCAGAGGGTGGTGAGGGACTGGAATGCCCTGCCTGCTGCAGTTGTAAATGCGCCTAGTTTGGCGGCGTTTAAGAGATCTGTGGATAGGTTTATGGATGAAAAGGGATTGGTTTAGATTAGTGGGTCAGTGTTTTTTTTTAAAAAACTGGTCGGCGCAACATCGTGGGCCGAAGGGCCTGTTCTGCGCTGTAATGTTCTATGTTCTAAAATACGACAAAGTAAAATAAGCAACACTCCCCAATTCCCCTCTGGCACAGTGCTCTGTCTAAACACTGTCCCTGTGTCTAACTCTCCCACAAGAGGTCCTGGGTGAGCCTCATGATAGAAGCTGTGGCTCAGAAACTCAAGGTGCTTTTTTGCTGTTTAACTTGGGGCAGGATTTATGTAGAGTTAAATCTGTTAACTCTTAACAATAATACATCAGAGATATTCCTGACAGGCAACATGATACAAAATCCTCCCAATTAGCTCAGATTGACAGCCAATTCCACTAAAAGTATTGCCTATTTCTCCAGAATCTATACATTAACATGCCAATTTCCTTGCTTTAACACAGGACAAGGCACACTGGGTTTGGCTGTTTGGCCTGACATTGTGCAACAGGTGAAGAGGTGTCAGGTTCAATGGTAGGGATAAAGCGAGAGGGGGTTGTTGGGAATAGACGTATCATTCCGAGGGACCTAGCTGTACAGAGTTGTTGTGGCTTTACACACCAGAGTGTCTGATATAGAATCTATAAAATCCCTACAGTGCAGAAGAGGCCATTTGGATCATTGAGCCCACATCAACTCTCTGATGAGCATCTTATCCAGGATATGGAGAGAGGGTGGGATTGAGGGATACGCAGAGAGGATGGGATTGAAGGATCCAAGGAGAAGTTGAGATTGAGGGATCCTGGGAGAGAGTGGGGTTAAAGATTACACTACAGGCTGGGAGCAACTTGTCACTCTGATGGGAACCAATTTGTTAGGATTAATGGATTTTGTTGATTTAAGTTTTATTCCAGCAGTAGTTCTAGAAAGGATAACAATTCTGGGAGAGTGTGAGGGAGTGAATGCAACATTAGATTAAATCACAGGCGAGGTGAGAAAGATTTGTTTCACTATCAATTGTGAGCTGTGGATACAGTCACAGGATTAGTCCGAGAGGCAGAATTGAACAGTGTGCCAATATTGCAGCTTAAACTGGAACAGACAGATGAAGGTAAAGGAGTTAAGGTGATAGGGACAGGGCAGGTGAATGGAATCAGATCTAGTTACAGTTGTGGCTAGTAAGTATAGGGATGGCCTCAATAGACTGAATGGCTTATTGCTGTGTTGCTAATTCTGTTTTCTGCGGTTTAACCCAGAATCTAGTGATCACAGCTCCTCACACGGAGAATGGTTTCTGACAAAGCAGAGGGAATAATGAGGATTTTGACAGAGTGGGTCCTCTGCTGACTCACACCTGGTGAGAATCTCTCTATAGCAATTACAGTATTTCCATCAACTGGTCTCCACTGCCCCCCAGTGGTGACTGCTTCAACGACAACAACATGAAGAACTGAAAAGGGAGTCTTATCCAGTGAATTCCAATCACTGGGAGTTTATTTATTTATTAGTGTCACAAGTATTCTTACATTAACACCACAATGAAGTTACTGTGAAAATCCTGAGTCACCACACTCCAGGGCTTGTTCGGGTACACTGAGGGAGGACTTAGCATGGTCAATGCACTTAACCAGCATGTCTTTCTGACAGTGGGGGGAAACTGCAGCACCCAGAGGAAACCCACGCAGACACGGGGAGAACATGCAGGCTCCACACAGACAGCGATCCAAGCCGGGAATCGAACTCAGGTCCCTGGTGCCATGAGGCAGTAGTGCTAACCACTGTGCTACCCCAGTGAAGATGCGGAGATGCCAGCGTGCCAGTGGAGATACCCCAGTGAATCCAGTGAGTTCCCAATCACTGGCAGTTTATCCAGTGAGTTCCTGGTCACTGCACCACTGGCATGGAGATGTCTTAAAGGACACAAATAAATCTGATCAAATAGACAAACAACAACCATCAGGCCAGCCTCTTAAGCAAGAAAATAATATTTTTGCCTTTAATGAACAAACATAGTTGAAGATAAGTTTACAATACAGAGTGCAAGGGGAGGGTTTGAGTCACACACAGCCCTCCTGTGACTGAACACAAAGATATCAGCCAGAGATAGGAGGTTTGATCATGAACACCACTCTGAGTTAGGGACAACTCAAACTTCCCCAGTGCCACTAGTGTCAGTAATATCCGCCTACTTAGAAATTGCTTTGCAATCCGGGAACATTTAATACAGATTCTCCAAACACTTGGAACAGGAAGAGGTTACTTAGCCCCTTGACTGCCTCGCTTGGCTCATCTGCATCTTTAACCAGCTCCGCTGTATATTCCTTGTTACTCTTACCCAATAAACATCTATCAATCTGCGTGCTAAAGGTCTGATGGACTCCCAGAATCTACTGATTTTTCAGCAAGTAAGTTTCAGATTCCACCACCCTCAGTGTGAAATGTACTTTGCCATTATTCCTGAAGGTCTCAGCTTGCACTTTCAGACTGTGCTATGGAATAGAGCAGGGCAATGGGCCTGCTGGACAGCTCTTTCAAAGAACACCCTCTCTAACCTCAAACTAAAAGCAATATTAGGGGGCAGCATTCACCACATGACATCAGAAACCCTTCCTCTCACACCCCATATAGGAATTCACCTAAAACCTCAGCAGCAGTGACACATCAGCACACAGCCTTCTGGGTTAGCTATATTTCAGACAGTGAGAAGAGAATCCAATATCTTGGGTGCACCTCTTTGTGACTTCCCCGCCTCCTCCTCATACAACAGGTTCACCGGAAACAGACTGGAATGGGTCACGTTCTCCTTGCACCTCACACATTGCCCATTTATTGATGGCTGCTCAGCAACACTAGCAACTGAACCCTGAAAATGGGAGTCAAGATTCTATCAGCAAGAGTTACTGAATTGGTCCCTGTCCTCTACTCACTCCCTTAATAAACCAGAGCAGCAAACCAGGTAAAAATAGTTGTCAGACCAAATCAGAGTATAGATACTGCAGGAAAAACTGAGGTGCTACAGACTACAATATCCCAGGCTTCAGAATTCAGGTCAATGTGAGACAGGGGAATTAGAAGCAGTATCTAGATATCACATACTAGGACAGCAGAGACTATGATGCTATCTCAGATGTTATTTGGGATCCAGTTCCCCTTGCACTGTGACTTCCTGAGGAGTGACCCAATGGAAGTAGTGGAAGCACAAATATGTAACCCAGCCTCCCTGATATGCCAGCACTCTGCACAATGCCATGGTGCCCTGCCAGCAGTCTGTACACTGCCATGCCAGCACTCTACCATGCTGGCACAATGCACGATGCCACACTGGCACAATGCACACCTGCACTCTGCACGATGCTGCACACCAGCACCCTGGTACCACTTGGAAGTCTGCCAACCTGGAGCGATATAGAAGGATTAATATTGCTTAAAGTATCAAGCTTTGATAGGTTTAGATCCTTGCAGCATGAGTGAGGTGACGGAGAAGACAACGTCCTAAAACATTCCACAGCCAAAACTCAATCTCAAGAGTGATCAGAAATTGCAAAGAACACCATTGCTTTCAGAAATCTCAATGTACAATAAAATGCACTTCATCAAAGAAGTTCCTGTTGAAGAAATCTCACCAAGCTAAATATGGGAAAGTTCTCTTGTTCTAGTCCATGATATTCAGAAAGGGGATCTTTACAGCTGAAACTGTGTTTGAGCAGCAGTCAAATGCTCAAATATCAGTCATACAAAAGGCAAAACTCCTAATTTTCATTAAAGTTGGGGTTTAACATCCTACACAGCTCCTGCTCTCGGATAACCAATAAATCAGTCACCCCAGGGGTACAGTTAATACTGTGTGAAGGAACTTAATGCATTACAACAGGCAACACAAACCACCACAAGGGAGGGGGAATGCAAACCACTGAGAGGGAACACAACCACTGCGACAGAGCGGGAACGCAAACCACTGCGACAGAAGGGGGGCGCAAACCACCGCGAGAGGGGGAACGCAAACCACTGAGAGGGAACACAACCACTGCGACAGAGGGGGGGACGCAAACCACCGCGACAGAAGGGGAACGCAAACCACCGCGACAGAAGGGGAACGCAAACCACCGCGACAGAAGGGGAACGCAAACCACCGCGACAGAAGGGGAACGCAAACTACCACGAGAGGGGGAACGCAAACCACAGAGCGGGAACGCAAAGCACTGCGACAGAGCGGGAACGCAAACCACCGCGACAGAAGGGGAACGCAAACCACCGCGACAGAAGGGGAACGCAAACTACTGCGACAGAAGGGGAACGCAAACCACCGCGAGAGGGGGAACGCAAACCACAGAGCGGGAACGCAAACCACTGCGACAGAGCGGGAACGCAAACCACTGCGGCAGAGCGGGAACGCAAACCACTGCGACAGAAGGGGAACGCAAACCACCGCGAGATGGGAAACGCAAACTACTGCGACAGCGGGGGGAACGCAAACTACTGCGACAGAGGGGGAACGTAAACCACCGCACGAGAGGGGGAACGTAAACCACAGCGAGGGGGGGGAAACGCAAACCACAGCGAGGGGGGGGAACGCAAACCACAGCGAGGGGGGGGGGAACGCAAACCACAGCGAGGGGGGGAACGCAAACCACAGCGAGGGGGGGGGGGAACGCAAACCACAGCGAGGGGGGGAACGCAAACCACAGCGAGGGGGGGAACGCAAACCACAGCGAGAGGGGGAACGCAAACCACAGCGAGAGGGGGAACGCAAACCACAGCGAGAGGGGGGGAACACAAACCACAGCGAGAGGGGGGGGGAACACAAACCACAGCGAGGGGGGGAACGCAAACCACAGCGAGAGGGGGGAACGCAAACCACAGCGAGAGGGGGGGAACACAAACCACAGCGAGAGGGGGGGGAACACAAACCACAGCGAGAGGGGGGGGAACACAAACCACAGCGAGAGGGGGGGGAACACAAACCACAGCGAGAGGGGGGGAACACAAACCACAGCGAGAGGGGGGGAACACAAACCACAGCGAGAGGGGGGGAACACAAACCACAGCGAGAGGGGGGAACGCAAACCACAGCGAGAGGGGGGGAACACAAACCACAGCGAGAGGGGGGGGAACACAAACCACAGCGAGAGGGGGGGGAACACAAACCACAGCGAGAGGGGGGGAACACAAACCACAGCGAGAGGGGGGGAACACAAACCACAGCGAGAGGGGGGGAACACAAACCACAGCGAGAGGGGGGAACGCAAACCACAGCAAGAGGGGGGGAACACAAACCACAGCGAGAGGGGGGGAACGCAAACCACAGCGAGAGGGGGGGAACACAAACCACAGCGAGAGGGGGGAACGCAAACCACAGCGAGAGAGAACATAATGCGAAAGACGGTGTTGCAAACCGTGGAGGAACATAAACCACCACGTGAAAGGGAACGCACCCATAAAATCACTAAACTGTTGAGAACGCAAGAATGCACAAATCACCCTGAGAACCCAATAAAATTAGTTTATGAAAAGACTTCACCTGTGGAACTCGCAGAGAGACTACACCATCATTTTCTGCAATTAAAATGTTCCCAGTCGGACAATGCAGTGAGACTCATGTCACTGAAATGTTACAGGAATTACTGCCAGTTTGCTAATACCTACCACATGATTGGCTAAAATCTAATTTGGTCACAACTGTGTAATTGGGGTCTGATATCAGAATAGCTGTTGGTGTGGACACTGTCCCCCTTACCCATAGCTCTGGAACAGCACAGTCTGTGATGCATAGAACAGTGCGGTGCACATGTATTTGAATTCTGTAACCGTACCAGCTCCAGGCTCAGCACCTCCTCCTCATGAGCTGCCCTCCAAGCCTTTGGGTCTGACTGATTGCTATTGATTTGGTTAAGATTCCAAATTCTTGTATTTGTGCCACCTGCCAAGCCTCGAGCTTTGATGAGTTGTCTAACAATGTCGCCACACCCTGTAACTGGAAAACGCTCAGCAGCACAGTTAATTGGTGAATAATCTGATAGATACTTCATTAGCCATTACACGCTCTTATCCAACAACTCAATATTCAGCATTACATTTTTATTTGCAGTTACAGTCTGCCTGGATTAAATCTGTTTATTCGTTTCAGTGATTCAGTCACACTGAGTGCTTTGTGTGACTATGAGGATGGGAATGAGAGGTGGGTTCAATCACTGGGCTAAGTGTGAGCGACGGGGGGGGGATCGTGTGTGTGACAGGACTCCGCAATCACTCCCAACAGGCCACGAGCTGGGGGGAGGAGGCTGCCAATGAAGCCCCCGCAGCTTCAGAACAGCCTGCCCGTGGGTGAGTGGAGGCGGAAATACCAAGCCTTTGGTTGAAGTGTTTAAAGATTGAGGCAATACAAAGGGAAAGAGGAGATTCATTTTGGAAATGGGGAAAGGAAGATGAACAACCCTTAAATTACAGAATGCCTTGAGTTTAATGTCACCCAACCAAAGATGGTGGGGGGGCTTCTGGCAGAGCACTGGGAGAGCGTTCACTGAACTATCCTCACCCGGGTACGAGCTGGCAGAAAGCACTGGATTTCAAAAAGGCTGTCTGCATGTCTGTACCTGCTCAGAGACCAGGAAACCAGATTTGACTGAAATGCAATGCATTCTGCAGATAAGCTCCGCTAACATTTTCTCTTTCACTTTGAAGAGCCCCTCCCACCATTTCGAGAGACTGGAATTAAATTAGGATGAAGTTACCACACGGACTCATGTAGCTGGTGAAGTAGTGATCACTCGATCAAAGCCAGCTGAAACCAGACACGGTGAGCCAAGCAGTACAACCTTCAGACCGTCCACCCTACAAATAGTTAGAAACTTATAAAATCAGCCTGTGATGGGAGTTGAGTGGAGATAACCAGAGCTCGATATGATACCTTCCTCCTCAAAGCTCAGGCACACACTTTGTGCCAATGTTAAAGAGGGACTGTAAAAGTGTGGAAACAGGGTAGTAACATGTAGATAATACAACAGAATTGGACAGAGACTATAGCTCCTCATAGTCTCCACCACCCTTGCTCCTCACAACATGACTATCACCGCTACCAATCAGAAACTTCTCCAAATCATCCATGTCCTTATCAGATTTGTCCTTGCTCTTTACTTTCTTCCTCCTCCTCTTCTCTTCAGATGTCATTTGCTTCTCCTTTTTCTGCCCCTCATCTGTTGCTTCTTTCTCCTTCTCTTTACTTTTCCTTGGCTTCTGTCTCTTTTTTTCCAATTTCTCATCCTCCTGAAAAAGCAAAACACATGGTGCAGAATTGCTCTGAAATCTCTAACCCACCGCCCCCAGGTGAAGTTATTGGAGAAGTTACTCTCAGCATTTTCATACCCTCTAACCCATCTCCCAACATTGTTTCTGACATTGAAACAATGACGAGATTTCACAACAGCTTGAGTGACTGTAAAGCACTCAGGATGTCCTAAGATCACGAAAGATGTTATATCTTTCTTCACAAGAAGAAGCGTATAAATGCAGACTTACAGGCGAGGCAATGTCCTAGTGACGTGATCACTAGACTATTAATCCAGAAACTTGGCTAATGTTCTGGGGACCTGGGTTCGAATCTGCCGCAGCAGATGGTAGAATTTGAATTCAATAAAAAAAAATCTGGAATTAAGAATCTACTGATGACCATGAAACTCATAGAATCCAACAGGAGGAGGCCATTTGGCCCATCAAGTCTGCACCAACCACAATCTCACCCAGGCTCTATCCCCATAACCCCATGCAGATACCCTAGCTAATCCTCCTGACACTAAGGGGCAATTTAGCATGGCCAATCCACCTAACCTGCACATCTTTTGGATTGTGGCAGGAAACCGGAGCACCTGGAGAAAACCCAAGCAGACATGGGGAGAATGTGCAAACACCACAGCGACAGTAACCCAAGCCAGGAATTGAACCCGAGTCCTTGGTGCTGTGAGGCAGCAGTGCTAACCACTGTGCCATCCATTATCAATTGTCAGGAAGGCGCATCTGGTTCACTAATCATAGAAACCCTACAGTACAGAAAGAGGCCATTCGGCCCATCGAGTCTACACCGACCACAATCCCACCCAGGCCCCACCCCCATAACTCTACATATTTTACCCTCTAATCCCTCTAACCTATGCATCTCAGGACACTAAGGGGCAATTTAAGTATGACCAATCAACCTAACCCGCACATGTTGGAGTATTTTTCCTCGGATGGAGAAAGCTAGCACAAGGGGGCATAGCTTTAAATTAAGGGGTGGTAGTTATAGGATGGATGTCAGAGGTAGGTTCTTTACCCAGAGGGTGGTGAGGGATTGGAATGCCCTGCCTGCTGCAGTTGTAAATGCGCCTAGTTTGGGGGCATTTAAGAGATCCGTGGATAGGTTTATGGATGGAAAGGGATTGGTTTAGGTTAGAGGGTCATTGCTTTTTAACTGGTCGGCGCAACATCGTGGGCCGAAGGGCCTGTTCTGTGCTGTAATGTTCTATGTTCTATGTTCTATGGGAGGAAACCGGAGCACCCGGAGGAAACCCACACAGACATGAGGAGAATGTGCAAACTCCACACAGTGACTTGAGCCGGGAATCGAACCCGGGTCCCTGGAGCTGTGAAGCAGCCGTGCTAACCCACTGTGCTACTGTGTCCTTTAGGAAGGAAATCTGTCATCTTTACCCAGTTCGGTCTACATGTGATTCCAGACCCATAGCAATGTGCCGTCCAAGAGCAACCAGGGACGGGCAATAAATACTGGCCAGCCAGTGTCACCCATGTCCCATGAATGACTAAAAGAAACTTAACACTGTTTTACAGTCCATTAAACTTCCATCTTCAGTGGCTGTGATTAGAAAACCCAGAGTCCTCCCAACAAGCAGGCTGCCTTTTTATGATTCCTTTCCACGCTCTCAGGAGAAGCCAAAGCGCCTCAACTCGATGAAGTAATTTCAGAGTGTTATTATGGTAATAATGTAGGAAACCCAGCAATTTATACACAATGAAATGACTATGAAATGAGTTGTTTGAGTGGCGATGGCTGAGGGACAGGTGTTGCTCTTGAAAATAGGGCCAACTCCATTGCTCATCGTGGAGCCTTTTCTGTTATCCTAGGGGGTTGGACGGAGCCTTGGTTTAATGTCTGGTCTTAAAGCTGGCATCATGGGCAGAACAGCAGTCCTCCAATACCACACAGGAGGGTCAGCTTGGTTTTTTGGGGTCCCTGGTTTCTGGAGTGGGGCTATCAGAGATGAGAGTGTTACTAACGGAGTCACAGCTGCTGATCCTCAATTCTATCTTGCTCTCTCTCCAACATCTAGTCTGTGTTTTTGGAAACTTGCCACCAGAACATTTAAAGCTGCAAGAACAATACATTAATTTGAAACAAAAACATTTACCTCGCGCACTTTTTTCTTCTTCTTCTTCTTCTCTTTAGTGGATCCCTTACTTGCTTTCTCTGTAAAGGGAATCAAAGTTAACAGTGAGTTAACAGAGCGAGAGCGCCTGGGTTACACATCCATCTAGAGTGGATTAACCAGGGTACAGGCTACAGCTTTGACAGGTTTCCGACATCAAACTGATACTAAACGCTGCAGCAACTCAAATATGCCTGGGTAAATACTCAGGCAAGTGTACAAAATTCACATAGCTTTGCTTTTTCTTCCAATGAAAGCTGTGAATTCCCGTGTTAACGTCCTGTCCAGGAGCTCGAATATTCAGATAAGAATTGCTGCAAAGTTGAGTAAAATAATTGTAGATTGAAATGTAGAATTTTAGAATTTGGTGTTTGTAAAATTATTTTAAAAATGTAAAATGCTGTGGAGGGGGAGGGGAAGCACTGCATGGTCCCTTTAAAAGGCAGCGCTTTTTCTGTGCTGAGAGTTTAAAAAAAATTGCAGGTGCATATGGGGTCCCAGAATGAAACATTTGTATTGGAAGGCCAAGCAGCATGGATGTCTTGGTAACCTTAACCGAGATACCAGCAAACTATTAGATTTAAATTTGATGGTTTTGGCAACCTGGGACCAATCCTAATTTAGGGGATATTGATATGCCATAGGTATAAAAGGCAGCAGTGGGACAAAAGGAGAGAGCAACTGCCATCTGCCAGAGTTACAGCCTCGCTTATGTCTTAAAAGAAAGCCCATCTCGATAGCGAAGATGACAGAGGTTCCAGACAGAAGAATCAACAGAGAAAGCCAGGAATATTCTGGAAGATGCATTCTCTTCTGCCCGCCCCCCCCACCCCCCGGGATTCTGGTTGTAATTTACAGAACGACTAAAATTTTATTTTTTTGTTAACAAGTAGGAATTGTCTTTATCTAAACAGCATTGCATTAAAGTTGAGTCTTATTTGGTTTGTTAATTGATTAGTTAACCTGTTCACCGTTAATTAGATAAATAAATTATTACTTGTTGACTTTAGAGAGTATCAGGGAATTATTTTGATTTAACCACTAAGAGTCCCTGAAGAGCAGATCGTACCACTTGACACTCACTTTTACAGATTATGAGGTGTTAGTTCTCAGAGAGGGGAATCTACCTTCGCTTCATAACTTCATCGCTCTTTCAAATCCCACTCCCTGAATCTGCCAACAGGCTTCCAATAGCAAAGCCCATAGCCGAGGATTTACTGGGTGAGGGTGTCCCTGCTTTCAACTGTGTTCACGTACACTTGCAACAACAGTGTCATAACGTTACTCTCACTGCCTGAAGAATCTTTCATGGCTGCAGTGACTAAAAGCAGTTGGATCCTGCTCTGACACGTGCACAGAGTGTTTTGAAGCAGACTTGTTATGAGGGCAAAATTGCTTCACAACAGTCCAGTTTTGGTCACCTAGTTACAGGAAGGATGTAAATAAAGTTGAAAGAGAGCAGAGAAGGCTCACGAGGATGTTGCCGAAACTTGAGAAGCTGACTTACAGACAGAGAATAGGTTAGGACTTTATTTCCTGGAGCTTGAGGAGATTTGATAGAGGTGTATAAGATTTTGATGGGTATAGATAGAGTGAATGCAAGCAGGCCTTTTCCACTGAGGCTAGAGGAGGAAAAAAACCAGAGGGCATGGGTTAAGAGTGAAAGGAGAAAAGTTTAAAGGGAATATTAGGGGGGGATTCTTCACACAGAGAGTGGTGGGAGTGTGGAATGAGCTGCCGGATAAAGTGGTAAATTGCAGGGTCACTTTTAACATTTAAGAAAAACTTGGACGGGTTCATGGATGAGAGGGGTGTGGTGGGATATGGTGCAGGTCAGTGGGACTAGGCAGAAAAATGGTTCGGCACAGACAAGGGCCAAAAGCCCTGTTTCTGAGCTGTAATTTTCTATGGTTTACTCACATCTCCAATCCTCAGAATATAGCAGCTCAGAAAGGCAACAGAGGCTCAGGAACTGAAAGGACTTTGCATGTTGAGGTTAGACTGTGTTACAGAAAAAGAGGAAGAGTATACCCACAGTAAATATTCTCACCTCTTTCTCGACAGAGGACTTCCTCAATCTTATAATTTACCTTAAAGTTGCACTGGAAGCAACAAGGGAGAAACCTTAGCTGGAGAGAGCCAAAAGAGAGGAAACTACCTGGCAGTCAAAGTGGAGCAAACTGGCAGTGCAGGAATCCTGCTCTCAGCATTCAGTTCCAAATACTGGTGAACATGATGGTTCCTTGAAAGAAATGTGGGCTGTCAATTGTACAAAGGCTGACTCAGCTGTACAGGAGGAATAGGATGAAGATTTGGAAAGTAATGATGATTGGGGATTCAATAATTGAGAAAATAAAACAGGATTTACTATAATCACAATGATAGTACGCTGCCTCTCTATTGCCAGTGCAATGATGTTACTGAGCAGCTGCAGAACACAGACAGGGGAGGGGAATAACTAGTCTGAGATCCAGGGGCTGCACGATGGCACAGTGGTCAGCACTGCTGCCTCACATTGCCAGGGACCTGTGTTCAATTCCCAGCTTGGGTCACTGTGCAGAGTCTGCATGTTCTCCCCGTGTCTGTGTGAGTTCCCTCCGGGTGCTCCAGTTTTCTCCCACAGTCTGAAAGACAAGCTGGTTAGGTGCACTGGCCGTGCTACTTTCTCCCTCAGTGTACCCGAAGAGGTGCCAGAATGTGGAGACTAGGGGATTTTCAAAGTAGCTTCATTGCATAAGAACATAAGAAATAGGAGCAGGAGTAGGCCATCTAGCCCTTCGAGCCTGCCCCACCATTCAATAAGATCATGGCTGATCTGTCGTGGCTCAGTTCCACTTTCCTGCCCTCTCCCCATAACCCTTAATCCCCTTGCCTATCAAAAACCTATCTACTCATGTCTTAAATATATTTAGCGAGGCAGCCTCCACCACTTCAACGGGCAGAGAATTCCAGAGATTCACCACCCTTTGAGTGAAGAAATTCCTCCTCAACTCCGTTCTAAACTGCACCCCCCCTTATCTTGAGGCTGTGCCCTCTAGTCCTACTGTCCTTTCTGAGCGGGAAGAGCCTCTCCACCTCTATCCTATCCATCCCATTCATCATCTTATACGTCTCAATGAGATCTCCCCTCATTCTTCTAAACTCCAACGAGTACAAGCCTAGTTTATTCAGCCTCTCCTCATAGTTCAACCCCCTCAACTCCGGTATCAGCCTAGTAAACCTCCTCTGCACTCCCTCCAAGGCCAAAATATCCTTGCGTAAGTGCGGCGACCAAAACTGCACACATTACTCCAGCTGTGGCCTCACCAGTGCCCTGTACAATTGCAGCAAGACCTCCCTACTTTTATATTCAATCCCCCTCGCTATGAAGGCCAGAATCCTGACCACCTTTTGCCTTCCTGACCACCTGCTGCACCTGCAAGGCTGGGTTTTTGTGACTCATGCACAAGGACCCCCAGGTCCCTCTGCACCGTCGCATGCTGCAGTTTTTCGCCACGTAAATAATAGTCCTTCCTACCATTATTCCTACCAAAGTGGACAACTTCACACTTGCCAACATTAAATTCCATTTGCCAGTTCCTGGCCCATTCGCCCAGCCAGTGTTAATGTAAACCTACTTGTGACACTAATTAATAAACTTTAAAACCTTAAACTATATATTGGTAACAGGCAGAAAGAATGATGATAGATACCCTGCAGGGAAATGTTAGGCAGCGTTAGGTAGACAGATTATAAGAAAGATCTAAAACGTAGTAATCGCCAGATAATCTTGTATAGAAATAAGAAGATAAAACGGACGAACAGGTTGGAAAGATAGCACAGGAGCAAGGTCATTGGGACTGGTTCTGGAGGTAGGGACAAACACAGGCCACAACACACGGTTCATGCAAGTGGGATTTCATTTTGTATCAGACTGATTTTAACAATTGGAAATGATCTGCAAATGATCAAAGCGTTTGGTGCTGAAGTATCTACACTGGAGCACAAAAACTTGAAGAAATATGTCTTCCGATTGCTACAACAAAGTGCTATTGCAGGAAGCAGTGTGTAGTAGGCCTGTATCAGTGATTAATACAATTCTCTCACAGCTTTGCTCAAGTTAGATTGGACTCCACGTTGGGCTCAGCAGATGGGCAGTAGATACAAATCATTGGCAAGACTGCAGAGCCAAAGAGCTGTAAAACACACAGTTATCAAGTGGATATCGCAAGCAATCAGAAAAGCACAGTGATCTTTACAGAATGATCCAAAACTCTCTAAAGTTTCAAAGAGTGACACAGTAGCCACAGAGACTGTTTACCAGCTGGACAGCTGAGAACTCGGGGCCATGGTCTCAGGATAAGGGGACAGCCATTTTGGACTGAGATGAGAAATTTCTTCCCCAAGAAACTCTCCTCGTGGTTCTGAATGTTCAATAAATGGGAACAGTTGAGAGAATTTTGGATTCTAGGGGAATCAACAGATATGGAGATTGGAAAGAACAGTGGAATTGAGGGCCATGAAATTATTGAATGGCGGGGCAGGGTCAAGGGGTGATTTAGTCCAGTTATATCCACTCCTCATTGTGATTGCTTCATTAACAGCCTGAAATCATGGTGCTGATTAGTGTTAGTAACTTGCCCACTATCGGGACCTCATGCCTACTCTGTCATTCTTTGAAACTTCAGAGAGTTTTGGATCATTCTGTAAAGATCATTGTGCTTTTCTGATTGCTTGCTATATCCACTTTTATTTAGGGCCCTCTTCCTGCAATCTACACAGCCTTGGGGCCCTCTCCCCTCTGGGGGAGGGTGGAGGGCAGTGAGGGGGCCCAGACCCTTTTTGCTGTGGGGAGGGGAACTTCTCGCCAGCCTCTCTACAGACTCTGCTGGTCCACTACAGCATTAAGTGCAGAGACACTTGGCACCAATAGCTTTCACAGTTTGGCTCCATTCTTAAGTTTAACAATTACTAAGAAAACTTAATTAGCATTGGTGATTAGAGCCTGTTTTTATAGAAGCTAGGGGTTGACTGTGAAGTTAGGCCAGTTCTTACTTGGCAGGCCAACAGTGCTTTGAGGTCAGCCCAGAGTCCTGAGAAACTGATGGTCATACACTGTGACAATTCAGAATGTACACAATGGTTAGTTTCATAGCTCTGACAAAGAGAGTTAGGCTGAAGGGCATTAGGAGGTAAATATACAAGATACCCGTGCATGGAATCGATTCAGTGTTGCCTTACCACTCCCCTATCCATACACATTTACACTGTGAATACCAGCAAACACAAATTTACAGATTTCACAGCAAAACAAAGGAATGTGATGTTCCTGAAACCTGGAAAATGAAATGCTTTAGAGGAACCAAATCTTGCAAATAGCCAGTACCCTATACCCAATCTCACAGCAGTAACTGTCAGATTGGGTATAGGGTACCCAATGTTTTGCTAGCATTGCCATGCCTTGTGATAAAAGTCACTCATTAATAAACTCAAAGCATCTACCGAGCGCAAGCTCTTCACGTCACCTTCATCACTGCTTTCAGCAGCTGCAGGATTTTTGTTATCAATGCCCAAACCAAACAAGTCGAGCTGAGTGGCTGGCTTCATGGCTCGGACCTGAGCTTTCACCGGCGTGCTGAGCTTTGCTACACTGAAGTCATCGTTAGAGAGTTCGGAGCTGTCCTCTCGAATTGGAAACACCTCCTGCAAGAAGCATCACAAGACAGCAGTTACCACTTGGGGAGAGAAAAAGAAAAAAGGAGTGTAACTTCAGAGAACTCAAAGCCAGGTAAACGGAACAGCTCCAGCTCAGTGCTAACACTCACCCCCGGTCAGAGTGGGGTCGCTTCAAATCCCGCTGCTGAGTAAGAAGCATTTTGTGTATCAGACACTCAGGGCAGTACTCCCACAGATCAGCCATTAAACCAAGACCCAGTCAACCCCCTCAGGGGGACATTAAAGATCCTATTTTAAAAAGTATAGTTCTTCCTGCTGCCTTGTTTATCCCATCCAACATTTCATGAACAGATTACTTGCTCATTACCACATTGGTATTTGTGGTAACTGACTGTGTGAGGATTGGTTGCTGTATTTCTTACACTTGACACTCGAATATGAATGGGCCGTGAAGCACTCTGGGACATGCCAACAATGTGAAAATAACCTCAACCATTCACAACCTATAGCAATTACTTGGATGAAGGGACCTAAATTTGTTGAAGATACACAGATAGCCACGAGAATAAGTAGTGCAGAGGACAGAGCCTATCAGTATCCCTGTGCAGACTTTTTGAGTGGTAAGATATTGCAGATAGAAAGATAGCAATTAGAAGTAGGTAAATTCAGCCCTTCGAGTCTGCTCCACCATTCACCAGATCATGGCTGATCTCTTCCAGGTCTCAAATCCATCTCCCTACTTAGAACACAGAAAAAGTACAGCACAAACAGGCCCTTTGGCCCACAAGTTGCTCTAATCATATCCCTACCTACTAGGCTTACCTATAACCCTCAATCCTACTAAGTCCCATGAAGTCTCTTAAAAGACCCTATCGAATTTGCCTCTCCCACCACCATTGCAGGCAGCCGATTCCACTCACCCACCACCCTCTGAGTGAAAAACTTACCCCTGACATCTCCTCTGTACCTGCTCCCCAGCACCTTAAACCTGTGGCAGCCCTGGGAAATAGCCTCTGAGAATGCACCCAATCAATACCTCTCAACATCTTATAAACCTCTATCAGGTCACCTCTCATCCTTCGTCTCTCTAAGGAGAAAAGACCGAGCTCTCCCAACCTAAAACCTACTTGTTTCCCACATCCCCTTATCCCATTTTTTAAAATCAGAAATTGAAACCATTCAACCATTCAAACCCCATCGTGCTACAGGGCAATTCACCACCCTCTGTGAGTAGTAGTTTCTCCTCATCTCAGTTTTATGTATACTGTCTCTCAGCCCACACCTGTGACCTCTTGCTCTAGATTGCCCCATAAGAGGAAACATTTGGTCTAAATTTACTTTGTCAATCCCTTTTAGTATTTTATACACCTCAATCAGATCCCCTCTCATCCTTCTAAACTCCAGCCAGTATCAGCCCAAACTGTTTACTCTCTCCTCATATATCAATGCTTTCCATCCCTGGAATCAATCTGATGAACCTCCTCTGAACTGCCTCCAATGCCACCACATCCTTCCTCAAATAAGGAGACCAAAACTGGACACAACGCTTCACTTGCAATAACATTTTTCTACTTTTACACTACAGGCCATTTACAATAAATGCCAACATCCCATTTGCCTTTTTTATTACACGCTGTACCTGCAGAACGACTTTCTGAATCAGGAACATAGACACCCAGATTCCTCTGCCTGGACACATTTTGACTTCTGTTTTAAAGAAACCCTGTTACTTTCCAATTAGGTTATAATTTGCCTTTGCTTTTTCTGCCAAAATGGACAACCTCATACGTAGCCACATTAAAATCCATCTGCCAAATTTTGGCCCATTCTCTTCGCCTATCAATATCCGTCTGTAAAATCTGTATATCCTTTTCACTGCCTGCTTTCCCATCTATTTTAGTGTCTGCAAATGTTGCTGTGTTACACTCTGTCCCCATTTGCAAATAATTCATATGGATTGTAAACAGTTGAGGTCTGAGGACTGATTCCTACGGCACTTTGTTAGTTACATTTCGCCAGCTAGAGAAGGGCCCATTTATTGAGCTTTGTCTTTCCAAATGCTCATTCATCTCCTCCTTAATAACTGATTCTAGCAACTTCCCCACCACAGAGGTCAAGCTAACCAGCCTATAATTTCCTACTTTTTGCCTCTCCCTCTTTTTAAGTAGAGGCGTCACATTAGCGTGCTTTCAACCCACTGGGACCATGCCATAATCCAAGGAATTTTGAAATATCACAGCCAATGCATTCACTCTCTCTGCTGCCACTCCTTTAATACCCTAAGGTGAAGGTCAGCAGATCCTGGAGACTTATCTGCCTTTAATCCCATTTGTTTATTTAATACCTTCTCCCCAGTGCTGGCTTTGCACCAAATTCCTCAGCATTAACTGCAGTTTTTGGAAAAGTTTCTTTATTCTAATATAGTGTGAGGAAATGTGAACATGTCCATTTTGGCAGGAAGAATAGAAAAGCAGATTGTTATTTAAATGGAGAGAGATTTCTGAACTCTGAGATACAGAGGGATCTGGGTGTTCTGGTACATGAATCAAAAAGTTAGCAATGCAGGCACAGCAAGTGGTTAGAAAGGCAAATTAATTGTTGCTGTTGTTTATTTCAAAGGGAATGGAATATAAAAGTCTGGATGTTTTACTACAATTGTTCAGGACATTAGTGAGACAACATTTGGAGTACTGCGTACAATTTTTTGCCTCCTTACTTAAGAAAGGAAATAATAGCATTCAAAGCAGTTTGTGGGATGAAGGGTTTATCTTATGAGGGAAGGATGGACAATTTAGGCCATTATTCAATGGAGTTTAGAAGACTGAAAGGTGATCATACTGAAACATAAAAATTTCTGAGGGAACTTGACAGGGTGGATGCTGAGATGCTCCCAGAGGAGACAGTCTGGAACCAGGGAAACAGTTTAAAAGTAAGGGGAGATGAAGAGATTTTTTTTCTCCAAGAGGGTTGTTATTCTGTGGAATTCACTTCCCCAGAAGGGAGTGGGGATTCAATGTATTCTGGGCTGAATTAAGATAATATCTGATATACAAATATCAAATATATATCAAATCAGGGAGTGGGATAGCTTGATCTTGGGATTGGACATAGCTCGGCACAACATTGAGGGCCTGTACTGTAATGTTCTAAACAAGGAGTCAAAAGTTATTGGACAACAAGCTTCCCAATGCTTTGTCTCGAGCTATTCCTTTCTCCTTCTTATACTTACTGAGTTTCTTCTTCTTTGTATCTATGCCATTTGCCCAAACCACTTCTTGTGGTAGCATGTCCCACATTCTCACCATTCTGATTTAAGAATATATTCTATATAACAGAGATCTACACAACATTTGGGTCAAAATTAGTTTCTTTATCACAACAGGGTTTCTTTAAAATAGAATTTCTCTTTTTTTGGGCAAAAACTGTAATGGAGTCAAAATTTCTCTCTCTGAAAATAGAAACATTTATCTGCTCATGTATAAAAACAGGCCTCAGAATTGAAAGATAAATTTGTCAGGGGTCTGCACTCATGATTTGTTTATAGTTGAAGAATCTGGAAGTTTAATCGGGAACTACTTTCTCCTGCACTGTAAAAGCAGATTTAATCTGAGGGCTCAATAGGAGAGGGGGGGCGAGGGAGAGGGGGGGCGAGGGAGAGGGGGGGCGAGGGAGAGGGGGGGCGAGGGAGAGGGGGGGCGAGGGAGAGGGGGGGCGAGGGAGAGGGGGGGCGAGGGAGAGGGGGGGGCGAGGGAGAGGGGGGGCGAGGGAGAGGGGGGGCGAGGGAGAGGGGGGGCGAGGGAGAGGGGGGGGCGAGGGAGAGGGGGGGGCGAGGGAGAGGGGGGGGCGAGGGAGAGGGGGGGGCGAGGGAGAGGGGGGGGCGAGGGAGAGGGGGGGGCGAGGGAGAGGGGGGGGCGAGGGAGAGGGGGGGGCGAGGGAGGGGGGGGCGAGGGAGAGGGGGGGCGAGGGAGAGGGGGGGCGAGGGAGAGGGGGGGCGAGGGAGAGGGGGGGCGAGGGAGAGGGGGGCGAGGGAGAGGGGGGGCGAGGGAGGGGGGGGCGAGGGAGAGGGGGGGCGAGGGAGAGGGGGGGCGAGGGAGAGGGGGGGGCGAGGGAGAGGGGGGGGCGAGGGAGAGGGGGGGGCGAGGGAGAGGGGGGGCGAGGGAGAGGGGGGGCGAGGGAGAGGGGGGCGAGGGAGAGGGGGGGCGAGGGAGGGGGGGGGCGAGGGAGAGGGGGGGCGAGGGAGAGGGGGGGCGAGGGAGAGGGGGGGCGAGGGAGAGGGGGGGCGAGGGAGAGAGGGGGCGAGGGAGAGAGGGGGCGAGGGAGAGAGGGGGCGAGGGAGAGGGGGGCGAGGGGGCGAGGGGGAGAGGGAGAGAGGGCGAGGTTGAGGGCGAGGGAAAGTCACTGGGTCTCAGGAACCATCCACCAAATCATCCCAATAATATTCCCTCTTAAACGGACCAATCAAAACAGAATGCACAAACACTAATGTAATAGTTACAGATTGATTCTGCTTCAAATATAATGGAACAGAAAATGCTGCAAATACAGCGCTCAGCGCGCTGCTCGGGACACTGGCTCAGACATGCTCATGTTCTAATAAGCTCAACAGTTAAAAATCTGTAAAACCAGCTCCTTTTTAATAAGCTGAGCATTTCAGCCTCAAACACCAATCCAGGCAGGCCATTCCAGGCATGCACCACCCTCTGAGTGAAAACATTTCTCCACATCTCCACTCTAATTGTCATTCCAAACAGCTTCAATCTGTGCCCTCCAATGACTGACCCCTCAGTTAGGGGGAAAGAATCGCTCGGGTTCTGGGTCCTAATGTAGCTGCTCCAGGGAGGGGTCTGCAGTCCTGAACTAGCCTCGATGCAATAATCAAATGGATCCCTTGCTGACACCAGCCAAATAATGACTGGCGCAGAATTTGGACAAATGTCAGTAGTTTAGTAAAGTGTGCTGCCGAGCTGAGATCCAAGTGAAGCTCCACTGTGTCCCTGGTGTAGTATGTGCTCAACACCTACACACACTATTCCTCTCCTAGTCTAAAACCACACACGGGCAGCACCGTGTCACAGTGGTTAGTGCTGCTGCCTCACAGCACCAGGGACCCAGGTTCAATTCCTGGCTTGGGTCACTGTTTGTGTGGAGTCTGTACAGTGTCTGCGTGACTTTCCTCCACGCGACCTGGTTTCCCCCCTCAGTCCGAAAGATGTGCTGGTTGGGTGCACTGGCTGTGCTAAATTCTCCCTCAGCGTACCCGAGTAGTGTGGCAGTTAGGGGATTTTCACAGTAACTTCATTGCAGTGTTAATGTAAGCCTACTTGTGACACCATTAAATAAAAAAACACTACAAACAAAGAATGTTTTAAAAAGTGAAAAACAAGAACGAAACATACAATGGTGTTTTTTTTGGTGGAATCGTCACTCTCGAAGTCAGGGTCATCCATGACAAAAGACAGCAACTGTTTGGCGATTGGTCCCTCGAGATCGCTCTCAGATGACTCCTGGTATTCCTGTGTTTTGGGTTTGTTGTCAGTCCTGTGGAGTGGAGCAGGCATTGGGACAAGAGGAGAGCACAGGGTTGGGCCTGAAGTCAGGGGGTTGTCACCGGGAAGGCTGCTGGATGAGTTTCTGCCGTTGCCGCTGAGTTGTTCTGGTTGGATGAGCCCTGGCGAGCTGATGCTGGGCTCCTGTTCAATGGCTTTGGTTTGAGCTCTGTCCTGGGATTTTAATAAGGTTTTGGAAGCCCTGGAGAGGAAGGCAAAATAATATAAGTACAAATAATATAAAACAAATAATAGCAACACAAAATCAAAGAGAAAGACCCATGCTGGTCGACTGCTTGTGTTAAGCACTTCAGTAATGGACACTCAGACCATTTGAGTAGATGCTACAGCAGCAGGAACACTCATTAAGTGGTCTTTTTATCCACATGGGTTTCAGAACTCTCTTCCTTAATCCACCTCTGCTCTTTGGGATAGAGAGAGGAATATATTTACCATGGTGTGAAAAGTAGTTTCTTGCGCGCTATACACACAAAGCATACCGTTCATAGAGAAGAAAACTAGAAACTGGAGAATGTAGTGTTACGATCAGAGCTAGGATGTAGAGAAAGATCAATTTAATGCAAGGTAGATCCATTCAAAAGTTTGATGGCAGCAGGGAAGAAGCTGTTCCTCAGTCAATTGGTACATGACCTTAGACTTCTGTATCTTTTTTTCGAAGGAAGAAGATGGAAGAGAGAATGTCCGGGCTACATGAGGTCCTTAATTATGTTGGCTGCTTTGCCGAAGCAGTGGGAAGTGTAGGCAGTGAATGGATAGGAGGCTGGTTTGCATGATGGATTGGGTTACATTCATGATCTTTTGTTGTTTCTTGTGGTCTTGGGCAGAGCAGGAGCCATACCAAGTTGTGATACAACCAGAAAGAACGCCTTCTATACTGCGTTGTTTAAAAAGGGTAGGAGGGATAGCCCAGGTAACTATAGGCCGGTGAGTTTAACGTCAGTGGTAGGCAAGTTGATGGAGAGGATTCTTAGGGATAGGATGTATGAGCACTTAGAGCATTGCGATCTGATTAAGGATATGCAGCATGGCTTTGTAAAGGGCAAGTCCTGCCTTACGAATCTGGTAGAATTCTTTGAGGAGGTGACAAAAACGGTCGACGAAGGACGAGCCATTGATGTTGTCTATATGGATTTCAGTAAGGCGTTTGACAAAGTCCCTCATGGTAGGTTGGTACAGAAGATTAAAGCTCATGGGATATGTGGTCAGATATCTAGATGGGTAGAGAACTGGCTTGCAAAGAGGAGTCAGAGAGTAGTAGTGGAGGGGTCCTTTTCTAGCTGGAGGTCTGTCACTAGTGGTGTGCCGCAGGGCTCAGTACTGGGACCTCTTCTCTTTGTAGTGTATATAAATGATTTGGAAGAGGGAGTAGGTGGTGTGATCAGCAAATTTGCTGATGACACTAAGATGGCTGGATTGGCGGGCAGTGAGGAGCAGTGTCTGGCAATACAGCAGGATATTGATAGGCTGGTTGATTGGGCAGATACATGGCAAATGGAGTTTAATCCGGATAAACGTGAGGTGATGCATTTTGGCCAGAATAATGTAGGGGGGAGTTATATGATAAAGGGTAAGCCCATAAGGAGTATAGAATCGCAGCGAGACCTGGGGGTGCAAGCGCACAAGTCTTTGAAGGTGGCAGTGCAAGAGGAGAGTGTGGTGAAGAAAGCCTATGGTATGGTAGCCTTTATAGGAAGGGGTATAGAATATAAGAGCTGGAGTCTAATGTTGCAGTTGTACAGAACATTGGTTAGGCCGCATTTAGAGTACTGTGTACAGTTCTGGTCGCCTTACTACCGGAAGGACGTGGAGACTCTGGAGAGAGTGCAGAGGAGGTTTACCAGGATGTTGCCTGGTATGGAAGGACTGGGGTATGAGGAAAGATTGAATAAATTGGGGCTCTTCTCCCTTGAAAGACGGCGACTGAGAGGGGATCTAATAGAGGTATGTAAGATTATGAAGGGTATAGATAGAGTAAACAGAGGTAAGCTATTTCCTATGATAGAGACGCACAGGACAAGGGGCCATGGACTTAAGGTGAGGGGGGAGAGGTATAACACAGATATTAGATGGAGGTGTTTCACACAGAGGGTAGTGGGGGTTTGGAATGCTCTGCCAAGTAAGGTGGTGGAGGCAAACACGCTAGAGTCATTTAAGAGTAACTTATTGAGGCACATGAGTGGGTTGGAGATGGGTGGATATAGGAGATTGTTTTAAATAAGGGTCATTAGCATTGGGGCGTCCCTGGTAAAGTAAATGGATATGGTACAATAATAATGTTTTTTTTTCTTTTCATTCACAGGTTTTAAGTCGGTCCACCTCGTGTCCAATGAGGGGCATACATGCGATGGGTCGTACTTGGGCTGCTCTTGGTTGTTCGAGATTGGCCTAGTGCTTCATGTCGTTAGTGTGTGTCTAAACTGGACCAGATACTGGGCAAGACGACAGCTCAGTGACTATCACTGATTGCTGTGCAGACACATGGATTTGGGCCGGTGTCTGTGGGAGTTTGCACATTCCCCTCGTGCTTGCGTGGGTTTTCTCCGGGTGCTCTGGTTTCCCCCCACACCCCAAAGATGTGCTGTTAGGCTGATTGGCAGTAATAAATTGTCTCTAAATTAGTGTCCCTCAATGTGGATGGCCATAAAACATTAGACAAGGGTCATGGGTGGAGGGGGGGACTGGTGGTGTTGGGATGGCGGCGTGGGCTCGTTGGGCCGAAGGGCCTGTTTCCCAGACTGTTTTTGTTCTTTGATCTGTAAAGGTTGGTGAGAGTCATAGCTGACATGCCAAATTTCCTTAGTCTTCTGAGAAAGTGGAGGCGTTGGTGGGCGTTCTTAACTATAGCGTCAACATGGGGTGGACCAGGACAGATTATTGGTAATCTGGACACCTAAAAACTTGAAACTTTCAACCATTTCTATTTTGTCCCCATTGATGTAGACAGGGGCATGTTCCTGAAGTTGATGACAATCTCCCTTGTTTTGTTGAAATTGAGGAAGAGATTATTGTTGCTGCACCAGTTCACCAGATTCTCTATCTCACTCCTGTACTCTGTCTCGTCATTGTTTGAGATCTGAACCCTATGTCCAGTATGGATAGTAGGGGAAATGAATGTTGGGCTGATGCCAGATTTGAGCTAGAATATATTGGTCTCGTGGTCAAGCAGTCAGCCTAAGGTACAGTTTGCCTTTTGTGGGAAGAATAGCTGTGTGAAGAGGTTTTGGGCACCCAGGGAAGCTCAGTGCCAAAACCACTGGTCAGCAGTTATTATGGTCATCATGAAGCTGGAATATTGTGATGTGCTTGTCTCCAGTTTAACTCTGACACCATACGGTATTTCATTATTAAAAATACTGAGTCTTATAGCACAGAATGTGAGGTAATTCACTTTGGTAGGAATAACAGATGTGTCGAGTATAGGGCTAACGGGAGGACTTTGAATAGTGTGGATGAACAGAGGGATCTAGGTGTATGTGTACATAGATCCCTGAAAGTTAGGAATCAAGTAGATAAGGTTGTTAAGAAGGCATACGGTGTCTTGGCGTTTATTGGTAGGGGGATTGAATTTAGGAGTCGCAGCGTCATGTTGCAACTGTACACAACTCTGGTGCGGCCGCACTTGGGAGTACTGTGTGCAGTTCTGGTCCCCACATTACAGGAAGGATGTGGAGGCTTTGGAGAGGGTGCAGAGGAGGTTTACCAGGATGTTGCCTGGTATGGAGGGGAGGTCCTATGAGGAGAGACTGAGGGATTTGGGGTTGTTTTCGCTAGAAAGAAGGCGGCTAAGAGGGGATCTTATTGAAACATATAAGATGATTAGAGGTTTAGATAGGGTGGATAGTGATAGCCTTTTTCCTCGGATGGAGAAAGCTAGCACGAGGGGGCATGGCTTTAAATTAAGGGGGGGTAGTTATAGGACGGATGTCAGGGGTAGGTTCTTTACCCAGAGGGTGGTGAGGGATTGGAATGCCCTGCCTGCTGCAGTTGTAAATGCGCCTAGTTTGGGGGCGTTTAAGAGATCCGTGGATAGGTTTATGGACGAAAAGGGATTGGTTTAGGTTAGTGGGTCATTGTTTTTTAACGGGTCGGCGCAACATCGTGGGCCGAAGGGCCTGTTCTGCGCTGTAGTGTTCTATGTTCTAGAATGTGGTCATTGGGCCTTAATAAATTAATCATTTGTAGCTATTGCAGCTCTTTGAAAAGATTATACAATAGTCTCATTAATTAGTTCTAGAATTAGTTGTAGATTCCCCACAAGAGATACACTCTCAGCAAGCCTCTCAGAATGTCACATGTTCCAATAAGATCTTATTCTTGATCGAGTAAATATGGAGAAGCTAATTCTAGTGGCAGTAAAGTGAGGACTAGGAGGACAAGGATTTAACACGATTGGAATTTGATATTGTACCCTAACTGATGTGATGAATTTGTTTGGATGATGAGTTTTTTATAAGTTTATTTAGTGTCACAAGTAGGCTTACATTAACACTGCAATGAAGTTACTGTGAAAATTCCCTAGCTGCCACACTCCGACGCCTGTTCGGGTACAGTGAGGGAGAATTTAGCATGGCCAATGCACCTAACTAGCATGTCTTTTGGACTGTGGGAAGAAACCAGAGTACCCAGAGGAAAACCGCGCAGACACGGGAGGAATGTGCAGACTCCACACAGTGACCCAAGCCGGGAATTGAATCTGGGTCCCTGGCACCGAGGCAGCAGTGCTAAACACTGTGCCACCCCTTTGTGGACGTTAAACCTGCTTTGTTCCAAGGAGAACAATCCCACCTTTTCTCCTTCACCTTGATCCCATTCGAGTAAATCTCCTCTGCACTCTCTCCTATATCTTGACATCTTTCCTGAAGTGTGGTATGCAGAGTTGAACACAATAGTCCAGCTGAAACCTAATCAGTCCGTAATAATGGTTCAGCATAACTCATTTACTTTCGTATTCTAGTCTTCTATGAACACAGCCAAAATACTTCTTTAAAAGCAACTTTCTTGACTTGCCCTGGTACTTCTAAAGATGTGTGTACATCCACTGCAGGTACACCCTCCAAATGTTTATATTGTCTCTCCTCATTCGCATACCAACATCCATCGCTTCACACTTTCCTGTGTTACGTTTCACCCGCCATGTATTTGTCCATTTTACCAGACTGTCCCTTCCTGAAACCTGACACGGTCCACCTGACTATTTATTACAAGTTTCAAAACATCAGCAAACTTTAAAATTGTGTTCTGCATGTCCAAGATTGGGTCATTTATCTAAATCCACAGCTCTAAATGCTAAGCTGGAGTATGTCACTCGATACTTTCCTCAAGTCTGAAAAAACAGCTGCTCAGTGTGATGATACAATGCCTTTTATCATGTTTCTTATAAAGCTGACGTTTAAAATTTAGCTCTGTTTTAATTTGTCTGGGCAACAAGCAGTTCAAATGCTGAGAATGCAGGATAATGACTGATTTTAGTTAGTGGTGGATTTGTTTAAAGAGGATTAATGCATTTGTGTTCACTTGGGTTTCCCTTCGGGTTTCAGAGTAGGGTTCTGGTTAGGTTGATTGACAAGAGACAACGTGTTAATGGGAGGACATAAGCTTGCAGGGAAGATGCACAGTTTCTCTTTAATTTTAAAAGTCAGTTTCCGCCTGATTCTCTCCCTCTCTCTGGAGGCTGCTGTTTGGGACTATCATAAGTTGTCTCTCTCTCTCGCCAGAGGTATTCTAAAACCTGTAGGACTATTAACAAGTATAAGAACGTAAGCCTGTATGTTGCTAATTAATTTTGGAGAGAGGTTTTAAGTCCGTAAGAGGAATATTTCTTGAATTGGAACTCATAGGGCTAAGTTATCAGTTAAGAATTGTATCTTGTCACACTTAAGTATTGTTCAATTGATAAAAGTTAAGCTAATTCATTTGCTATAGTTAAACTATGTTGTTAAATAAAGTTTGTTTTGATAAAAAGCTTCCCAGTTTGTCAGCAGAATCACACCTGTAGTGAAACATCATATCCTCACATTAATGCCAAACTAGCAAATAATTGGGATCTAGTCTAACTTCATGATATACCTAGGGCTTCCTGATCTTATACTCTAACTTCATGGAGAACTGACCGTTTTGGTCGATGAGTGGTGACCTTTGCAATCTCATCTTCATCACTGGACAGGGTGATGTCTTTACTGGGAACCTGTGATTTCACACTAGGATCTTTCAGCATCTGGTCATCGAGATCCAAGTCATCCTGGAAAGCAGCTACCATAGGATTTCCTCTCCTCTCACCATCACTGCACAAGAGTGAGACAAACAGTGGTTAGTAAATGCGTCATAAGCTGTTAAATCAGTTGTACAGATGCATCACTTAGCTCGAGCTAAGGTGGTGGCAGACTGTAACTGTGAATTACCCCACTTATAGAAGCTCTCCAGTCCACTGTCAGTGGCCCTACCCTCGGCCATCACCTGAAGACACTGTTCTACACTCAGCCTGCACAGCACAATGTGTAACACTAATCCCAGTCGTGACAGTCAGCATATGAAGTCTCTGTCACGGTTTCAATTTCTGACATTCTTATCCACTATCGAAAGGGTAGAACATAGAACATTACAGCGCAGAACAGGCCCTTCGGCCCACGATGTTGCACCGACCAGTTACAAAAACAATGACCCACTAGCCTATACCAATCCCTTTTCGTCCATAAACCTATCCAGAGATCTCTTAAACGCCCCCAAACTAGACGCATTTACAACTGCAGCAGGCAGGGCATTCCAATCCCTCACCACCCACTGGGTAAAGAACCTACCCCTGACATCCGTCCTGTAGCTACCCCCCCTTAATTTAAAGCCATGCCCCCTCGTGCTAGCTTTCTCCATCCGAGGAAAAAGGCTATCACTATCCACCCTATCTAAACCTCTAATCATCTTATATATTTCAATAAGATCCCCTCTTAGCCGCCTTCTTTCCAACGAAAACAACCCCAAATCCCTCAGTCTCTCCACATAGGACCTCCCCACCATACCAGGCAACATCCTAGTAAACCTCCTCTGCACCCTCTCCAACACCTCCACATCCTTCTTGTAATGCGGGGACCAGAACTGCACACAGTACTCCAAGTGCGGCTGCACTAGAGTAGTGTACAGTTGCAACATGACGCTGCGACTCCTAAATTCAATCCCCCTACCAATAAACGCCAAGACACCGTACGCCTTCTTAACAACCTTATCTACTTGATTCCCAACTTTCAGGGATCTTTGTACACATACACCTAGATCCCTCTGTTCATCCACACTATTCAAAGTCCTCCCGTTAGCCCTATACTCGACACATCTGTTGCTCCTACCAAAGTGAATTACCTCACACTTCTCCGCATTAAATTCCATCCGCCACCTCTCGGCCCAGCTCTGCAACCTATCTAAGTCTCCCTGCAGACTATGACACCCTTCCTCACAATCTACCACACCTCCAACTTTGGTGTCATCAGCAAATTTACTAATCCACCCAACTATACCCTCATCCAGATCATTAATAAAAATTACAAACAACAGTGGCCCCAAAACAGATCCCTGAGGCACACCACTCGTAACTGAACTCCATGATGAATATTTACCATCAACCACCACCCTCTGTCTCCTATCTGATAGCCAATTCCTGATCCAACTTCCTAGATTACCCACAATCCCATACATCTGCATTTTCTGCAGAAGCCTACCATGGTGAACCTTATCGAAATAAATAACTGAGTCGCTGGGATGCTGACCTGCTCCTTCATGGTGATTTTTCGACTGAGGATCTCCTAAAATTCCTACCTGTCACTCTCTTGCCGTGTTCCACTACTACTTTCCTTCTGAGGAATCGTATCCTCGAGGAAGCTCTTGTCAATTCCTTCTTCAGGGACAAAGTCATCAACATTCTGTGTTTTCACTTCTTCTTCAGAGGAAACCGGGAAAGCTGCATTTGCACAAGAGAACTGTCATCAGTAAATTCTTAAAGTTTGTTTATTATTCACAAGGAAGGCTTACATTAACACTGCAATGAAATTACTGCGAAATTCCCCTAGTCACCACACTACAGCGCCTGTTTGGGTCAATGCACGTAATCAGCACATCTTTCAAACTGTAGGAGGAAACCAGAACACCTGTAAGAAAACAGAGAGAACATGCAGATTCCACACAGACTGTAACCCAAGTCAGGAATCGAACCTGGGTCCCTGATGCTGTGAGGCAGCGGTGCTAACCACTGTGCCACCATGTCGCCCACAGGGTGCTGGCTTTATGGAGAAAGCTGAAGGGGGAAACAGGGACTAGAACATAAGGCTGGGAACTAAGAAGGGACACGCCAATGAGAAACTGGGCAGTGTAGTACAGAGAACACAGCAGACAATGAGGTAATGAGAAAAAGCAGGAGGCAATAGCCTGAGTCTTTATAATGGATAAACAGTCAATGATAATAGCAACAAAGCTCAGGAAAGGGGTGGGGGGAATAGCTATAAACCAGTAAAGGGGAGGGAGAAACTCAGGAAATTTACCGTCACGAGGGAAGTGGTATTGAGTAAATTGTTGGGTTTGGGTCCTGATGGGCTTTATCCTAGGATCATAACAGGCCAATGAGATAGTTGACGCATTGGTTTTAATTTTCCAAAATTCTCTAGATCTGTGGAAGGTCCCATTAGTTTAGCAGATAGTAAATGTATCTCCATTAATTAATAGCAGGAGGTGATCTACTCTTCTAACCAGGCCAATTTCCAACTGAAATCCCCAGACTCACATTCAGGCCCCATAACCAACAGGACAAAACATTGCCAGGGGAACCAAATCATATGGGGAGGGCAATCTACTCCCCTGCCTATCATACCCTCTACCTGACTGGATAAACACAGCAACTATGGCCTTCACCTGCTTAAGAACATAAGAACATAAGAACATAAGAAATAGGAGCAGGAGTAGGCCATCCGGCCCCTCGAGCCTGCCCCGCCATTCAATAAGATCATGGCTGATCTGTCGTGGCTCAGTTCCACTTTCCCGCCCTCTCCCCATAACCCTTAATCCCCTCTCTTATCAAAAACCCATCAACCCGCTTCTTAAAAATATTTAGCGAGGCAGCCTCCACCACTTCAACGGGCAGAGAATTCCAGAGATTCACCACCCTTTGAGTGAAGAAGTTCCTCCTCAACTCCGTTCTGAACTGCCCCCCCTTTATCTTGAGGCTGTGCCCCCTAGTCCTACTGTCTTTTTTGAGCGGGAAGAGTCTTTCCACCTCTATCCTATCCATCCCATTCATCATCTTATACGTCTCAATGAGATCTCCCCTCATTCTTCTAAACTCTAACGAGTACAAGCCTAGTTTATTCAGCCTCTCCTCATAGCTCAACCCCCTCAACTCCGGTATCAGCCTAGTAAACCTCCTCTGCACTCCCTCCAAGGCCAAAATATCCTTGCGCAGGTGCGGCGCCCAAAACTGCACACAGTACTCCAGCTGCGGCCTCACCAATGCCCTATACAGCTGCAGCAAGACCTCCCTACTTTTATATTCAATCCCCCTCGCTATGAAGGCCAGCATCCCATTCGCCTTCCTGACCACCTGCTGCACCTGCAGGCTGGGTTTTTGCGACTCATGCACAAGGACCCCGAGGTCCCTCTGCACCGTCGCCTGCTGCAGTTTTTCGCCACGTAAGTAATAGTCCTTCCTACCATTCTTCCTACCAAAGTGGACCACCTCACACTTGCCAACATTAAATTCCATTTGCCATTTCCTGGCCCATTCGCCCAGCCTATCTAGATCCTTCTGCAGACTCTCCACACCCTCCGCACAATTTGCCTTTCCCCCAATCTTGGTGTCATCAGCAAATTTCGACACCCTACACTCGGTTCCCTCCTCCAGATCATCTATATAAATGGTAAATAGCTGAGGCCCCAGCACCGACCCCTGGGGCACTCCACTAGTCACCAACCGCCAATCCGAATAGCACCCATTGACCCCCACTCTCTGCCTCCTATTTGACAACCAAAATAACACACCAAAATAAGGGCCACCAGGCCTAGAATACTCCCATCATAGGACTATAGAATCCCAACAATGCAGAAAAGGCCACTCAACCGACTGAGCCAGCACCCAGCCCCACTCTCCCAACCTATCCCTGAAACTCCACACATTCACCATGGCTAATCCCCCCAACCTACACATCTTGGGACAACTTACTGTGGCTAATCCACCTGACCAGCACGGCTTTCGAACTGATGGAGGAAACCAGAGTATCCAAAGGAAATCCACACAGACATGGGGAGAACGTGCAAACTCCACACAGACAGAAATTGAACTCGAGGCCTTGGATCCATGAGGCAGCAGTGCAAACCACTGTGCCGCCGTGCGTCCCAAACAAAGCAAACTAACCTATGTTTGGGCACTCCAGAGGCACCACTGAAGCTTGCCATCATTGAGATTCGGCCCATTTTCCCTCATCAGTGAAACACTAACAACTGAATAATATGCCCATTGTATATTCCATGAGCCAAGTAATCAAATAACCACAGCCAAGTTAAAGTGGAAGACCAACCTAACAAGACTAGATATCCATGGATTAGCTAACCATGCCCGTACATAATTCCCCCACTCCAACAACACCATAGACGCCAATAACAAAACAAAAACCATCCAGTCTTTTCCAGCATACGTGATCTGTATCTCCGTAAGAAACACACAAGGATTCCTTCATCCCAAAATAACAAAAGTACAGAAGGAAAACACACCCCTAATCGTTCTAATGGAGGATCTCCCTCACCCACAATGAGGATTTATAAAAGCCATACCAACCATCACTACACCACACCATCTGCCCAACACCCTGCCATAGTACTCATCTCATCTATAAATAATGTGAATGGTACTAAAAGCTGTACTCCCTTGGTATAAATGCAAGAATCACAGCACATAAAAAATCAGGTAAATACTGCACAACCCTCATATCACAGAAGCAACTCAGCATGCTCCTCAACAGAAAGAAGGAAACCCATAATAATCCCAAACAAGAAAATATCTTGGTATTGCAAGCACTTAAACCCATTACTTAGTACTTCACACAGGGTCAAAAGCAGAATGGAGAAACCTCCTTACCCACCCTCCTTCCCTGGTACCAATCTTCAGAACTAAGACTGAATGCAACCGGCAATGCACATCAGACTCTAGCCTCCCTCTGTCTACTGTCGGAACACACTGGTGGATGAATATCACCAAAAAACAAAAATTGGACATCAAAGAACAAAACACAGTGCAGCACAGGAACAGGCTCTTTGGCCCCTCAAGTCTGTACTGATCATAATGCCTGCCTAAACTAAAACCGTATATGCTTATGGAGTCCATATCCTTCCATTCCCATCCTATTCGTGCATTTGTCTAGGTGCCCCTTAAATGCTGCTATCATACCTCCTCCCACCACCTCCCCGGGCAGCACGTTCCAGATATTCACCACCCTCTGTGTAAAAAACTTGCCTCACATGTCTCCTCCAAACTTTTCCCCATGCACCTTCAACCTATGTCCCCAAGTATTTGACATTTCTATTCTAGGAAAGAGCATCTGATTATCCACTCTGTCCATGCCACTCAGAATCTTGCAAACTTTGATCAGGTCATCTCTTAACCTCTGTCATTCCACTGAGAACAAACCGAGTTTCTCCAACCTCTCCTCATAGCTAATACTCTCCAGACCAGGCAACATCCTAGTAAACCTCTTCTGTACCCTCTCCAAAGCACCCACATCCTTCTAATAGTGACCAGAATTGTACCCAATATTCCAAATGAGGCTTAAGGTTCTGTACAGCTGCAGTCTGATCTGCCATTTTTATACTTGGTGCCCCAACTGATTAATGCAAGCATGCTGTATGCCTTCTTGACTACTTTATTCATATGCGTTGCCATTTTCAGTAATTGGTGGACATGTATGCCTAATGATCTCTGCATATCAATATTGCTAAGGGTTCCACCATTTACTGTATAATTCCTCCATGCATCGGACCTTTCAAAATGCATTAAGTCAATTTGTCCAGATTAAACTCCATCTGCCATTTCTCTGCCCAAGTTTCCAACCCGTCTATATCTTGCTGTATCCTCTGATCTTCCTCTTCACTATCCGCAATTCCACCAATTCTTGTGTTGTTTGCGAACTTATAAATCAGACCAGCTACATTTTCCTCATTTATCATTTATATATACTACGAACAACAAAGATCCCAGAACTGATCCCTGTGGAAAACCACGAGTCACAGCCTTCTATTCAGAAAAGCATCCCTCTAGTGCTACCCACTGTCTTCTATGGCCAAGCCAGTCTGTATCCATCTTGTCAGCTCTCCAGTGTAACAGGATAACAGGTGACAAACAACTGTGTTCAAATATCATACACCCTCATCAGGGTAAAAGACAATATCACAAAATCAGGAGAATAATCACAAGGGAACAAAGGACCGGATTAATGATGGGACGGCACTATGCTATAAACATCCACAGAGACAGAAAAAGCCAAAGTGATGACTGGATCTTTAAGCAACGTGCAGGATTCATCCAGAGTTTCACTGAGGATTTGGCATCTCTGCTGTGCCAATGTCTTGGTAAAGAGAAACCGAGGCCCCAGTGGGGGAGAAGGAAACCCACTGCGTCCAGCTGACTCCAGCCCTTCTCTACAGACACAGAGGACAAGACAAGCTGAGACTAATCGCCTTCGATCAATCCCAAGCCTTGAACACTGGATACAAAGTTTTCCATCGAATTCAAAATCGTTCTCAAATCGAGATTGTGAAAGCATGGCAGCCAGTTCTCAAATTCAGGCAGAAATTCATTCCCAGCTCCCCTCGGGAGACCGGGCAGACGGATACTCCTTGTCCAGCCCCAACTCACCAAATGAACCTAGATGTTTGACATACCACGCAGCAGGGTTTCCAAGGATTGAAGGTGAGACCCCACTGAGGAAGCTGTCCTTGATGGACAGGATTCTCTTTTCCACTACATCCATTCTCTCCAGGATATCTCACAGTTAATCAACGTGAGCACCAATACTCTGTGCCGAAGAACCACAATCTCGCTCACAATGGCTGTCATCACCTCAGGTCTACGGTACTGTCAAAGTGTAGGCCTGTTCATCAGCAAAACTGTCACTGTGAACTGGGCTCCATACCGGCCATCTCCAAACTTCTCAACCAAACGGAGTTTCTTGACTCAACTCCCATCACCAAAATTTATTCTGGATCTTCCAGGAATATAGCTCAGGTTATACACATCAGGACCATATAATATTGGGATGTGCATCAGGATAAAAAAACAGATGAAAAAAATGAGTAGCACCAGACCTCGTGTGAACCACTGCCTTCCACTGAGAAAGTGGAGACTGTGCAGTGCATTTTCATAGACTCTTAAAGGTGGCAGGTGGACAAGATGGTCAAGAAAGCATATGGAAAGCTTTCCTTTATTGGGTGAGGCATAAGATACAAAAAGGGTGTAATGCTGGAACGATATAAAACACTGGTTGGGTCACAGCTGGAGTTTTGTGCACAATTCTGGTCACCACATTATAGGAAGGACAGAATTACTCTGGAGAGCGTGCAGAGTTTTATAAGAATGTTGCCAGGGCGTGAAAATTGCTGCTATGGCGAGAGATTGGATAGGTTAGGGTTGTTTTCCTTAGAACAGAGGGGACTAAGGGGTGATCAGACTGAGGTGTATGAATATAATTATGCAGGGCCTAGACAGGAAAGACCTGTGTCCCCTGAAGCTCCCCTGAGCGTAGGGAAGGTGATTGGTAAAAGGATTAGAGAGAACAAGAGGAGAAATATTTTCACCCAGGGGGTGGTGGGTGTTTGGAATTCGCTGCCTGAATTGGTGTTGAGGCTGAAACACTCAGCTCATCTGAAAGGTACCTGGATCTGGATCAGGAATGCTGAAACCTGCAAGGCTAGGGACCATTGGTGCTAGAAATTGGGATTAAAGTGAGGTTTTTTTGGGCTGGTGCAGACACCATGGATTGAATAGCCTATTTCAACTCCATTCACTGTTGTTAATGTCACCTCTCTTCATACCCTTATCCAACTGAAATAACTGTCCATCTCAGTCCTGAAATTTTCAATTGACTTCCAGTATTCACAATCCAATATTCACACTGTGTGAAGAATGCTTCTTGACTTCCTTCCTAAACGACCTTCTCCCTTCCTCCTCTCTATCTACCTCACTGAATTCTGAGTGCATTGTTCAATATCTTACCGGCTTTGGTAACGGTAGTCTCTGGTGTGGAGGAGGAGCCAAACAGTCGGGAGATAAAGCTGCGTTTCTGACTGACAGGCACAGTCAGGGTGCTGGCAGAGGGAGAGGACATGCTGGGTGGTGAGTTTGGTATCTCAGGGACAGGCCCTGGCTCAGCAGGGGGTGCCAGTGCTGGCGGGGGAGGTGATCCTGACGGAGTGGGAGGTGCTTGCACAGGAGGCTGAGGAGTTCCAGGGCTGGAATTGGTGGTGGAAGCTGAACTTGGGGGTACCACAGGTGACTGTGAACCAGATGATGGGCTTTGCCCATTGGTGGTTAAAGGAGAATTGAAGCTCCGATTCTTGGTATCCATTAACTCAAGAAATCTGAAAGACACAAAAAGAATCCAAGATGAAAATAGAAACGCTGGAAATATTCACCTAGTCTGACAGGGGTCTGTGGAGAGAGAATGAGTGTTCATATTGCAGAAAATTAATTTCAAGATTAGAACAAATCTCTTGTTGAACTAAGAGCTTGTGTTCTACTGCAGACTAACACCTAATCCAGACACCACACTCCCATTGTGGCACTGAGGAATGTCTCTCCGGTGGAACAGAAAGATCTCATTACACCATTCCCAGCAATTTTCCCTGTTGTCCTGGACAATATTTATCCCTTTTTTTAAATATTCTTTCCTAGAGTATGGTCATTGCTGGCTAGATAAGCATTTCTTGCCCATCCCTAACTGCCCTCAGAAAGGAAGTGTTGAGCTGACTTCTTGTGCTGCTGCAGTGATGCAGGGACACCCATTGTGCTGTTAGGGAGGCAGTTCCAGCATTTGGACTCAGTGACAGTGAAGGAATGGTGATATATTTCCAAGTCAGGATGGTATGTAGTTTGGAGGGAATCTCCAGTGGTGGTGTTCCGAGTATCTGCTGCTTTTGTCCTTTTGCATCCTCATGTCTCCACGTCTTTCCTAAAGTGTGGTACCCAGACAGGTGAGACCGAACCACTATTTTACAAAGCTTTGCCACAATCTTTTATGCTCTGCACCTCAATTTAAAACCTCCTGATCCCTATTCTTTATTAGCCACTTTCTCAAACTGTCTTGTCATTCTCAATGATTTATCACATCTACTTTCAGGTCCCTCTGCTCCTGCACCTCCTTTAGAATTGCATCCTTTCTTTTATATTCCTTCTCCTCATTTTTCTCTCAAAACAAACGTCACTGCTGTTTGCTGTTACCGAGCTTTATATCACCATCACTATCCTGAACCATTTCTCCACTGATGTATTTGATATATAATGTTCAAATAACATTCAGCAGAACAGTCAGAATTTCCAGTAAAAATCACACTGACCACACATTGTTTGGAGCCCAATCTTAAACCTCCCTGTCTCTCTGACCACCCACCCCATTCTTTACATAACTCAGCAATTCAGAACCTGGCAGGTCGAGAGTTCAGCATCAAACCAGACCATCAAACACCCTGTCACCAGTACTGGTTACTTCCTCTTACCCCAGTCTCATGATCACCAAAAGCCTTACATTTCTGTTTTCACTTCATAAACTCGGCAGGGTTGGTTCATGATGGTCAGCTGTGGGCATGAAATTTAAAATCCCTGTCTTCATCTTTAAACGCTCCACATGTTTACTCCAACCACATCCCTGCACCCTCCCTCAGGGTCTCCCCTGCACCGTCCCTCAGGATCACCCCTGCACTGTCCCTCAGGGTCTCCCCTGCACCGTCCCTCAGGATCACCCCTGCACCGTCCCTCAGGGTCTCCCCTGCACTGTCCCTCAGGGTCTCCCCTGCACTGTCCCTCAGGGTCTCCCCTGCACTGTCCCTCAGGGTCTCCCCTGCACTGTCCCTCAGGGTCTCCCCTGCACCGTCCCTCAGGGTCTCCCCTGCACCGTCCCTCAGGGTCTCCCCTGCACCGTCCCTCAGGGTCTCCCCTGCACCGTCCCTCAGGGTCTCCCCTGCACCGTCCCTCAGGATCACCCCTGCACCGTCCCTCAGGGTCTCCCCTGCACCGTCCCTCAGGATCATCCCTGCACCGTCCCTCAGGATCACCCCTGCACCGTTCCTCAGGATCACCCCTGCACCGTCCCTCAGGGTCTCCCCTGCACCGTCCCTCAGGATCATCCCTGCACCGTCCCTCAGTGGCACCCTGCACCGTCCCTCAGCGTCTCCCCTGCACCATCCCCCAGCGTCTCCCCTGCACCGTCCCCCAGCGTCTCCCCTGCACCGTGCCTCAGCGTCACCCTGCACTGTCCCTCAGTATTATCTCTGCTCATCTTTGACTCTCTGTCTGTGGTCTCCTGTACAGCTCCCCCTCTATTCATTATTCATGGCTGAAGTATTGAGCTGTCTCTATCCGAGTCTCAAATTCCTTGCTGAACTCCATCTCTCCAACTCACTCTCCATTTTCAGAACCTTTCTTCAAAGCCATCTTTTAGTCACCTTTGTAGCCTTACATTCATTCCATGTAATGATTGTTCTTGTCCTTTGAATGTTTTCAATGTTAATTGAATAATATAAATCCAAGTCCTTCTGTCTACTGCACTGGGGTTTCCTCAGCATTCCATAAGTTTACCAGGGCAATTTCTAGCACAGATCGATTCTTTATTTCCTCACAGCCTGACAGAAATACTTTTAGGGATGTATGCTTTAGCCAGTCAGTATCTTTAGCCTTGGGGGCACTTATTAAGTGGTGTGAGCTCCCATGATATGCTGAAGTAGTCACGTATGACATTTCTGAACGCAAACCTTCACACACACAGGTGTTCCAATTCACCCGTAGCTCAAAAAGATACTTATGATCTCCAACCAGTAGAACAAGGAAAAGGAGAAGTACTTATTTGATGGCACAGAACTTGAGCATTGCTGAAAAAATACATTTTTTGTCAACATTTTTCATGTTTATTCCTGAGGACATTAACGAGAATTTAATGCAGGAGAAAATCAACAGTTGTTGCGTTCTTGTCAATATCCTAATGAGTTCAAGATGAAAAGCTTTGACAAGAAAGTATTTCTTCAGAAAGAGAAAATAAGAACAAAATTCTATCTTGATATAGAATGTAAGCGGCAAGTCAATCTTGACAAACATTTTGTGCTTTTACAGATAACAGCCATTGATCTGAGCCTTGAATATAACTGTGAGGATTCCACCCACCTGGTCAATCACATAACTGCAGAAGTGACAGAATTTCTAACACAGGGCAGGAATTGCCATTCCAGCAGCTACAAGTTCCAACGCACCCACCGTGTGCAAGGGTATGCTACAGACCCTTAATTCGCTCAGCGTTCAGTTCTTGCCAAGCAGCTTGGTGTTACAGTGTTGAATGGTGACTGCTGATTGAAAATCTACTCTCGCACGCAACCTCTCATCAAACATTACAATAGCTTCAAATAAATAAATTAGAGGCACTATGGATTCAATATCAGCAACAAAAACCTTCTCTTACAGCAGATAACGGAGCCGTGAACACTTGTGGCTCTCAGCTGATGATCATCCTCCAATTCACTGTCAAACTGTCAGCGTTAGAGGGCGATGTCTCACACGTCAAGCAACCATCTGCAAATTATGTTTCCTTAGACAAGGAATATAATGTGAGTATTAAGGACAAGAAACATTTCCTGATTACAATTTATGCTCGCTGGCTCTTCTTGCCCTCTTCTTTAATAACCTTCACTTTTGGACTGCTCACTAACTGTGCATACAGCAGTACACATAAACCAGTTCACCTCCCATTTTCCTTATCTTGCTCCGGTCCTAATCTATTGGTTTATCTCTGTAATCCATTCCTCCACTTGGAACTGTATCATTCATGGTGATACATTTACACACGTGTACTGCTGAATGCCAGAGTGGGGAGGTTCCAGGGAGAACGAGAGAGTCACTGGACAACAATGATAACTCGGTCACTGCACTGTCTAGCAAGAGATCTGGTAAACGTTGCTGTGAAGTTGGAAACAAAGCAACCTTGATCTACATCAAGACCATCTCTTAAATCATCTTTAACACATTTTCATTGACACACAATATTAGATTGCTTTAAGTGAGCCACCTCAATACCAGCTAATATCAACAGTCAATGGACTTTCCAATGGCCAAGAGAAGTCCCAGTAAGTTGGCTTAACTGGCCTATACTCAAGAGAAGGGAGTGTTCTTCCAAATATTCCTGATATATATATGTAAACGGGTAGGACACACTCTGGGATCAGATTCTGATTGATCCTGTGACACACTCTGGGATCAGATTCTAAATCCTCATCTCTGGTAAATGGCAAACTTGGTTTAATGACAGCAGTTTCAGATAGTACCATCCTGTGAACGCTCAAAGCATCCACTCAAATTCGATCGATTTGATCAGGAGGCAGCCTGGGTTTTATTAATTAAATTAGATCCCAATGTCTCACAATTTAAGAACAGATTGTCACTGTCTATCATACTGTCTGCTTGGTTCTGTGTCAACACTCATGTTTTCAGCCAGTTTGCTGCTGTTGCATCCCCACTAGGTCGATTTGCCAATGCAGTACAAGTGTTGCATTATCGGAGGATCCATCTTTCAGGTGAAACATTAAATGTAGTTCCTGTTTATTCCCCAACACCACCCCCCCCCCAGGTTGAAGTAAAAGATCCAACAAACTATCTGAAGAGAATGGCAGTTCTATTAGGCCACTTGTGAAGTTATCTCTGAAATATCATCACTAAAACATAGTATTCAGTTACCTCATTAGTTCTGTGCAGTATCAATGTTTTGTCTGCATTATGGCTGAGGTATTGAACAGGTATTTTGTGTCGCTCTTCACAGTGGAAGACACAAATAACACGCCAAAAATTGATGACAGGAAGGCTATGGCAGGTGAGAACCTAGAAGCTATCATTATCACAAAAGAGGTAATGTTGGGCAAGTTAACGGGGCTAAAGGTAGACAAGTCTTCTAGCCTTGATGGAATCCATCTCAGAGTACCAGAAGAGATGGCGGGGGAAATAGGAAATGCACTAGTTATAATTTACCAAAATTTGCTGCACTCTGAGCTGGTTCCTGCAGATTGAAAAACAGCAAATGTGACGCCATTGTTTAAAAAATATGGACAAAAGGCAGGTAACTATATGCTGATTAACTTAACTTCTGTGGTAGAAAAAAATGCTTGCGTCTATCATCAAAGAAGAAATAGCGAGATATCTGGATGTAAATTGTCCCATTGGTAAGATGCAGCATGGATTCATGAAGGGAAGGTCATGTTTGACTAATTTGGTGAAATTCTTTGAGAACATTACGTGCACAGTGCACAGTGGGGAACCTGTGGATGTGGTGTATCTGGATTTCCTGAAGGCATTTGACAAGGTGCCGTACCAAAGACTACTGCATAAGGTAAAGGTGCATGGTGTTACAGGTAATGTATTAGCATGGATAGAGGATTGGTTAATTAACAGAAAGCAAAGAGTGGGGTAATCCAGAGTGGCTGGCGATCAGTGGCTAGTGGCGTACCTCAGGGATCAATGTTGGGACCGCAATTGTTTACAATTTACAGAGATGATTTGGAGTTGGGGACCAAATGCAATGTGTCTAAATTTGCAGATGACACTAAGATGAGTAGCCATGATGTGGAGATGCCAGCGTTGAACTGGGGTAAGCACCACAGTAAGAAGTCTCATAACATCAGGTTAAAGTCCAACAGGCACAAGCCACAAGCTTTCGGAACACTGCTCCTTCATCAGGGGAGCGAGAGTCGTGTTCACAAACTAGGCACAAGTAAGACACAAACTCAAATTTACAAGGTAATGGTTGGAATATGAGTCTTTACAGGTAATCAAGTCTCAAAGGTACAGACAATGTGAGTGGAGAGAGGGTTAAACACAGGTTAAAGAGATGTGTATTGTCTCTACACCAGCATCCCCCATGATGATGGCACTGCTGCAACTGCCTCAGTACTCAACGCCAACAACTGCCAATCTCCAGAGACACAATTTTAAAACTCATCCGCTTCATCCTGGACCACAATGTCGTCACCTTCAACAACCAGTTCTTCATCCAGACACATGGAACAGCCATTGGAACCAAATTCACACATCAATATGCCAACATCTTCATGCACAGGCTCGAACAAGATCTCCTCACCGCACAGGACCTTCAACTGATGCTATACACTAGATACATCGATGACATTTTCTTCCTTTGGACTCATGGTGAACAATTACTGAAACAACTATATGATGACATCAACAAGTTCCATCCCACCATCAGATTCACCATGGACTACTCTCCGGAATCAGCTGCACTCTCCATCAAGGCATCAAGGGCGGTCACCTTGGCACTTCGCTGTACCGCAAGCCCACAGATAACCTCACGATGCTCCACTTCTCCAGCTTCCATCCTAAACACGTTAAAGGTGCCGTCCCCTACGGACAAGCCCTCCACACACACAGGATCTGCTCAGATGAGGAGGATCGCAACTGACACCTCCAGACGCTGAAAGATGCCCTCATAAGAACAGGATATGGCACTCAAGTCATCGATTGACAGTTCCGATGTGCCACAGCGAAAAACTGCAACAACCTCCTCAGAAGACAAACACGGAACACAGCGGACAGAGTACCCTTCATCGTCCAGTACTTCCCCAGAGCAGAGAAGATAGGATGTCTTCTACAGAGCCTTCAACATGTCATCGATGAAGACCAACATCTCGCTGAGGCCATCCCCACACCTCCACTTCTTGCCTTCAAACAACCGTACAACCTCAAACAGACCACTGTCCGCAGCAAACTACCCAGCCTCCAGGAGAACAGTGACCACGACACCACACAACCCTGCCACAGCAACCCCTGCAAGGCATGCCGGATCACCGACATGGATGCCATCATCTCACGTGAGAACACCATCCACCAGGTACACGGTACATAATCTTGCAACTCGGCCAACATTGTCTACCTAATATGCCGCAGGAAAGGGATGCCCCAAGGCATGGTACACTGGGGAGGCCATCCAGATGTTACAACAGTGGATGAATGAACACCACTTGACAATCACCAGGCAGCAGTGTTCCCTTCCTGTTGGTGAACACTTCAGCGGTCATGGACATTCAGCCTCTGATCTTCAGGTAAGCATTCTCCAAGCTGGCCTTTATGACACACGACAGCGCAGAATCACTGAGCAGAAACTGATAGCCAAGTTCTGAGTTCCTAATGAGGATGGCCTCAACCGGGATCTTGAGTTCATGCCACACTATCTGTAACTTGCCTGGTGTCTCACTAATTGTCCTGGCTGGAGAAAATACACATCTCTTTAACCAGTGCTTAACCCTCTTTCCACTCACATTGTCCGTACCTTTAAAACTTGATTACCTGTAAGACTCGCGTTCCAATCATTATCTTGTAGATTGAGTTTGTGTCTTTATATGTCCTGTTTGTGAACACGACTCTCACTCCCCTGATGAAGGAGCAGTGCTCTGAAAGCTTGTGGCTTGTGCTATCAAATAAATCTGTTGGACTTTAACCTGGTGTTTTGAGACTTCTTACAAAGATGACACTGAAAGTCTGCAAAGGGAATATAAATAGTCTAAGTGGGCAAGGGTCTAGCAGATGGAGTACAATGTTGGTAAATGTGACTTCATCCATTTTGGTAGGAATAACAGCAAAATGGACTATTATTTAAATAGTAAAAAATTGCAGCATGCTGCTGTGCAGAGGGGCCTGGGTGTCCTTGTGCAGGAATCTCAAGGAGTTAGTTTGCAGGTGCAGCAGGTAATTAAGAAGGCAATGGAATTTTGTCATTCATTGCCAGAGGGATGGAGAGAGGTTATGTTGCAGTTGTATAAGGTGCAGGTGAGGTCACACCTGGAGTACTGTGTACAGTTTTGGTCTCCTTACTTGAGAAAGGATATACTGGCACTGGAGGGGGGGGCAGAGGAGATTCACTAGGTTGATTCCAGAGTTGAGAGGGTTGGCTTATGGGGAGAGACTGAGTAGACTGGGACTTTAATCATTGGAATTCAGAAGAATGAGGGGAGATCTTATAGAAACATACAAGATTATGAAGGGAATAGATAAAATAGAAGCAGGGAAGTTGTTTCCACTGGCAGGTGAAACTAGAACCAGGGGCATAGCCTCAAAATAAGGGGCAGCAGATTTAGGACTGAGTTGAGGAGGAACTTCTTCACCCAAAGGATTGTGAATCTGTGGAATTCCCTGCCCAGTGAAGCAGTCGAGGCTCCCTCATTGAATGTTTATAAGGCAAGGATAGATACATTTTTGAATAGTAAAAGAATTAAGAGTTATGGTGAGTGGGCGAGTAAGTGGAGCTGAGTCCATGAAAAGATCAGCTATGATGATCTTATTGAATGGTGGAGCAGGCTCTAGAGATCAGATGGCCCTCTCCTGCTCCTAGTTCTTATGTTCTTATTATAACGATGAATAACTTTCAAAATCAAATGTTTGTGAAGTATTCTAGGTAGTTCTTATGGTGTGAGGGATAATTTACAAACCAAAGTTCTTTCTTTCACAACACAGTATCACGTTCCCCAAATAATCTGATTCAACTAATAGATTCTTGTAATATTGTTGAGGTAAAAATCACATGATAAAATAGCACACCGCAAAACACATGCAGCTAACAGTGTCATAAGCCCAACAACTGTTGATGAAAAGCAACCTGAGCTTTTCAAGTTTTACTGTTGTGCCTTGCCCAGTGTTTGATATTAATAAAACACCTACAGGTCATAGTTCTGTTCCTCAGTTTCATGCTGTACAGAGAGTTCCTCCAGAGTGGCATCGATATCAAGTTGATTGGTTTCCAGCTGCCTCAGTAATGTCTCTCGCTGTAGGAAGAAGACAGCCAGTGAACATTCCGGAAAACAAGAGTATCCACTCACAGACAATCACAATTCAATTAAATTATTAACTCCCAGAATTAACTGTTATGGGTGGATCTCTCACACCCTCAAACTGAAGAAAAAACTCATTATTTGATAGTTCCCTCTCTACACTGGAATAATTTCTCAATTCTATCTCTGTAATACTAATTTAGTGGTCCCTGATCTTTATTTACAAGCTTCAAGTCAAACTCCTCAGCTCCCTCCATCTTGTTGTTTCCAACAAAGACTAGACTGGATAATTGGTTGTTTATTTTTTTACCTGTGAAAGTAAGCGAGAGGGGCTTTTTTAATCTAGATTCGTATGATAGAATCATAGAGCCCCTACAGTGCAGAAGGAGATCATTTGGCCCATCAAGTCTGCACTGGCTCTCCGACAGAACGTCTTACCCAGACCCACCACCCTCCCCCCTCACACACCCTATCCCCTTATCCCACATATTTAATCTGCTAATCCCCCTAAATTACATATCTTGGGATACCATTAGGCAATTTAAGAGTCAGAGTCATAAAAGTTTACAGCATGGAAACAGGCCCTTCAGCCCAACTTGTCCTTACCACTCTTTTTTCTTAAACCACTAAGCTAGTTCCAATTGTCTGCATGTGGCCCACATCCCTCTATACACACCTGAATCATGTAACTGTCTAAATGCGTTTTAAAAGATGAAAATGCACCCGCCTCTACTATTACTAAGGGGTGACGGGGAAAGGCAATGGTAAACATTCAAGGAATGCATGGGGGAATTACAGCAACTGTTTGCTCCTGTCTGGCACAAAATCAAACTGGGTAAGAGGGCCAAACACAGTAAAAAGTCTGACAACACCAGGTTTTAGTCCAACCTATTTATTTGATAATATACTCCGAAAGCTTGTGAGTATATTATCAAATAAATAGGTTGGACTAAAACCTGGTGTTGTCAGACATTTTACTGTGTTTACGCCAGTCCAACACCGGCATACCCACATTAAGAGGGCCAATCCATGGCTTACAAAAGAAATTAGAAAGAGTATCCAATCTAAAGAAGAAGCATACAGATTGGCCAAGAAAAATAATAGGTCTAAGGATTAGGAGCAGTTTAGAATTTAGCAAAAAAGAACCAAGAGATTGATTAAGGATGTAAAAATACAGCACAAAGGTAAGCTTGCAGGGAACATAAAGACTGACACTAAGAGTCCCTGTAGATACATGAAGAGAAAGACGTTGTTGAAAACAAATGTAGGTCCCCCACAGACAAAAACGGAGGAATGTATAACAAGGGACAATGAATGGCTGAGCAACTGAATACATACTTTGGTTCTGTTTTCACAAATCAGATACCAGAAATGTTGGCGAATGCAAGATTTAGTGAGAAGGAAGAACTAAGGGACATCAATATTAGTAGAGAAATGGTGCTGGAAAATTGGTGGGATTGAAAGCGGGTAAATCTCCAGGGCTTGATAATCTACATCCCAGAGTACTTAAGGAAGTGGCTCTAGAAAAAGGTGACGCATTGGTGGTCATCTTCCAGCATTCTATAAACTTTGGAACAGTCCCTGCAGATTGGAGAGTAGCGAATGTCACTCCAATATTCAAAAAGGGAGGTAGAGAGAAAATGGAATTATAGACCAGTTAGCTTAACATCGGTCATGGGGAAAGTTCTCAAATCCATTATCAAGGACTTTTGTAGTGGAGCGATTAGAAATCAGTGGCAGGATCAGACAGAGTCAGCATGGATTTATGAAGGGGAAATCATGCTTGACAAATCTGTTGGAATTCTTTGAAGATGTAACTAGTAGAGTTGACAAGGGGAAGCCAGTCGACGTGGTACTTTTGAGCTTTCAGAAAACGTTAGATAAAGTCCTGCATAACAGATTATTGTGCAAGATTAAAGCGCATGGGATTGGAGGAAGTGTATTGAGATGGATAGAAAACTGGTTGGCCGAGAGGAAACAAAGAGTAGGAGCAGGCTTTTCAAATTGGCAGGCAGTAACTAATGGGGTGCCACATGGATTGGTGCTGGGACCCCAGTTATCCATAATATATAGTAATGCTTTGGATGAGGGGACAAAACCTAACTTCTCAAAATTTGCAGATGATACCAAGTTGGGTGGAAGGGTGAACGGTGATGAGGATGCAGAGGTCCTTCAGCATGATCTGGACAGGTTGAGTGAGTGGGCAGATCAATGGCAGATGCAGTATAATTTGGATAAATGTGAGGTTATTCACTTTGGAAGCAAAAACAAGAAAAACAAGAGATTATTACCTGAGTGGCTGTAAATTGGGAAAGGGGAGTGTGCAGAGGGACCTGGGTGTCCTTGTGCAGCAGTCACTGAAGGTAAGCATGCAGGTGCAGCAGGCGATAAAGAAGGCAAATGGTATGTTGGCCTTCATTGCGAGAGGTTTTGAGTACAGGAGCAGGGATGTGTTGTTGCAATTATTGCCTTGGTGAGGCCACACCTAGAGTACTGTGTGCAGTTTTGGTCTCCTTTTCTGAGGAAGGACGTTTTTGCTCTCGAGGGGGTGCAGCGAAGGTTTACCAGGCTGATTCTGGGGATGGCGGGACTGATGTATGAGGAGAGATTGACTGGGTTCAGATTGTTTTTTCCTGGAGTTCAGACGAATGTTGGGGAGGGGGGGAGGAATCTCGTAGAGACTTACAAAATTCTAACAGGACTACACAGGATAGATGCAGGAAAGATGTTTCCAATGGTGGGGGGAGTCCAGAACTAGGGGTTACAGTCTGAGGATTCAAAATAGACTATTTAGGACGGAGGTGAGGAGATATTTCTTCACCCAAAGAGTGGTGAGCCTGTGGAATTCATTACCACAGGAAGTAGTTGATGCCAAAACATTGATTGTATTCAAAAGGTGGCTGGATATAGCACTTGGGGAGAATGTGATCAAAGGTTATGGGGAAAAAGCAGGATTATTGAGTTGGATGATTAGCTGGTGGAGCACCCTCCTACTCTTATCTTTTATGTCTCTATGTTACCTCTGGCAGCTTGTGCCAGACACTCACCACCCTCTGAGTGGAATAAATTGCCCTTCTGGACCCTTCTGTATCTCTCCCCAATCACCTTAAACATATGCCCACTAGCTTTAGACTCCCCTACCTTTGGAAAAAGATATTGATTATTTAACTGATCTATGCCCCTCATTATTTTATGGACCACTATAAGATCACCCTAAGCCTTCGAGGCACAGGGGAAAATGTCCCAGTTTATCCAGCTCTCCTCATAACTCAGACCATCAAGTCCCAGTAGCATCTTAGTAAATCTTTTTTGCACTCTTCCTACTTCAATAATATCCTTTCTATCATAGGGTAACCAGAATTGTACACAGTATTCCAAGTGTGACCATATTAATTTCTTGTACAACTTCAACAAGACGTCCCAATTCTTGTATTCAATGTTCTGACCAATTTAGCATGACCAATCTACCTAGCCTGCACATCTTTGGGCTGTGGGAGGAAAACAGAGCATCAGGAGCAAACTCTGGAGGACGTGCAGACTCTATACACACAGTCACCTGAGGCTGGAATCAAACCCAGGTCCTGGTGCTGAGAGATAGCATTGCTAACCACTGTTCCATCGTGTGGCCCAAAATGGTGAATGTGGGAATCAAGCAATCACAGTGAGAGGCAGTATTAAACAACAATGCAAATATCTCTGAGCTACAGTATTATAAAATGACTTTAAAAACTTTGTAGAACTACAGTATTAGTAAGACATCCAGGCTCAGACACAGGGAAGCTGCCTGTAAATGTTAGACTGTAATGAATGGGCTAGTCTATTGCTCACATTTACTCAGTCTTCTCAAAACCAATGAGAAGTATATCCTGTATAAATACAGAGCACAGAGAACCCAAGCTTTCAGGTCAATTTACAGTAAACACCATCCTCCTGGGGTGTCTGGAATAGTTTGAGTGTTGATCTAAGTGACTGTTCTACACAGTCTCCAGAGGAACCCTTGTGATGTTGATCAAGTTCTCACCTCTCCTCATGGCTCTACATCTACAATCCAGTTCAACAACCTTTTCTTAGTGGCTGTTTTCTTCACTGTTTTGATTTTGCATCAAGCTATAAATCAGATTCACAATGGTAATCCTATAGCAAGCAACCAAAAAGCTCCCAACATCTTAATGAAAGTAACATGAAACATCAGTACCCTAATGTCCACGAACAAACAGAATTAAACCACTACCGGCAAGGGGGGGGGGAGGTGTGTGTGTGTGTGTGTGTGTGTGTGTGTGGTGGTGGTGGTGGGAAATATAACACTCATTGCTTCAGTAGCAAACCTGCCTCCAAATCAAAAGCTTAGAGCTTCAAGTCCTACAAGTCCCACGGTCTTTTAGGAGAGATGTTAAACTGAATGCCTCTCTGCCCTTTCAACAGAAGGTAACTGATCACATGACACTATCCAAGGAAGAGTGTGGTGTTTCCCCTTGTTAACTGACAAATAGCTATCCCTCAATCAGTTTCACAAAAACAGATGACTGGTCATTATCACATTGCTGTTTATGGGAAGTCACACAAAGTATCTGCCACAATTCCTACCTAATCACACCAACATGTTTACATCAATGGGGACGAAGTATAAAGGGTCAAGAGTTTCAAGTTTTTAGGTGTCCAGATCATCAACAACCTGTCCTGGTCCCCCCAAGCTGACACTATAGTTAAGAAAGCCCACCAACGCCTCTACTTTCTCAGATGACAAAGGAAATTTGGCATGTCAGCTACGATTCTCACCAACTTTTGCACTATAGAAAGAATTCTTTCTGGTTGTATCACAGCTTGGTATGGCTCCTGCTCTGTCCAAGACCGCAAGGAACTACAAAAGGTCATGAATGTAGCCCAATCCATCATGCAAACCTCTCATCCACTGACTCTGTCTACACTTCCCACTGCCTCGGCAAAGCAGCCAGCATAATTAAGGTCCCCACGCACCCTAGGCATTCTCTCTTCCACCTTCTTCCTTCGGGAAAAAGATACAAAAGTCTGAGGTCACGTACCAATCGACACAAGAACAGCTTCTTCCCTGCTGCTGACAGGCTTTTGAATGGGCTTATCTTGCATTAAGTTGACCTTTCTCTACACCCTAGCTATGACTGTAATATTACATTCTGCACTCTCTCGTTTCCTTCTCTATGAACATATATGTTTTGTCTGTGTAGCGCGTAAGAAACAATACTTTTCACTGTATGTTAATACATTTGACAATAATAAATTAAATCAAATCAACGACACTTTAAAAACAGCTCACTGGCTGTGAAGTGCTTTGGGATATCCTAAAATTTGCCTTATAAATGCAGTCTTTCTTTATACAAATCACCGATTACTTGTAACAAGATTATGTTACAAGTAATCATGGGGACAGCAGGAAGCCACTTAATCCCTCAAATCTGTTTCACCATTCAATGAAATCATGGATTTAGGAATTGCAATGCTGCTAAATGTCATAGTTAGATTTTCTCTTGGAAACTTTTGTGGTACAAATGTTACTTACCACTTGTCAGCCCAAGCCTTGATAATGTCCAGGATCTGAGGATTTGCAAGTGGTGAACATTGTGGAATCATCAGCGAAACCTCTACTTATAACCTTATGAAGGAAGTAGCCCTTTTTTTGGTGTGCCATGTGTTGCTCCTGGCATTCTCTCTTGCACTCTTCACTAAACCAGGATTAAACCCCTGGCTTGATGATAATGGTAGAGTGGGAGATATGCTGAGCCATGTAGTTACATATTGCGGTTAAGTACAATTCTGCTGCTGCTGATAGCACACAGTATCTTACGGTTACTCAGTTTTGAGTTGCTGGGTCTATTTGAATCTATCCTATTTAACATGGTGGTAGTGCCACATAACACAATGGACAGAATTCTCAATGTGAAGATAGAACTTCCTCTCCACAAAAACTGTGGTGGTCACTCCTACTGATACTGTCATGGATAGATGCATCTGTGGCAGGCAGGGTTGGTGAAGGTGAGGTCAAGTATGCTTATCCCTCTTGTTGGTTCTCTCGTCATCTCTTTGTAATTTTATATCTCTATCTATACTTCATACAATGCTACGCATCATTGTATCACCTGCAAATCTAACTATTTTCTGTCCCATTACCTACGTCATTAATAAAAATTCTAAATAATTGAGAACACAACACAGATCCTTGTGGAACACCACCATTCATAACTTACCAATTGGAGTACCTACCCACTATCTCGACTCTCAGTGTCCTGCCACTCAACTCAATTTCCAATCCAGGTCAATAAAGTGCTGAGAATTCCAGGGTCAGCAACTTGAGTTAACAATTTTTAATGAGCACATTTATCAAATGCTTTCTGTAAGTTCAATGAATTGACATCATAGATATTCTCTTGTTCACTACTTTTGTCACTTCTTCAAAAAAAACCTAGTTTAAAAGAATGACCTCCCTGTGACCAATCCCTACTGACTCTCTGATTAGCTGAACATGCAAGAGCTTCAGTCACCCTATCCATAAAGATAGAATCTAGGAATTTCCTAACACCAGGTGTTAGGCTAACTGATCTATAATTCCCTGGTTTCCATCTCTCACCTTTCTCAAATAGTAGGTGGACATGGGTAATTTTCTAAAAGATCAGCTCCAGAATACTTGATTGAAAAAGAACAGTTCCAGAGTGGAAAGAACGCTGATAGATAATAGTTAAGACATCAGAATGCCCTCACTTATTCCCTTCAAACCAAGGCTTGGGTTGTGAAGATATAGCACTCTGTACAGCTGTTATTTTCTTCCTTACTGTTATCTTGCTGAAGTTAATTTTATTGTGACCCTACCCCAATCCAATATTAGTTTAGTTGGGAATGTCTGGGACGCTGACATCTTTTTCTGCTGCAAATACTGACATTCAGCACGTTCACCACTTCCTTATATTCACTGACTGTAACATGATCATCAGTTTTCAACAGGCCACCATCCATTACCTAATATAATGGTTAAACAAAAACTACATTTGTTTTTCTGCCAGATATCCTTTGTATAGAATCCCTACAGTGCAGAAGAAGGCCATTCAGCCCATCGAGTCTGCTCTCAAAAGAACCACCACCCAGGCCCACCCCCCTGCCCTATTCCCTTAACCCCATACATTTACCATGGCAAATAGACCCAAACTAAACATCTTTGGACACTAAGGGGAATTTAACAGGCCAATCCACCTAACATACACATCTTTGGACTGAAGGAGGAAAGCAGAGCACCCGGAGAAAATCCATGCAGACATGAGAAGAATGTGCAAACTCCACACAGACTCTGGATAGAACTGAACCCGGGTCCCTGGTGCTTTGAGGCAACAGAACAGTGCTAATCACTGACACAATGTACAGGATGATCTTACTGACACAATGGGGCAAAGTTTCCCGTTCTGTCCTTCAAGGGAATGGGAGCAGACGGGGGGCAGAACATGGGAAAGTTTGTTGACCTTGGGTAGGATTCTGGTGTTGGGGCGAGCGCAGCCGGAAAAACCCGCCTGAAGTGTGAAATGATCTCACTGACATCTGCGCACCAATTCATCAGTGTATAAATCAAGGAGAACTGAGATTAATTATCAGGATAAAATATCATTAATTACTGATTCTGAAGAAAAGTCTGAAAGTTTTACATCAATTTTTATAAAGAGCAACATAGGCGCTCCTTCATTCTACTTTAGTCAGTCGTGAAAGGCAAATAGTGAAATGAGAACATGGCCCTTGGTATTAAGAAGGATTCTTCTTTTAGCAGGCTGAATAATGAGGTTGTATTTCTGTGCTTGCTGACAGAGGGAAACAATGCAAAGACTATTATTAGCACTGGATTAGAATGGGCATAGTCCCAAGGCACAGTGATCTATGGCAGTGTTTACCAGAACTCCAGAACATTATACATGAGTAGTGTCAATGACACATGATGCTGCTTTCATCCAATATTAAAGCGGAGTCACTCTGTTGATTGACTACCGCAGCCTAAAAACTCCCAGTGATCAAATCTGTGACACTTTAACCCTTACACTGCTGGCAGCTGTTATTGTAGAAACGCATGAACTGATACTCATTTTCATATATCATGGTGCTGCTACTAGAAAATCTGAAAATCCACCTTGGAGAAAGTATTCAACACAAAGATCAGTGGATGACAGTGCGGGATAGGTATTGGTCAGTGGGACGCAGGCGCTGGTCAGCATGGGACAGGTACTTGGGCAGTGCGAGACAGGTGCCTGGGCAGTGTGGGACAGGTGCCTGGGCAGTGTGGGACAGGTACTGGTCACTGTGGGACAGTGTGGGATCGGTCTTGGATGTCACCAGACATCTCTGAAGCTGAGCAATGCTCCGTGCCTCTGAAGCAGGGAGCCCACTCAGTCCGTAGCTGGCACATTTCACCAGTGTTGTTAGGTGGTCTCCCCACACATCAATTCCAGCCATTGCTGCCTGAGCACTAACCGTGACAGGATGAGACCCTGAGTTGATATCCAGGCAGCAAAGGGGTCTGCAAGCCTTTCATCCCTGGACTTTATCTGAGGGGAGGGGGCAGCAGCATGGTACGTTTTGTGCACCCCGTGCCTTGGAAGCTGCCTTTAGGGTGGTATCACATTGTTCATGTGACAACACAACAGCACAATCGGTGCTATTGAGTGAGCAGCTTTTAGCCGAGTTCCCTCCAGCAACGTGGGACAGTAAAGTGTTTTACAGAAAGCCAACATTTGAAGCAATCTCACTGCTTCAGAGAAGCACGAGTTCCTAGGGTTTGATAGTCCAATGTGACCCAGTTAGTAATTTGCACTGACAGGCAAATAAGCAGAGTGCTAGTAGCAAGGGTGCATCTCATGAGAGTTGTTTCAGAATTCAGAGCTGTACCAAGTGAACTGGTCTATCAGGCTATTCACGGTACAATCAGAGCAGTATTACCTGTGAAATAGTTACCCAGTTACAAAGGATATGGGTCAGAGTCAGCTCCTCCGCTGTTGCTCTTCAAAAAAAGTTGTTTATTTATTCGTCACAAGTAGGCTTACATTCATACTGCAATGAAGTTACACACTCTGCATCCGTTTGGGGACACTGAGGAAGAATTTAGCATGGTCAATTCATCTAACCGGCATGTCTTTCCGATTGTGGGAGGAAACTGGGCCAGACATAGGGAGAATCACAAGCAGTTGTTTGTGGGTGCAGCAGGTAATTAAGAAGGTAAATGGAATTTTGTCCTTCTTTGCTAGAGGGATGGAGTTTAAAAACAGTGAGGTTATGTTGCAGCTGCGTAAGGTGCTGGTGAGGCCACACCTGGAGTACTGTGTACAGTTTTGGTCTTACTTGAGAAAGGATATTCTGGCACTGGAGGGGGTGCAGAGGAGATTCACTAGGTTGATTCTGGAGTTGAGAGGGTTGGCTTACAAGGAGAGAGTGAGTAGACTGGAGCCATACTCATTGGAATTCAGAAGAATGAGAGGAGATTGTATAGAAACATATAAGATTATGAAGGAAAAAGACAAGATAGAAACAAGGAAGTTGTTTCCACTGGCGGGTGAACCAGGAACACTCCTCATCACAATGGATGTCTCGGCGCTCTACACCAGCATCCCCCATGACGATGGCATTGCTGAAACTGCCTCAGTACTCAACACCGACAACTTCCAGTCTCCAGATGCAATTTTACAACTCATCCGCTTCATCCTGGGCTTCAATGTCTTCACCTTCTACAAGTAGTTCTTCATCCAGACACACGGAACAGCCATGGGGACCAAATTCGCACCTCAATATGCCAACATCTTCATGCACAGCTTTGAACAAGACCTCTTCACTGCACAGGACCTTCAACCGATGCTGTACACTATATACAATTCTTCATAATGATAAAAAAATTCATACATTCTTACTTTTAAAAAAAATATTTATGATTGTTCAACTTCTATCTTAATCCCATGAAGATGTCCCAATCATCTATTTCACACAATAAAAAAGAATTAAAAATAAAGGATAATCAGTGCATTTTGCTTCCCACTTTGCTGTCTGTGAGATTACTTCAATACGATTGGCTGCTTATTCTATCTGATAACATCACTGCTGCTGGACATCCGGAGATCCCCTGGACACCATTTCCATACAATATCAGGAAAGGGGAAATTCATATTACAAACATAGCTAGATCTGAAGTCAGTTGTGAGTACTGTCACCTTACTGTTAACTGCATTAACAGGGTCAAAAAATCAGAGATTGAACCCACTTCCCTAAAACTGTACATGATATTTCTGGTGGAATGTTTCTATATACTTTATTTGAAATTTCCTCCTTGCTCCCAATCCCTGCCTCTCCTCTCTCATAGTCACTGATTGATGCTGGTTATAGTTCCATAAGCCAGGATCTCACCCAATGTGCTGTCCCTCACTCTTCAGCTTAGTATCGAAAGGGGAGCACCATCGTGTAAATGACACACAAACATTACCACCTGTACATTCACCCAGCTAGCGACCTCTTGACGTGTTTCAGCTGCCCACCCATAATGGAGAACATTTACTCAATCTGTAAACTGTAAAGTCAAAGTACTGAGGACTTTAGCTCATTTGAAGATGTGCTATAGTAATTAGAAGGTACACAATAAGGGTAATGTGATATCTACCAATCAGTATCCACACTGGAGCTGTAATCAAGAATTCAAAACTAATCCGAGCCATTTACCTGCAGCTGAAGGAATGGAATATTGAAAAACTTGTGTAAATACTTCAGGCCAAAGCCATTCTTCATTGATGATTCTGCATAACGAATGTAGGATGATCTGGGTAACCTAGAGATCAAAGAAAAGGCAACATTAATAAAGGAATGAAACACTCAGCAGATTGGCTAGTGGGCTCCTCAGTGAAAAGTCCAATTCTAAGGTCAGGTCACACAGGCCATTAAAGTTTATTTATTAGTGTCACAAGGGGGCTTACATTAACACTGCAAAGAAGCTGCTGTGAAAATCCCCTAGTCGCCACACTCTGGCGGCCGGTCGGGTACACTGAGGGAAAGTTTAGCATGGCCAATGCACCTAACCAGCACGCCATTCGGACTATGGGAGGAATCCGGAGCACCTGGAGGGAACCCACGCAGACACGGACAGTATGCGCAGACTCCACAGATACAGTAAGCCAAGGTCCAAATTGAACCTGAGTCCTTGGCACTGTGAGGCAGCAGTGCCTCCATGCCACCCTGTAATTAGAAAAAGTACAGGATATACGCAAATGTATGACAACTTGGGAAATGGTAAGAAAATGATTAGAAATAAAGGGGTTCTATTATATCACCCTTTCATGTATTCATTATACCCCAAAGAACTTCACAGTGAAATAATTTTGAACTGCAGTAATTGTTATCCAAATACCTCAAGGTCTGGTTAAAGTTTTGAGTCAACAATATTGTTTGAATCACTGTGGGCAACCTAGGCAGCTCCCTTGGTAAGTGTAGTTCTAACACACAAAGCAGTGAGTTAACTATAGTAAGACTGCCGCTCTGAATTGTAACCTCAGTATCTCTGAGCTAGAGAGAGATGAGATGAGCCTCTGTTGTTCACTATCCAGTAATGCCCGCTCCTTGCATACAGGTGCGTGGACACACTGCAAAACAGGCTCAGCTCAGTAATGCTGCCCCCTCCCCATGGTCAAATAACCTGTCAGCACCAAATATTTTCCTTCAGCGAGTTATTGAGTCCAGCTCCTGGCACCGGGTCCTAGAAGGATATCAGTAACACCTCGGAGTAAGAAGCAGTGGAATTTAGTCAATAATAAAGAATCTGTTACTGGAAACTGAGTTTCAGGGAGTTTAATCATACTCCAGTTTTCAGTAGAACTAAAACCTCGTAGACACCAGTTGTATCCTCTCATTTCCTTTGCTTGTATCCTTTACCTTATAGCCTAACACCACTAACAGCATAATTCTGCGCAGCATCCTCTATACTTTTCAATAAGTTTAAGCAGTGGTCTTGCCCTACTGGAGTATTAGAGACTACAAGGGAGAGAGCTGATTGGTATGTAGTGAGTGAGGTCAGGTAGGTATTTACTATTTTTATCATTTATAGCTTGTAGGTCTTTTAGTGGTTTATAGTTTGTAAGGGTGTTATTCTATAGTAATGAGGACCAGGGAAGAAGGGCCCTAGAGTAATTGATAGCAGTTGATTTTAAGCATCTTCCAAAGATATAACTTGAAGGGTTAAGTCAGGGGATGAGAGCTCAAAGCAGTAGTGCGTTCTTTGTGCTCCATGTCAGAAGCCGGGAACATTTCCAGTGCCCTGGCCAGCATGTGAGCAGGAAGAGTCTCCAGCTGTAGATCCTGGAAGCCCGGGTTTTGAAGCTGGAGCAGAGGCTGGGGACACTGGAGTATCTGCGAGAGAGCGAGAGTATTGTGGATAGCAACGATAGAGAGGTGGTCACATCGCAGGCTCAGACTCCACAGGAAGGGAGGGAATAGGTGATTACCAGGCAGAACAAGATGATGAGGCAGGCAGTGCAGGAATCTCCTGTGGCCATTCCCTGAAAAACAGATATATCACTTAGGATACTGTTGAGGGGGATTGTTTCCGAGGGGAAAACAGCAATAGCCTAATTCGCTGCAGCATGATTGGCTCTGCTCAATGGGAGACCAGTAAAAAGTGTGGAAACACAACAGTTACAGGGAACTCAATTATAAGGGGAATGGATAGGTGCTTCTAGGGCTGCAAACAAGGCTCCAGAATGGCATTTTGTCTCACTGGTGCTGGAGTCAAGGATGTCTCAGAGGAGCTACAGGACATTCTGGAGGGGGGACGGCCAGTGGCTGTGATACATTTCAGTACAGATAACAGATTTTAAAAAGAGATAAGGTCCTAAAAGAAGAATATAGGGAGTTTGGATATTGAAATGTAGAGGATCTCAAAGATAGTGATCTCAGGATAATTACCAGTGCCATGCGTCAGTCAGAGTAGGAACAGCAGGATTTATAGGATAAATACATGACTGAACAGATGGTCTGAGGTGGAGGGTTTCAGGTGCCTAGGACATTGGGACTAGTTCTGGGGGAGGTGGGACCAGTACAAACTGGACAGCTTACACCTGGGCTGATGTTCTAGGTGCAGTATTCGCTAGAGTGGTTTAGGGAGGGTTTGAACTAAAATGGCAGAGGGATGGGATTCTATGGAAGGAGATAAAGGAAGGGAAATCAAGGACAAGAACTAAAGGCAGCAAGGCGAATAAGAAAAGTCATATGCAGCAAATTCATGGGCAAGAGTCACACAGTGTCACAGTGAAGAATAGTGAGAACACGACCAGTAATGTTAAAAAGACAAGCCTGAAGCCTTTGTGCCTTAACTCACAAAGCATTCGCAATAAAGTAGATAAATTAATCGCACTAATAGATGTAAAGAGGTATGATGTAGTGGGAATTTTGGAGACATGCTGCAGGGTGACCAGAGATAGGAAATGAACATCCATAGTATTCAGAATTCAGGAAGGACAGACAAAAAGGAAAAAGCGGTGGATTTGCATGGATGGTTAAAGAGGAAACTAATCACCAGTGAGGAAAGATATTAGCTTTGATGATGTGGAATCTGTATGGATAGAGCTAAGAAACACTAAGAGGCAAAAAACTTTAGTGGGGGTTGTACACAGACCCCCAAACTGTGGTGGTGATGTTGGGAATGGCACTGAACAGAAAAGCAGCCAGCATAATCAAGTACCCCAGGCACCCCGGACATTCTCTCTTCCGGCTTCTTCCATCGGGAAGAACATACAAAATCTGAGGACACGTACCAACCAACTCAAGAACAGCTTCTTCCCTGCTGCTACCAGACTTTTGAATGGACCTACCTTGTATTAAGTTGATCTTTCTCTAAACCTCAGTTATGACTGTAATACTATATACTGCACTTTCTCCATTCCTTCCCTACGAACGGTATGCTTTGTCTATATAGCATGCAAGAAACAATATTTTCCACTGTATACTAATACATGTGACAATAATAAATCAAAAGTGTGATGCGTGACTGAAGTGAACACTCTTTTAAAGTGTCAGCACAAGCACACAGGGACAAATGGCCTGATGTTCTGCTGTAAGATGGTGTAATTTGAGATTGTACCTGGTAACTATGACTTCAGGACAATGGTCTTAAAAACTCTCCATCTCTGGGCTTCTCTCACCTCACATCGAGCTCTATTGTGCACAAATCGGGATGATGCTTCTTAATCAATAACCCCAGTATTGTTTCATCATGTGACTATGAGGACGGTAGGAGGGGAACTCAGTGGTTCTTGTTCTCTAAATTCCTATGTTTCTATCGATAGTAAAGTGTAGCTCAAAGTGTTGTACACAAAGTGTTGTACCGAGTTCCTGACACCACGGCAGAAATACTAGCTTTGTTTCATAAATAATTGGATGTTGCATTGGGGGTGACTTAAGATGAGCCAAGATGGGCCAAATAACATTCCTCATTCTCATCTTGTAAACAGCCAGTTAAAGAGAGAAGGAAACAGGAGTCAGCAAAAATAAAAGCACCACAAATGTATAATAAATAGGGATTCTTCAAACAGTCTGCATCAAAAGCCTTAGATTCCTCTCCAGCAACTCACACCCGGTTAGAATGCTATCATTAGCTTCTATTCTAACATAGGCATTTACTGCCCATAAATAGTCAGCAGGACATTCATCCAAGAGTTAAAACAGCAATGGTCTCAGTACAAATGCTATGGGGATGGGAATATAATTAATAATGAGATTAATCCAATATTTAACAGCTTTCAAAAACAAACTGTGACAAAAGTACTTCTGGGAATTCAAAGAGTTTACAATGGAGCTATAAAATATGCAGAAGGAACATTATATCTGCTCCATTGCCAGTCTATCAGATCACCACATCCAAAGGCAAACAGCAGACTATGACCCCAATTCAGTAAGGCTGCCGGTCAGCCTAGGAGATGAATGGAAATATTTCCTTTGTATATTAGAAACTGACAGCAGGAGGTAGCTGGAGACAAGCAGTTGCCAGGAGTAGAGAGAGCCTGGGTAAAAATGTACTGAGTAAAGGCAGGCAAATCAGCATTCCCACAGCCTCACCCGTGCACTGGCAGCTCCCATCAGCATCTGCTGGCTTTTCTGAGCTTCTAGATGCTAAGCTGTAGATTTGGAAGCAGAGGACAGGAGGTACTAGTGTGTGAAGCTTCTGGCAAAACTCTCCATCTGGCACAGACCATTCTGCTGCACCAGTTCTCGGTACCTGGTATAAATGTGCAGGAGATAACAAAGAAGACAAAGGAACAGGGAACTCTAATGTACACAGCTCAAATGCTAACCTCTCATTAGTTCATAGAGATGCTGGCTGATACTAGAGGGTCCATTTCAGCACTCAAGGTCTTGTGGCCTTCGATAGTCTAGAAGGAATGGCAGTGGGAGCTATCATGGAGTTAGCTCAAAAGAGAAACTTCAGTTCTATCTCACAGATAGTGAAATACATTTCTGAATTTTACTCATTGTTGCAATGTAGGAAATGCAGCAGCTAGTTTACACATAGCAAGATCGCACAAACAGCAATGTAATAATAATCAAATTATCTGATATAATGCTGATTGAGGGATTATAATTGATTTATTTGTTACATGTATTAGCATACAGTGAAAAGTATTTTTTTTGCACACTTTACAGACAAAGCATACCATACATAGAAAAGGAAATGAGAGAGTGCAGAATGTAGTGTTACACTCATAGCTAAGGTGTAGAAAAAGTTCAACTTAATGCAAGGTAAGTCCATTCAAAAGTCTGACAGCAGCAGGGAAGAAGCTGTTCTTGAGTTGGCTGGTACATGTCCTCAGACTTTTATATCTTTTTCCCAATGCAAGTGGGTGGAAGAGAGTATGTTAGGGGTACATAGGGTCCTTAATTATGCTGGTTGCCTTTCCGAGACAACAGGAAGTACAGCCAGTCAATGGATGGGAGGCTGGTTTGAGTGTTGGATTGGGTTTTGTTCACGACCCTTTGAAGTTTATTGTGGTCTTGGACAGAGCAGGAACTACATCAAGCTGTGAGACAACCAGAAAGAATGCTTCCTATGGTGCATCTGTAAAAGTTGGTGAGAGTCGTAGTGGACATACCAAATTTCCTTAGTCTTCACAGAAAATAGAGACTTTGGTGGGTTTCTTAATTATAGTGTTGGCATGGAGGGACCAGGACAGGTTTTTGGTGATCTGGACACCTAAACACCTGAACGTCTCAACCATTTCTATTTCGTCCCCAGTACAGACGTCAGAGCATTCCTCCTTCTCATCTTGTAAATAGTCAGTCGAAGATCAACCTATGGAAAGTGACTGGCATGGATGGGGTACACGAACGAGCACTCAGATTGTGACGGACCAACTGGTGGGTTTCTTAATTATAGTGTTGACTATTCTAATGCTCTCCTGACCTCCCATGTTCAACCCTCCATAAAATTGGAAATACTTTTCTCCATGTCCTAACTCATACCCTGGGCTTGCTAACTTATACTGACTTCCAGTTAATGTCCAAAATCTAAAATTCCCATCCTGGATTTCAAATCCCTCTGAGTTCCAGCTTCTTTGTATCTTAGTAATCTCCTTCATCCACACAACCCGCCAGGATAGCTGCACTTCTCGAGTTCTGGCCTCTTGTGGAAACCTGATTTTAATCAGCTCCATCACTGACAACTATTGTTTTCAGCTGCTAAGAAACCACTCTCCTCCCCTAACCCTTGCCATATCATTTCCCTCCTATTAAGAGTTTCCTCAAAATCTCTTGTTTTAACCAAACTTTTGGTAAAATCCATAATATCTGCACGTGGCTGGATTTTAAATTTTGTTTTATAATGCTCCACTGATGACACCAAGATTGGTGGAACGGTAAATTGCGCGGAGGGTGTGGAGGGTCTGCAGAAGGATCTAGATAGGCTGGGCGAATGGGCCAGGAGCTGGCAAATGGAATTTAATGTTGGCAAGTGCGAGCTGGTCCACTTTGGTAGGAATAATGGTAGGAAGGACTATTACTTACGTGGCGAAAAACTGCAGCAGGCGACGGTGCAGAGGGACCTCGGGGTCCTTGTGCGTGAGTTGCAAAAACCCAGCCTGCAGGTGCAGCAGGTGGTCAGGAAGGCGAATGGGATGCTGGCCTTCATAGCGAGGGGGATTGAATATAAAAGTAGGGAGGTCTTGCTGCAGCTGTATAGGGCATTGGAGTACTGTGTGCAGTTTTGGGCGCCGCACTTACGCAAGGATATTTTGGCCTTGGAGGGAGTGCAGAGGAGGTTTACTAGGCTGATACCGGAGTTGAGGGGGTTGAGCTATGAGGAGAGGCTGAATAAACTAGGCTTGTACTCGTTAGAGTTTAGAAGAATGAGGGGAGATCTCATTGAGACATATAAGATGATGAATGGGATGGATAGGATAGAGGTGGAGAGACTCTTCCTGCTCAGAAAGGACAGTAGGACTAGGGGGCACAGCCTCAAGATAAAGGGGTGGTGGTTTAGAACGGAGTTGAGGAGGAACTTCTTCACTCAAAGGGTGGTGAATCTCTGGAATTCTCTGCCCATTGAAGTGGTGGAGGCTGCCTCGCTAAATATTTTTAAGACGCGGGTTGATGGGTTTTTGATAAGCGAGGGGGTTAAGGGTTATGGGGAGAGGGCGGGAATGTGGAACTGAGCCACATCAGCCATGATCTTATTGAATAGCGGGGCAGGCTCGAAGGGCTAGATGGCCTACTCTTGCTCCTATTTCTTATGTTCTTATGTGAAACGCTTTGGGGTGTTTAACTATTTAAAAGCTGTTTCTGCTGTTCCATCCACTTTACCAAATGTGCCACAAGGCATTAGCTTCTCAATAAGCTCAAAGCTTCACTCCAATTCACTGCACTTCATTGAAATATTCTTTGTTTCTCTCTTCTGTATAATTACATTGGTTCCAATCTTAGCATTTTGTCTTTGATCTATATTTTATGCTTCATCTGTTCTGATCTCTGAACATCTCTCATCTGCTTTACTGTTACAACTGCTTTGATGAAATCTGCTTTGTTCTTTCTTGCTGAAACTGTATTTGCTCACTTAGATCCCACATCCTGATTGAGAAGGCACATGGAATATAAAGAAATTTGGCGAGGTGGAAGCGATACTGGCTTTGTAATAGGATACAAAGTGTAGTGGATGTCTGAGTGACTGGAGACCAGTGTCCAGCGGTGTACCACAAGCATCAATGGTGGAACCCTTATTGTTTATTTTCTACATAGTGATGAGGTAAGAATGTGGGGGAATGATAAGTAAGTTTGCAGATTACGCTAAGATTGGTAGGGTAGTTAAGTGTGAAGAAAGAGGTCATAGGTTACAGGAAGGTATAGACAGATTGCTTAGATGGGCAGAGCAATGGCAGATGGTATTTAATGCTGATATTATGAGGTGAAGTAACTAGACAAGAGAAAAAAGCAAATTACTGCGGATGCTGGAGTCTGAAACCAAAAGAGAAAATGCTGGAAAATCTTTGACAAAGGGTCATCTGGACTCAAAATGTCAGCTCTTGCCTCTCCTTCCAGATGCTGCCAGACCTGCTGAGATTTTCCAGCATTTTCTCTTTTGGTAATTAGACAAGGGAGTATTTAATGAATGGCAGGACATTGGAAAGTTCAGAGGGATAGATGCATCTTGGGGTAGTTATTCACCATCCCTGAAGGTGGCAGAGGGGTGAACAGGCTGGTTAAGAAGGCATATGGGACACTTGTTTTTATCAGTCTTGACACAGAATATAAGAACAAGGAGGTAATTTGGGAGCTGTACAAAACATTGGTAAGGCCACAGCTGGAATTTTCAATGCAGTTCTGGTCACTATAGTAAGGATGTGATAGCACTGGAGAGGGTACAGAGGAGATTCACCAGGGTGTTGTCTGGGATGGAGCATTTGATCTATAAGGAGAGACTGGATAGAGTTAGATTGTTTTTTCTAGAGCAGAGAAACTGAGGGGGGAACATGATTGAAGTGTTTATTATGAGGGTATGGACAGGGTGAATAGGAAGCAAACTGTTCCCTTTGGTTAATGGGTCAATCACGGTGGGCTCAGTTTCAGGATAAGGGACAGGAGACTCAGAAGGGAGTTGAGAAAAAAAAGTTCACTCAGATAAGAGTCTGGAATGCACTACCTGGGGAGGTAGTAGAGGCTGGAAGCCTTACAACCTTAAAGTGTTTGGATGAGCACTTGGAACATCATAACATTTAAGGATATGGGACAAGTGCTAGAAAATGGGATTAGCTCAACTTTAGAGGAGTTACTATCTCTGCAGACTCGTTGGGCCAAAGGCCTTTTCTGCGCTGTACGATTATGATTTTGACTCATGGAATAAAAAGGACAGTGCGACCTTGGATGCAACTTTACCTGAATGTAGAGGTTAGTGAATGTCTTTTGGGTTGGAGGAAAGTTTGCAGTGGACTCCGCCAGGGCTGAGCACTTGGACCCTTGCTTTTCCTAATACATGTTTTCATGACCTCAACCTTGGTGTCAGGGAAGGCACAATTTCAAAAGTTGCCAATGATATAAGCATGGTAATTTGTAAAGAGGCTCATTTAGAATTTCATAAAATCTAGGACAAATTGGTGGAATGGGCAGACAGTGACAAATGAAGCTCAGTGTGAAATGATTCATTTTGGTAGGAAGAATGCAGAGGGATGCTACAAAATAAAGGATACAATGGGGCGACATGGTACCACAGTGGTTAGCACTGTTGCTTCACAGCTCCAGGGACCTGGATTCGATTACCAGCTTGGGTCACTGTCTGTGTGGAGTGTGCACATTCTCCTCGTGCCTGCATGGGTTTCCTCCAGGTTCTCCGGTTTCCTCCCATAGTCCAAAGATGTGCAGGTTAGGTCAATTGGCCATGTTAAAACTACCCCTTAGTGTCCTGAGATGCATAGGTTAGAGGAGTTAGCAGGTAAATGTGTAGGGGTATGGGGGTAGGGCCTGGGTGGGATTGTGGTTGATGCAGACTCGATGGGCCCAATGGCCTCTTTCTGCACTGTAGGGTTTCTATGATTCTAATTCTAAAGTGGGTACGAGAGCAGTGGGACCTGGATTTATATATGTATAAAAGCAAATTGCTGCGGATGCTGGAATCTGAAACCAGAGAAAATGCTGGAAAATCTCACAGGTCTGGCAGCATCCGTAAGGAGAAAAAAGAGCTGATGTTTTGAGTTCAGATGACCCTTTGTCACAGCTTTGACAAAGGGTCATTTGGACTCAAAACGTCAGCTCTTTCCTCTCCTTACAGATGCTGCCAGACCTGCTGAGATTTTCCAGCATTTTCTCTTATATCTGTATATATATGGTCAGGACAGGTTGAGAGTATAATTAAAAAAACAACATACACTAACTAGGCTTTATTAATAGAGGATGAGAGTAAAAGAGCAAGGGTTCTACGTTGAAGCTGTATAAAACATCAATCTGATCTCAGTTGGGGATATGTTGTTCAGTTCTGGGTGCCACGATTTAGGAAGGAGAGAGCGAAGATAAGATTAATGAGAATGGTTGTAGGGATGAGGAGCTTGAGTTCTGAATACAGATTAGGGAAGTTGGTGTAAATGTCTTATCAATTATTAAGCAGACTGCAATTGTAAACACATGGGCGTTTCTTCAAAAGCGTTATAAAGGGGTTGTCCCCATTTATTAGTTCATTTGATTTTTTGTTAGCTTGTCCTTTTTTTGCTAATTGATTCTTTCAAAAGAATATGAATGGGGATAGCAGGAACAATGAGGTGAGAAGGAACCAGGAGAGTCTGTGATTTTGCTGTCTTGGGAATAAACTTGTTTAAGGCACAGGGTAGCACTGGACTCATTCTTCCTCTATATATAACTATTGGAATTAACAGTTGGGAGTATTTTCCTTGGAGAAAAGGCAGCTGAGAGGAGATTTGATAGAGATAGTTAAATCATCAGTCTGGACAGAGTAGCTAGGGAGAAACTGTTCCCACTCAAGAAAGCATCAAAAACATAAGGCACATATTTAAGGTAATTTACAAAAGCAAAAGAGACATGAAGAAAAACTTTTCTACACTGTGCATAGTTGAGGTCTGGAATGCACTGCCTGAGTATAGTGGAGGCAGGTTCAAAGGAAGAGAGCTGTTAAAACAATTGCTGGTCTGTAGAAGGTGAAACTGGGGAATTAATAATGGGAAGCAAATAAATAGCAGAAACTTTGAACAAATATTTTGACTCTGCCTTCACAATAAAAGACACTAAAAATATCCCAAGGATAATGACCATGATCACGAGTGAAATATACTGGGAAAGCTAAATGGGATTAAAGGCTGACAAGTCTCTTGGGCCTCATGACCTGTATCTTAGAGCGGCTGCAAAGACAGTGGATGGATTGGCTGTAATTTTTCAAAATTCCAAAGATTCTGGAAAGGTTCTAGTAGGTTAAAAATGCAACACTACTATTCAAGAAAGGAGAAAAAAAAGCAAGAAATGGCAGGCCACTTAATCTAACATGTCATGAGGAAAATGCTCAAATCCAATATTGAGGAACATTGAACAGCACAGCACAGTACAGGCCCTTCAGCCTTCAATATTGTGCCGAGCTTTATCCGAAACCACGATCAAGCTATCCCAACTCCCTATCATTCCGGTGTGCTCCATGTGCCTAACCAATAACTGCTTGAAAGTTCCTAAAGTGTCCGTCTCCACTAGCACAGCAGGCAGTCTATTCCACACCCCAACCACTGTCTGAGTAAAGAATCTACCTCAGACATCCCTCCTATATCTCCCACCATGAACCTTATAGTTATGCCCCCTAGAAACAGCTGTATTCACCCAAACTAGTAGCAGGACATTTAGAAAATTATAATACAATCAGGCAGAGTCAAAATGACTAGGGAAATATGAGATCTGTGAGCAGGTAACAAGCCGTGTGGATAAAGAGGAACCAGTAGATGTACTGCATTTGGATTTCCAAAAGGCATTTGATACGGTGCCATATGCTGCACAAGGTCATGGTGTAGTGGGTGATATATGAACACTCATAGAGGATTGGCTAACTAACAATAAACAAAGAGGTGGGATAAATGGGTCATTTTCAGATTGCCATACATTAACTAATAGAGTGCCACAGGAATCAGTGCTGGGGCCTCAATGTTTAGGATTAATATTGAAGAGACCTTCTTCAAGGCACCAACTCTATTATCACCACATTTGTTGCTCGTACAAAGATAGGTAGGAAAGCAAGTTGTGAAGAGGATACAAATAACCTGCAAGGGGATAGGTTAAGTGAATGGGCAAAAAATTGGCAGATGGAGTATACTGTGGGAAAACTTGAGTTGTCCACTTTGGCAGAAGGACTAGAAAACCAGATTAACATTTAAATAGAGAGAGATTGCAGAAGCTGCAGTACAGAGAGATGTAGGTGTCCCAGTGCAGGAATCCCAAATGTTAATATGCAGGTACAGCACATTAATTAGGAAGGACATGGAATGTTGGCCTTTAAGGGGGATGGAGCTACATCTATACGAGGCATTAGTGAGATCACACCTGGACAACTGCGTACAGCTTTGCTCTACTTAACTAAGGAAGGATAAAACTGCATCGGGAGGAGGCTAGAGAAGATTCACCGGATTGATACTGGGAATGAAAGGTTTGGCCTGGATTAAGATTAAGAAGGTTGGGTCTATACTCATAGGACTTCAAAAGAATGAAACATCAAAGATCCTGAGATGGCTTTACTGGATGCCGAGTGCTCTCTTGTGGGGAAATCCAGAACCAGGAGGCCACAATTTAAAGATAAGGGGCCTCCAATGTAAGGTTGAGATAAAGAGGTATTTCCCCTCTCCGAGTTACTGGGCTTTGGAATCTCTAACCCAATGAGCAGTGGAAGCCGAGTCATTGGAGATATACAAAGCTGAGTTGTGCAGGGGAATCGGGGGTTACGTGGGGCAGACAGGAAAGCGAGTTAGGGCCACATTCAGATCAGCCAGGATCTTATCGAATGGCAGAGCAGAATTCTAAGGGCTGAATGGTCTACTGCTCCTATATTGTATGATCTTAGGAGAAAGAAACCTCTCCACATAGATAGAAATACGTAAACATTAAGAGGAGGCCATTTCTATCGGATCGTGCCTGATCATGCACCTCAACTCCATAACCTTTGCGTAGTAACAAAAAATCTGGATGGCTAACAGTAGCTGGATTAATAACTATTAATTTACTGAAAAGGAAAACTGTTTATTAGCAAAGTAACAGCAAGTCCATTACTAAACACAGCCTGCTGGCCCAGGCCCAGCCACAATTTTTAAAGCCCACCCGCAGTTCCAATTCACATGCACTTCCATCGTTTGGTCGGGGGAGTCACGTGGCCCCTGAGGTTTGCCAAAACCTTGGACAAGAAAGGCCACATGCTCCCCAAGGTCACCATGACATCCTTCCCCCTTCAGGTCCTGTGTTACTGGAAGTCCTCAATGTCGATAACCCAGTCTATCACGGAACTTCTTTACGTTGAGAGAGATGAAGTATCACCAGATGGGGTTTATCTTCAGGGGGTTGTCTCGCTCTGGCCAACCTCTTCATTGGCCTCTGGTGCTGGATCCTGGGCTCACCGTGGCCTATGTGACTCACTTGACATTTTTGTCAATAATATCTGTGGTCGTGCTTGTGATACTACTGGCTTATTTGGAGGCTCTTTCTTTCACAAATAGTTTTCTCAGGATCTTGTCTTGGATTTTCACCTCGCACAATTCTGGCTGTTTTGGCTACTACAATTCCAGAGATACAGCTCGGGTCTTTCTCAAAGAACCACACGAAAACTCGATTATTTGCCTTAAACAATGTCTCTGCGCTCGAAGAATCCCGATTCCATTTTTGGATATCTTGCCTGGACTCCATCCTTCCCATCAAATTTGGAAATATGAGGCTCAGTTGTGTATGCAGCCGATGCTCCATTGGTGGTTCTGTCGGGCAACTCTTCTGCTTAACTGTGAGCAGCTTCTGTAAGCTAATAAACATTGCGCAATCTTGGTATGCATGGGCGCTGGTAACTGCTTTTTCATTCTAGATTTGAAAGTTTGAACAACCCATTCCACCAAACCGTTTGAGGATAAGTTGTATGGCACCATTTCACTGTGCTTAATATCACTGCAAAGCATGAATTTATGTAACTCCAGGCTAGTAAAATCAGTACCATTATCTGAAACTATGGTCTCTGATAGCCCACGAATTTAACAATATGACATAACTTTTCAATTATTGCTAAGAGGTAGGAGATTTCATCTGGTATGCTTCCATCCATTTAGAATGTACATCCACCAAAAAATACAGAGCCCATGAAAGGACCTACAAAATCTACATGCACCCTCACCCGAGGTGTATGAGGCAATCCCCATGGGTTCAGAGGGACAGTGGGAGGTAAATTATTTTTCTTGGCATTGGGCATATTGTTTAACTACGTCTGTTGTACTGGCACAGTAAGAAGTCTCACAGCACCAGGTTAAAGTCCAGCAGGTTTATTTGGTAGCACAAGCTACAAGCTTTCAGAGTACTGCTCTTTCATCAGGTGAGTGGGAGTTCTGTTCACAAACAGGGCATATAAAAACACAAACTCAGTTTACAAAAGAATGCAAGTCTTTACAGATAACCAAGTCTTAAAGGTACAGACAACGTGAGTGGAGAGAGGGTTAAGCACAGGTTAAAGAGATGTGCATTGTCTCCAGCCAGGACAATTAGTGAGATTTTGCAAGTCCAAGCAAGTGGTGGGGGTTACAGGTAGTGTGACATGAACCCAAGATCCCGGTTGAGGCCATCCTCCTGTGCAGAACTCGGTTATCAGTTTCTGCTCAGCCATTCTGCATTGTCGTGTTTCGTGAAGGCTACTTTAGAGAACGCTTACCCGAAGATCAGACCTGAAGGATGTCCCGAGGCATGGTACATTGGAGAGACCATGGAGATGCTATGACAATGAACACTGCTTGACAATCACCAGGCAGGAGTGGTGTCTTCCTGTCAGCAGTCACGGGCATTCAGCTTCTGATCTTCGGGTAAACGTTCTCCAAGGCGGCCTTCACGACATACCACAGTGCAGAATTGCTGAGCAGAAACTGATAGCCAAGTTCTGCACACGAGGATGGCCTCAACCAGGATCTTGTGTTCATGTCACACTGTCTGTAACCCCCATAGCTTGCCTGGGCTTACAAAATCTCACTAACTGTCCTGGCTGGAGACAATGCACATCTCTTTAACCTGTTCTTAACCCTCTCTCCATTCACATTGTCTGTACCTTTAAGACTTGATACCTGTAAAGACTCGCATTCCAACATTATTTTGTAAATTGAGTTTGTATCTTTATATGCCTTGTTTGTGAACAGGACTTACACTCACTTGAAGGAGAAGCGCTCTGAAAGCTTGTGCTACCAAATAAACCTGTTGGACTTTAACCTGGTGTTGTGAGACTTCTTACTGTGCCCACCCCAGTCCAATGCTGGCATCTCCACATCATGTTATATCGGCATCAGTGCCAGGCCACCCAAGCAACTCCTCAGCCACATTTTCAGTTTCAATATATCCAGGCAACTTCCCTAATAATAAACATCTTCCTGGTTTGAGAACCACCACTCCCTAGGGGATTAAACCATTCTCATAGTTTAGTTTGTCTTTTCAAGCCAAGTAAGATTTCATAATCTCTGAGGTTTGATCATGGAACCTGTTTAACATCTTGTTTTTGACAGTACAGGGTCCCTTTGTATGCAAATCCTGATCTCTCTTGCAGATAAGGGCAGTGTTTCTAAGAAGTTCAAAGTCATTATGACTGAGAGGGGAATTGAATTTATGGACAAACAGCTTAAGGAATCGGCATTGGCTATTCAGTCTTCAAGTCAATGCCCCAAGGTGTATCTGTAAGCTAAAAGAAATAAAGCCCAATGTTGTATCAGGGCTGAAGCAATGGGAGGGATTGCCTGATCTTCTTTGAATAACCCTAGTGATAGTTTATGATATTGTGAAGTGCCTTCCATGTAAGTACGGTGGAAGTTTCAGACGCCGAACATGACCGCTAAACCTTCCTTTTTCGATTTGGGAGTAGCCCTTTCCTGGTTTGGAGAGGGTTCTTGACATGTAAGCTATCAGTGTCTCTGTTCCATCCATGAGAAAGTACAGCTCCGATTCCATATGGAGATACATTGCAGACAAAGTTAAGCTTCTTTTACAAGACAAAAAAAATTCAATAAACTTATTGATAGAAGTTGTCGCTCCACCCGATTAAAAGCCTCATTTTGAGGTACCTTCCAAACCACCTTTGGTGTTTCTTCAGTGAGGTATGCACGAGTGCTAATATGATATTTATTGATAATAAATTACCAGATTCTGTATTTACCTGTATTCCTGGGAGTCGGTGGTTTCTTTATGGCCTTTACCTATTCATCTAAGGGGATGCACCCACTATGTGCCTACCTTGTAACCCAAACAGGTCATCTCATTAGCCTGAAAAGTGCAATTTCTCCTCATATTTCAGCATTCATGAAACTTTTCAATACTGCCTCGAAATTGGCTAAATGCTCCCCTTCCATGGAACCAGAAATCAGCTCATTGTCTAAATCCACTGCAACTCTGGCTAATCTATGTAACAGATTTTCCATCGCCTGCTGAAAAATTGTGTACACCAAGAATACTATAAACTCCAAATGGTAACCGGGTATACTCAATACAACCCCTTGTGAATGCTGATAGTGACATAGCTATCTCTACACTTCCCACTGCCTCAGGAAAGCAGCCAGCTTAATCAAGGACCACTTGCACCCCGAATGGTCATCTGTCTTTTCCATTGGATAAAAGATACAGAAGTCTGAAAACACGTACCAACAGATTGAAGAACAGCTTCTTTCCTGCTGTTTTTAAAGACTTTAAAATGGTCCTACCATATATTAAGCTGATCTTTCTCTACACCCTAGCTGCGACTGTAACACTATATTCTGCACCCTCTCCTTTTCCCCCATGTACTTTATGGGTAGTATGTTTTCTCTGTATAGCACTCAAGAAACAATACTTTTCACTGTATCCCAATATATGACAATGATAAATCAAATCAAATCAAAAAAGCTCCAACTGACCTTCAGCCTTCATTGTTCTAAATTTCCACTACCATTTCATAGAATCCCTACAGTAAAAAAGGAGGCCATTCAGCTCAGTCTGTACCGTTCACAATCCCATCCAGGCTCTATTTCTGTAACCTCGTACATTTACCTTGCTAATCCCCCTGAGACTAGGGTCAATTTAGCACGGCCAATCAACCTAACCTGCAAGTCTTTCGAACTGCGGGAGGAAACCAGAGCACCCAGAGGAAACCCATGCAGACATGGGGAGAATGTGCAAACTCCACACAGACAGTGACTAAGGCTGGAATTGAACCTGGGTGCCTGGTGCTGCCAGGCAGCAGTGCTAACCACTGTGTCACCCTTTGTTTGAAAAAATACTCAGATTACACTCCCCTTAGAAACCTGCACTAGAACAAATAGTTTATTGATTCATATTTAACCTTTCAAATCCTTAAAACTTTTAAACACTTCCTTCAGATCACTCTTCAACCTTCTAAATTCAAGGGAATAAATCTTTTGAATCCTGGTATGACTGTTAAATTTGCAGAGCAGTTCCTCCAAGGGGTGGTACTCAGAATTGAATGCAGTGCTCCAGAAGCAGTCTGACCAAAACTCAGTACAACTGAAAAGAATTGTAGTCCTGGGATTCAATAATGTTAGTCATTAATGTGAAACTATATCAACGTTCAAGGTGAGATTGGAGAGGTGGTTGAAAAAGAGTGTGAAAGAAATACAGGAGGAGGACAGGTCAGTAAGATAAGTACTATGCGTGTGGAAGGTAAACACCAAGTGAGATAATTACATAGGAGCAGAAAATCTGAAGGTGATTGTGCCTTTACAACAAGAGGATTAGTCAGGGTTGTGCGAGGAGATGAGCGAGTAGCGTATCAGGTTCACACAGCAAGACTTTTTCAGGTTTAACTACAGATTAAGAATCAAGATTGAATAGTACTAATCTGCAAATAAATCAGGCTAGATTATTAAATAGAGAACTGCCTAGAGTGGTATTATCTATCAATCACCTGAAAACAGTAGGTTCAAGTGGTGTAGCAAGAAGCTACACTAGCCAGTGACTCATCAGAAGGTCTATAAAAGACACAGGTTTTTCAGATCACATTATCAATAAAGAACCATAGAAAATTACAGCTCAGAGACAGGCCTTTTGGCCCTTCTTGTCTGTGCCGAACCATTTTTTGCCTAGTCCCACTGACCTGCACTTGAAACATGTCCCTCCACACCCCTCTCCTCCATGAACCTGTCCAAGTTTTTCTTAAATGTTAAAAGTGACCCTGCATTTACCACTTTATCCGGCAGCTCATTCCACACTCCCACCACTCTCTGTGTGAAGAATCCTCCCCTAATATTCCCTTTAAACTTTTCTCCTTTCACCCTTAACCCATACCCTCTGGTTTTTTTCTCCCCTAGCCTCAGAGGAAAAAGCCTGCTTGCATTCACTCTATCTATACCCATCAAAATCTTACACACCTCTATCAAATCTCCCCTCATTCTTCCAAGCTCCAGGGAATAAAGTCCTAACCTATTCAATCTCTGTCTGTAACTCAGCTTCTCAAGTCCTGGCAACATCCTCGTGAACCTTCTCTGCACTCTTTCAACCTTATTTACATCCTTCCTGTAACTAGGTGACCAAAACTGTACACTGTACACAATACACAAAGGGTGCACAAAGAGACAAGCAACTACACTGGCATGAGACAGGGACAAGTAGCGAATTCGGTTCATGTGGGAATTCACTGCATGGGGAAAGAGGTATGATATACATAGAAATTATTCTAAATTAATTAATTGAGTAATTAAATTATCAAAACAACACAAGTAACAATGATGAGACAGATGTTATGTTGCAGCTGTGGAATATGAGCGGTTTTGGACGCCAAGGCAGTCCATGACAAATGCTTGTGGAGAAAGTGTAAGCAGCGTGAGGAATTCCCGATCAGGATGATTGATCTAGAAGCTGAACTGTCGACACTGAGCAACAGGAAATATACCCAGACACTTTATTCCAGAAGACAGCACAGGGCAGCATAGTAGCACAGTGGTTAGCACTGCTGCTTCACAGCTCCAGGGACCTGGGTTCGATTCCCAGCTCGGGTCACTGTCCGTGTGGAGTTTGTACATTCGCCTCGTGTCTGCATGGGTTTCCTCCACAAGCTCCAGTTTCCTCCCACAGTCCAAAGATGTGCGGGTTAGGTTGATTGGCCATGTTAAAATTGCTCCTTAGTCCTGAGATGCTTGGGTTAGAGGGATTAGCGGGTGAATATGTAGGGATATGGGGGGTAGGGAATGGGTGGGATTGTGGTTGGTGCAGACTTGACGGGCCAAATAGCCTCTTTCTGCACTGGAGGGTTTCTATGATTCTAAGACAGTTTCGTCTTTTATATCAGTGTGGGACAGGAGGATGTCACTGTGAGTGAAGCAGGTAAAGAGACTGAGGAGGCAGTGGTGGAGAAATCTCAGACCTTAAGATAAAAGCAAAATACTGCAAATGCTGGAATACAGTCATAGAGGTTTACAGCATGGAAACAGGCCCTTTGGCCCAACTTATCCATGCTGCCCTTTTTTTTAAAACCCCTAAGCTAATCCCAATTGCCCCCATTTGGCCCATATCCCTCTATACCCATCTTATCCATGTAACTATCTAATTGCTTTTTAAAAGACAAAGTTGTACCCACCTTTACTTCTACCTCTGGCAGCTTGTTCCAGACACTCATCACCCTCTGTGAGAAAATCGCCCCTCTTTACCCATTTGTGTCTCTCCCCTCTCACCTTAAACCTATGCCCTCTAGTTTTAGACACCGTTACCTTTGCGAAAATATGTTGACTATCTGCCTTATTTATGCCCTTCATTATTTTATAGACCTCTATAAGATCACTCCAAAGCCCTAAGCACTCCTAAGGTAAGAGAAATGCTCCAGGGGAAAAAAGTCCGGTCTATCCAGCCTTTCCTTATAACTCAAACCATCAAGTCCTGGTAACATCCTAGTAAATCTTTTCTGCACTCTTTCTAGTTTAATATCCTTTCTATAATAGGGTGACCAGAACTGTACACTGTATTCTAAGTGTGGCCTTACCAATGTCTTTTACAGCTTCAATAAGATATCCTAACTCCTGCATTCAATCTTCTGACCAATGAAATCAAGCATGCCAAATGCCTTCTTCACCACTCTGACCACCTGTGACTTCACTTTCAAGGAGCTATGAACTTGTATTCCTAGATCTCTTTGTTCTATAACTCTCCCCAACACCCTACCATTAACTGAGTAAGTTCTGCCCTGGATTGATCTACTAAAATTTATCACCTCACATCTATCTGACTCTCCACCTGCCATTTATCAGCCCATTGGCCTAATTGATCAAGATCCTATTGCAATCCAAGATAAACTTTTTCACTGTCCCCTATGCCATCAATCTCGGCGTCATCTGTAAACATACTAAACATGCCTCCTAAATTCTCATCCAAATCATTAATATAGATGATAAAACAGCGGACCCAGCACTGATCCCTGAGGCACACTGCTGGTCACAGGCTTTCACTTTGAAAAACAACTCTCTACAACCATCCTCTGTCCTCAAGCCAATTTCGTATCTATCTGAATCTGAAACAAAAACAGAAAAATGCTGGAAACTCTGACAATGGGTCATCTAGACTCGAAATGCTGGCTCTATCCTCTCTCATGATGTGGAGATGCCGGCATTGGACTGGGGTAAACACAGTAAGAAGTCTTGCAACACCAAGTTAAAGTCCCAACAGGTTTATTCGGTAGTAAAAACCACTGGCTTTTGGAGTGCTTGCTGTCCCTTCATCAGTCGGGTGGGAGTTCCATTCACAAACAGGGCATATAAAGACACAAACTCAATTTACAAAATGAACAGAATGCAAATCTTTACAGGTAATCAAGTCTTAAAGGTACAATGTGAGTGGAGGGAGCGTTAGGCACAGGTTAAAGAGACGTGTATTGTCTCCAGACAGGATAGTTAGTGAGATTTTGCAAGTCCAGGCAAGTCGTGGGGGTTACAGATAGCGTGACATGAATCCAAGATCCTGGTTGAGACCGTCCTCATGAGTGTGGAATTTGGCTATCAGTTTCTGCTCAGCGACTCTGCGTTGTCCTGTGTTGTGAAGGCCACCTTGGAGAATGCTTACCCGAAGATCAGAGGCCGAATGCCCATGACTGCTGAAGTGTTCGCCAACAGGAAGAGAACAGTCTTGCCTGGTGATTGTCGAGCAGTGTTCATTCATCCGCTGTCATAGCGTCTGCATGGTCTCCCCAATGTACCATGCTTCGGGACATCCTTTCCTGCAGCGTATCAGGTAGACAACATTGGCCAAGTTGCAAGAGTATGTACTGTGTACCTGGTGAATGGTGTTCTCATGTGAGATGATGGCATCCATGTCGATGATCCAGCACGTCTTGCAGAGGTTGCTGTGACAGGGTTGTGTGGTGTTGTGGTCACTGTTCTCCTGAAGGCTGGGTAGTTTGCTGCGAACAATGGTCTGTTTGAGGTTGTGCAGTTGTTTGAAGGCAAGAAGTGGGGGTGTGGGGATGGCCCTGGCGAGATGTTCATCTTCATCAATGACACGTTGAAGGCACTGGAGAAGATTTTGTAGGTTCTCCTATCCAGGGAAGAACTGGACGCAGGGTACTCTGTCCACTGTGTCCCGTGTTTTGTTTTCTGAGGAGGTCGGTGCGGTTTTTCGCTGTTGTGCGTCGGAACTGTCGATCGACGAGTTGAATGCCAAATCCTGTTCTTATGAGGGCATCTTTGAGCGCCTGGAGGTGTCTGTTGCAATCCTCCTCATCCGAGCAGATCCTGTGTTTACGAAGGGCTTGTCCATAGGGGATGGCTTCTTTAATGTGTTTAGGGTGGAAGCTGGAGAAGTGGAGCATTGTGAGGTTATCTGTGGGCTTGCGGTACAGTGAGGTGCTGAGGTGACCGTCTTTAATGGAGATGCCTGTCCAAGAATGCAAACAATTCCGGAGAGTAGTCCATGGTGAATCTGATAGTGGGGTGGAACTTGTTGATGTCATCGTACAGTTGTTTCTGTGATTGTTCACCATGAGTCCAAAGGAAGAAAATGTAACTGACATACCTAGTGTATAGCATCGGTTGAAGGTCCTGTGCAGTAAAAAAGTCTTGTTCAAAGCTGTACATGAAGATACTGGCATATTGAGGTGCAAAGTTGGTCCCCATGGCTGTTCCGTGTGTCTGGATGAAGGACGGGTTGTTGAAGGTGATGACATTGTGGTCCAGGATGAAGCGGATGAGTTGTAAAATTGTATCTGGAGATTGGCATTTGTCGGCGTTGAGTACTGAGGCAGCTGCAGCAATGCCATCGTTGTGGGGGATGCTGGTGCAGAATGTTGAGACACCCATTGTAACAAGGAGTGCTCCTGGTTCAGCTGCTCCACGTGTGCTGAGTTTCTGTAGGAAGTCCGTAGTGCCGCGACAAAAGCTGGGGGCTCTTTGTACAACAGATTTCAGGATGCCCTCGACATAGCCGGAGAGGTTCTCGCACAGGGTCCCATTGCCCAATACAATGGGATGGACAGCTCTTTAACCTGTGCTTAACGCTCTCTCCACTCACATTGTCTGTACCTTTAAGATTTGATAACCTGTAAAGACTCGCATTCCAATCATTATTTTGTAAACTGAGTTTGTGTCTTTATATGCCCTGTGAGTAGAACTCCCACTCACCTGATGAAGGGGCAGCAAGCATTCCAAAAGCTAGTGGCTTTTGCTACCAAATAAACCTGTTGGACTTCAACCTGATGTTGTGAGACTTCTTACTATGTCTATCCTCTCTCCACAAATGCTATCAGACCTGCTAAGATTTTCCAGTTTTTTTTGGTTTAGCCTTGGACTTTGCTGTTGTCAAACATGTTTAAGTTGCTCACAATCTATGTGATAAAAGGGATGAGCAGACTGGTTATGACACCATGTTATAAAACAAAGAAAGCATTATATAGAAAGCATTGGGGAGTTATAAGGAATGTGTGGAGCCAGAGGAAATGGGTGAGGTATTAAATGAGTACTTCGTGCCAATATTCACCAAAGAAAAGGACTTAAACATAAGAACATAAGAAATAGGAGCAGGAGTAGGGCATCTAGCCCCTCGAGCCTGCCCCGCCATTCAATAAGATCATGGCTGATCTGTCGTGGCTCAGTTCCACATTCCCGCCCTCTCCCCATAACCCTTAATCCCCTCGCTTATCAAAAACCCATCAACCCACGTCTTAAAAATATTTAGCGAGGCAGCCTCCACCATTTCAACGGGCAGAGAATTCCAGAGATTCACCACCCTTTGAGTGAAGAAGTTCCTCCTCAACTCTGTTCTAAACCGCCCCCCCTTTATCTTGAGGCTGTGCCCCCTAGTCCTATTGTCCTTTCTGAGCAGGAAGAGTCTCTCCACCTCTATCCTATCCATCCAATTCATCATCTTATATGTCTCAATGAGATCTCCCCTCATTCTTCTAAACTCTAACGAGTACAAGCCTAGTTTATTCACGAGGCTTAATGGATGATGAATCTGGGAAAGGATGTGTAGATAGTTTGAATCATGTTGAGATCAAAAAGGAGATGTTGGGGTTCTTGAGAAACATTAAGGCAGACAAGTTGCCAGGGCCTGATGGGATATACCCCAGAATACTGAGAGAGGCAAGGGAGGAAAATGCTGGGGCCTTGAGAGAAATCTTTATATCCTCACTGGCTAGAGGGGAGGTCCCAGAGGATTGGAGAATAGCCAATGTTGTTCCTTTGTTTAAGAAGGGTCGCAAAAATAATCCAGGTAATTACAGGCCAGTGAGCCTTACATCAGTGGTAGGGAAATCATTGGAAAGGATTCTTCGAGACAGGATTTATTTCCACTTGGTAATAAATGGAGGTATTAGTGAGAGGCAACATGGTTTTGTGAAGGGGAGGTCGTGTCTCACGAACTTGATCGAGTTTTTCAAGGAAGTGACAAAGATGATTGATGAGGGTAGGGCAGTGGATGTTGTCTACATGGACTTCAGTAAGGCCTTTGACAAGGTCCCTCATGGCAGACTGGTGCAGAAGGTAAAGTCACAACAGATCAGAGGTGAGCTGCCAAGGTGGTTATAAAACTGGCTCAGTCAAAGGAATGGAAGGGTGCATTTCTGAATGGAGGGCTATGACAAGTGATGTTCCTCAGGGATCAGTACTGGGTTATACTATATATAAATGAATTGGAGGAAAAAGTAACTGGTTTGATTAGTAAGTTTGCGAACGACACAAAGGTTGGTGGATTTGCGGATAGCGATGAGGACCATAGGAGGATACGGCAGGATATAGATCAGTTGGAGACTTGGGTGGAGAGATGGCAGCTGGAGTTTAATCCGGACAAATATGAGGTAATGCATTTTAGAAGGTCTAATACACACAGGAAATATACAGTAAATGGCAGAACCCTTAAGAGTATTGCTAGGCAAAATCATTATTAATTATTAATAATTATTAATAAATTAGCATTTCCTATAATGAGTAACATCTCATGATTCATATGAGAGCATTGATAGGCTGATAAGATGTATAGGTACACAGGTCACTGAAAGTGGCAATGCAGGTGGAGAAGGTAGTCAAGAAGGCATACGGCACGCTTGCTTTCATCGGCTGTGGTATTGAATTTAAAAATTGGCAAGTCATGTTGCAGCTTTAACCTTAGTTCGGACACACTTGGAATATAGTGTTCAATTCTGGTCGCCACACTACCAGAAGGATGTGGAGGCTTTGGAGAGGGTACAGAGAAGATTCACCAGGATTTTGCCTGGCATGAAGGGCATTAGCTATGACAGGTTGGAGAGACTTGGTTTGTTCTCACTAGAGCGACAGATGTTGAGGAGCTACTAGCTTTTGCTACCAAATAAACTGGTTGGACTTGAACCTGATCTAGTGAGACTTCTTGCTGTGAGGCAGCAGTGCTAACCACTGTGCCAGCTCATAGTGCGAAGAATGCAATTCAAGTCAGGATAAGACCACAAGTAGGAAAATCAAGTCTGCACTGGCCTTTCAGGAACAATGTGGAGATGCCAGCATTGGACTGGGGTAAACACAGTAAGAAGTCTCACAACACCAGGCTAAAGTCCAACAGGTTTATTTGGTAGCAAAAGCCATTAGCTTTCGGAGTGCTGCTACTTCGTCAGGCGAGTGACAAAGGAACAGCATGCGCTCTGAAAGCTAGTAGCATTTGCTGCCAAATACACCTCTTGAACTTTAGCCTGGTGTTGTGAGACTTCTTACTGTAACTTCAGGAATATATTCTGCATCCTGGAAAATTTGCATATGCAGCAAAGGCCTGTGTTTCTCAGAAACCTGGATTGCTGTCTTTATTTCCAGATCTGGTCAGGATACACCAGGCTTATTTTAACACAATTACCCCATACATCTACATGATAAAAACATATATGTCTCTCCTGCTCCTTTCAGACACTTGATTTTTCTAGTTTCTCTTTGGTCACATCCTACATCTGGAACTTTGACTATCTTTTCAATTAAAAATATGGAGTTCAGTTCTGACTGTGTACTGATCATGGAGAACTGCTCTACTTTAGCCAGTTACACTAAGAATAGTTTATGTTTACCAATAGCTTTGAAGCCAAAGCCAAGTAAAGAAAATGATTGATATGATCAAGGTATTCAATAGCTTTCTGGTTTTTGGGTTCCATGCCTCAGAGATCTGTTTTGGGGCCACTGCTGTTTGTAATTTTTATTAATGATCTGGATGAGGGTATAGTTGGGTGGATTAGTAAATTTGCTGATGACACCAAAGTCGGAGGTGTGGTAGATAGTGAGGAAGGGTGTCATAGTTTGCAGGGAGACTTGGACAGGTTGCAGAGCTGGGCCGCGAGGTGGCGGATGGAGTTTAATGCGGAGAAGTGTGAGGTAATTCACTTTGGTAGGAATAACAGATGTGTCGAGTATAGGGCTAACGGGAGGACTCTGAATAGTATGGATGAACAGAGGGATCTAGGTGTATGTGTACATAGATCCCTGAAAGTTGGGAATCAAGTAGATAAGGTTGTTAAGAAGGCATACGGTGTCTTGGCGTTTATTGGTAGGGGGATTGAATTTAGGAGTCGCAGCGTCATGTTGCAACTGTACACAACTCTGGTGCGGCCGCACTTGGAGTATTGTGTGCAGTTCTGGTCCCCACATTATAGGAAGGATGTGGAGTTTGGGGGCGTTTAAGAGATCCGTGGATAGGTTTATGGATGGAAAGGGATTGGTTTAGGTTAGAGGGTCATTGCTTTTTTAATTGGTCGGCGCAACATCGTGGGCCGAAGGGCCTGTTCCGCGCTGTTATGTTCTATGTTCTATGACTTTTCCACAGCCTTTATTAATAATTATTAATAAATTACATTTCCTATAACGAGTAACATCTCATGATTCATATGAGAGCACTGATAGGCTGAGGCTATCAGTTACTGAATTTGCTCTTTATAACTTTTATTCCATCCAAAAAATTCCAACTGAATCTCATTCATAATCTCCATGCGAGGGGCAAACTACATCCAAGCTGATAAGATGAGGCTTTGCACCCCATCTCAGGCTTGATCTGACTCTTCATCTTAGCCCAGTGATCGAGATGGCATTGAAAAATTGCAGCAGGCAATGCCTCAGTTTAATCACAATAGTTAGCCCTGATCATGACTCTCTACCCTAGCCTGGGAGATCAAACCACCCGATCAGTGATTCTCCGTGCTACCTAAGTCCTCTCCAGGCCTTTGCTATCTGCAGACAGGACTATCCTGTTGCTCTCCAACCAAACTTTACACTCAGTAAACATTAGTTTATCTGAAACTTCGCTGTCTGTATCATCATCCATGCTCATTCCCCAGCACAATGCTGCTGACCTTTATTGGCTCCCACTCTTCCAACACCTCAAGTTTAAGATGATCAAGTCTATATCTAAATTTATTTCATCTCTTTCCGCCAGTCCCATCCCTGTCCTCCATGTTTTCAGACACCTTCCACTCCCCTAACATTCACTCTAACATTCACTCTTGGCAATAGTCAACCTTTGCTTCTTGTTTAATAAACAACAATTTATCCAGATGCCCTTATTTTCCCAAGTGAGATTGAGTTAACCCAGCTGGGAATGTTGATGCATGTCGGTTTTTGCCATACCTGTTGCTGCTCTTGATGAAGTCCCTGACATCATCAGGCAGGATGACCCGATGCTCTCCCATATCACGGTGGTTCCCAAGCACACAGACTGGAATGTGGTCTGGTACTTTTGGAAGCTCTTTCATGATATAACTGAATGTCCTGCAGAAACAAAGGAGGGAATTAATCAATGCAGCTTCTGCTTCCTAAATTAATCCTTTCCAGATATTAGTATGAGTCATTACACTGTTGACCTAGTAATCCAGAAAAGAAAACTCAAATCTAGAAATCAATTACAAAACTGTTTCAGTAGAAGCATTGGTGAATGACAGATCGCCAACATAACCAATACAGCAACAAGGAACAAACATTTCAACTAAACTGAATAAAATATTAATCTATTACATACAGCAGTGGACCAGCTATCTGTGAAAACATCACAAGAACCCAACCTCAGCAGATCTAAAATGAACAAAAGCAGTCGCAATACATTATAGCAGATACAGAGGCGGAATTGGAAAAGCAAAGCACAACTGCAAGAGTGTTCAAACTATAAAAAAAATAAAAACCTACAGTGCAGAAAGAGGCCATACAGCCCATCAAGTCTGCACCGACCACAATCCCAGCCAGGCCCTATCCCCATGTCCCTACACGTTTACCCACTGATCCCTCTAACCCAAGCATCTCAGGACACTAAGGTCAGTTTTTTTAGCATCGCCAATCAACCTAACCCACACATCTTTGGACTGTGGGAGGAAACCGGAGCACCCAGAGGAAACCCACACAGACACGAGGAGAATGTGCAAACTCCACACAGACAGTGACCCAAAGCCAGGAATCGAACCTAGGTCCTTGGAGCTGTAAAACAACAGTGCTAACCACTGTGCTACCGTGCTGCCCCTCAGTCATCTTTAACCTGATGGACTGCACACACCAGGTGGGTGGGTGGGGGAGGTGGTGTGGTGAGTGGATGAGGGGAGGGTAAAAGTGGCAAAGTGTTTATATACAGGGTGAGGGGATAAGGGTTTGCAGGCAAAGGATGGGGGGGGGCGGTAGGGGAGTGGGGAGAGTGACAATATATGCCTTTAAGAGATGTATTATGTCATGTTTCTTGTGAAGGGACAGTTTTATTCTGCAGCTCAGGTTATGGTGATTATCTGCAGCTAGCAGACCACATGCTGAACATGCAGCAAAATAATTACCTGCCAATTAGTGGGGTATTTATATTCGGAACATAGAACATGAGAATTAGGAACAGCAGTAGGTAACTCAGCCCTTCCAGCCTGCTCTGCCAATCAGACCATGGCTGATCACCACCCCCTTACCTGCTTCCCATAACTTTTTATCCCATTTATCTGAAATGTATCTATCTCCTTCTTGAAATCATTTAATAGAACATAGAAAAACTACAGCACAAACAGGCCCTTCGGCCCACAAGTTGAACAGGTCATATCCCTACCTACTAGGCTTACCTATAACCCTCAATCCTACTAAGTTCCATATACTCATCCAGAAGTCTCTTAAAAGACCCCAGTGAGTTCGCCTCCACCACCACCAACGGCAGCTGATTCCACTCACCCATCACCCTCTGAGTGAAAAACTTACCCCTGACATCTCCTCTGTATCTGCTCCCCGGCCCCTTAAACCTGTGTCCTCTCATAGCGACCGTTTCAGCCCTGGGAAATAGCCTCCGAGAATCCACCCGATCTATACCTCTCAACATCTTATAAACCTCTATCAGGTCACCTCTCATCCTTTGTCTCTCCAGGGAGAAAAAACTGAGTTCCCTCAACTTATCCTCATAAGGCATGCCACCCAATCCAGGCAACATCCTTGTAAATCTCCTCTGTACCCTTTCAATAGCTTCCACATCTTTCTTGTAATGAGGCGACCAGAACTGCGCACAGTACTCCAACTGGGGTCTGACTAGGGACTTATAAAGCTGCAGCATTATTTCCCAACTCCTAAACTCAGTCCCTCGATTAATGAAGGCCAGTACACCATACGCCTTCTTGACCACATTCCCTACCTGCGAGGCCGATTTAAGAGTCCTATGGACCCGGACCCCAAGGTCCTTCTGATCCTCTACACTGCTAAGAGTAAGTTAATGCTTAGTTTTATTCTTAGTTAATGCAGTTTTGTTATTTTTTTTTGGATGGTCCCCCGGGGTTTCAGAGTAGGGTTTAATTAGGTTGATTGACAAGAAGAAAATCATGTGAATAGGTGGAGCTAGGCTTACAAACAGGTAGGCTGGCAGTTGCTCTTTCTCTCTCTGTAAATTGAAGTCTAGGATCTGCTGGAAAATAGGTATCTCTCTCCAGAGGTTTGCAAATGGCAAAAGATGTTTTCTCCCTCTCTGTCTTTGAAGTTTTGCTGTCCGAGAATCAGAAGACAGGTATGTCTCTGTATCTCTGTCCAAAGGCGTTAAAAGGCTGAAGGACTAGCAACTCAAGTTTTGCCAACTGATTCTCAAGAGGCAGCACAGTGGCAGTTAGCACTGCTGTCTCACAGCGCCAGGGATCCGCCTCAGGTCACTGTCTGTGTGGAATTTGCACGTTCTCTCATGTCTGCCCGGGTTTCCTCCAGGTACTCTGGTTTCCTCCCACAGTTCAAAGATGTGCAGGTTAAGTTGATTGGCCATGCTAAATTGACCCTAGTGTCAGGGGATTAGTAGGGTAAATATGTGGAGTTATGGGAACAGGGCCTGAGTGGGATTGTGGTCAGTGCAGACTTGATGGGCTGAATGATCTCTTTCTGCACTGCAGAGATTCAATGATTCTATGTGGAGTTCACATCTATGGGGATATTGCTTAAATTGGAATAGAGTTAAGCAATTAAGTACATCTTATCATGTTTAAGTATTTCAATTGGTGAAACCTATGCTAATATGCCAGAAGGTAAGGGGGCATGGAGTTGGGGGTAGGGTGTTAGCGTGGATAGAGGATTGGCTGTCAAATAGGAGGCAGAGGGTGGGGGTTAATGGGTGCTATTCGGATTGACGGTTGGTGACTAGTGGAGTGCCCCAGGGGTCGGTGCTGGGGCCTCAGCTATTTACCATTTATATAGATGATCTGGAGGAGGGAACCGAGTGTATGGTGTCGAAATTTGCTGATGACACCAAGATTGGTGGAACGGCAAATTGTGCGGAGGGTGTGAAGAGTCTGCAGAAGGATCTAGACAGGCTGGGTGAATGGGCCAGGAACTGGCAAATGGAATTTAATGTTGGCAAGTGTGAGGTGGTCCACTTTGGTAGGAATAATGGTAGGAAGGACTATTACTTACGTGGCGAAAAGCTGCAGCAGGCGACGGTGCAGAGGGACCTCGGGGTCCTTGTGCATGAGTCGCAAAAACCCAGCCTGCAGGTGCAGCAGGTGGTCAGGAAGGCTAATGGGATGCTGGCTTTCATAGCAAGGGGGATTGAATATAAAAGTAGGGAGGTCTTGCTGCAGCTGTATAGGGCATTGGTGAGGCTGCAGCTGGAGTACTGTGTGCAGTTTTGGTCGCCACACTTACGCAAGGATATTTTGGCCTTGGAGGGAGTGCAGAGGAGGTTTACTAGGCTGATGCCGGAGTTGAGGGGGTTGAGCTATGAGGAGAGGCTGAATAAACTAGGCTTGTACTCGTTAGAGTTTAGAAGAATGAGGGGAGATCTCATTGAGACATATAAGATGATGAATGGGATGGATAGGATAGAGGTGGAGAGACTCTTCCCGCTCAGAAAGGGCAGTAGGACTAGGGGGCACAGCCTCAAGATAAAGGGGGGGCGGTTTAGAACGGAGTTGAGGAGGAACTTCTTCACTCAAAGGGTGGTGAATCTCTGGAATTCTCTGCCCGTTGAAGTGGTGGAGGCTGCCTCGCTCAATATTTTTAAGACGCAGGTTGATGGGTTTTTGATAAGCGAGGGGATTAAGGGTTATGGGGAGAGGGCGGGAATGTGGAACTGAGCCACGACAGATTAGCCATGATCTTATTGAATGGTGGGGGAGGCTCGAAGGGCTAGATGGCCTACTCCTGCTCCTATTTCTTATGTTCTTAATTCTTTTTGTTATATTAACAAATGCTGTTAAATAAAAGTTTGCTTAAACAAGAACTTCTCAGTGGGTCAACAGAATCGTATCTTGAGTGAAACACCTTATTCTCACACTAATGCCAACATCAATAATAGTTGGGGTCTAGTCTAACTTTATACTATACTTTGGAGTTTCTGATCTGGTCCCTAACAAAACTGGGGCTCTTGTAGGAAATTCCTAGTTTGATTGAGGATTATTGCGCTCAAAAACAGCGAGTGTTGAATATTTGTGGGTTTTTTTTAGGCGTTGCATTCAGTTAAAGTAGGGGGTGATTTGTAGAATAATGGTTCTTTCAGTGGCTAAAGTTTTCCTGGATGTGGAAGAAGTCACTCGGGGTGGTTTATAAACATTGGTAAGTTTTTGGAATTGACCATCAAGCTGCAGTTAATGTTACCTGAAGGAGAGAGGAGGGCAGAAATGGACAGCTCAGTATTTAAACTTGCCAGAAATATACTCTGCATTGGAATTGACTAGAATTCAATCACAAATGAAACAACTTGAATCAGAAGTCAGAGTGCAAGAGAGAGAGAGGAACAAAGAATAATGGAAATGAAACATTTTGAATTACAATTAAAAGCAGAGGAAGGGAAAAAAGAAATAGCTCTGGCGAAAGAGAATTTGAACTTTGAAAACTGGAACTGAAAATGAATGTCTACTTATACATAAGAACATCAGAAATAGGAGCAGGAGTAGGCCAACTAGCCCTTCGAGCCTGCCCCGCCATTCAATAAGATCATGGCTGATCTGAAGTGGCTCAGTTCCACTTTCCCGCCCTCTCCCCATAACCCTTTCTCACCATACTTAATATGGTGGAGGCTAAGGTGAAGTCTGGGAGTAGCCATGAGGACAACAAGGCAGAGCAAACCCAACCGCAGTCAAAGGCCTAGTAGGAATATGTTCAAACGCTGCCAAGGTTTGACAAGACGTAGAAGCTTTTTCCATTTCATTTGACAAAGTAGTTAAACAAATGAGACGGATACAGACCATGTGGGTATTACTAACTCAAACTAAGTTGTAGAGCTACTGAGGTATAAAAAGCCATCTTAAGTGCATATGAACTACTGCCAGAAACCTACAGACAAAAGTTCAGAAATCTAAGGAAGGAGCCAGCTCAAGCTTGAAAGGTTCAAAGGATCAAAGTAACGTTGACACGTGGATAAACACTTTGAAAATAGGTAAGACATATGAAGTTCTCAAAAAAGGTTTTTTTTGGAGGAGTTTAAAAATTCACTTCCCGAAGTAGTAAGAACTCACATGGAAGGGCAGAAGGTTGCAAGGTTAGCAACAGAAATGGCAGATGATTGAGTTAGTTAATAAATCAAGGTTTGGGTTTCAACATCAGTTTCAATCTGTGAGGGAGGGAAACTGGGGAAGAGAGAAATCCTCACGTGGTCAAGGCAAAGGAGATCTTGTTGGAGATAGTAAAGGTAATTAATCAGGTTAAAAAGGAAACATATGAAGGTGGGAGAGAAATAAAAAGCCTCAGGTTTTTCAATTTTAATAAAGTAGGCCACACAAAGTTGCAATGTTGGGGCTTAAGAAAAGCACTGGGAAAACAGACTGGGTAAAACAGCACAAGTCTGTGGGGTTTGTTAAAGGAAAGCCCAGTTGAAACTAAAGAGGTGCAAACGAATGTATGGCCTGGTCAGGGATCGATAGATAAAAAAGTGCCTGATTTCTTTCAAGTTTATTCATGTGTACCAGGAGAGGTTGATAAAGAAGGTAAGACTTTAAGAGATACAGAAGCAAGCCAATCTTTGATTGTAAGAGATGAGGAGTTTGGAAAGAGTATTGCCAGAAAAGGTGTTAATATGTGGAATTCAGGGTGAGAAAAGTATGGAACATATAGGGAACATAAGTGTTCCATTACATAAGGTAAGGTTGGAGAGTCCAGTGAAAAGTGAAGTGATGACAGAAGTAATAGAGAAATTATCTTTTCCAGGAATACAGTTTACCTTAGGTAATGATACAGGCGGGTCACAAGAAAGAGTCATGCCTATTGTAATTGAAAAGCCAGTGGAAATCAAACAATTTGAGTTGTTGCAGGAAGCATATCCTGGGATACTTCCTGTGTGGTAACAAGATTACAAAGCCACAGGGTGAGACAGGCGGAAAAGGGGTGTTGAAGGGTCAATAGTGAGGATGCAAAATTTTGAGGTGAAGGGCAGGAGATTTAGAGGGAATTTGAAGAAAAACATTTTCACCCAGAGGGTGGTGGGAGTAAGTAACACACTGCCCGTGGATGAGCACTTGAAATATTGTAACATTCAAGGCTATGGGTCAAGCGCTTGAAAGAAGGATTAATGCAGATTTAGTTGGTGCAGACCCAATGGGCCAAGAACCTCTTCTGTACTATATGATTTTATGACTCTAAAGATAAAGAAGTTAAAAATCCATTAGCAGAAACCATAAAGGGCAAAACAAGTAGAGGATGAAGCAGGTATCTTTAGTTCAGGAAAGGTGGCAGAATTACGATAGAAAGATGTAGAGCTAAAGCAGTTGTATCAAAAAGCATTCACTGAAGAAGAATCTGAGTGTATACCTGAATGTTATTACATTAAAAATAAAGTCTTAATGAAGTGGAGGCCTTTACATACTCAGGCAGACGGAAAATGGGCAGTAATTAATTAAGTTATTGGGGCAGCATGGTAGTACAGTGGTTAGCACTGCTGCTTCACAGTTCCAGGGACCTGGGTTTGATTCCCAGCTCGGGTCACTGTCTGTGTGGAATTTGAACATTCTCCTCGTGTCTGCATGGGTTTCCTCGGGTGCTCCAGTTTCCTCTCTCAGTCCAAAAATATGCGGGTTAGATTGATTGGCCATGCTAAAATTGCCCCTTAGTGTCCTGAGATGCTTAGGTTAGAGGGATTAGCGGGTAAAATATGTAGGGATATGGGGGTAGGGCCTGGGTGGGTTTGTGGTCAGTGCAGACTCGATGGGCCGAAGGGCTTCTTTCTGCACTATAGCATTCTATGATTGATTTTTATGTTACTGGTGGGGTATAGTTGGGAGTAGCTCATGAAATATCAGTGGGAAATCATTTAGCAGTAAGGAAAACTCAAGAAAAAAATACAGAAACATTTTTATTGGCCTGGACTGCTTAAAGATTGGCTGAACTTTTCCAGACGTGTCAGGTAATAGGAAAAACTAAAGCATTAATAAAACCAGTGCCCGATTCCCATTTCGGAAATTGAGGAACCTTTTACAAGAGTCTTGATTGTGTAGGATCCTTGCCTCACATGAAAAGTGGGAATTGGTATTTGTGAATCATAATGGATGTGTCTATTAGATTTCCAGAGACTGTTCCATTGTGCAATATTGCAGTTAAAAGGATTACATGAACATAGAAACTCAAAGCAGTAGGCCATTCAGCCCTTCGAGCCTACTCTGCCATTCATTTTGATCATGGCCAATCATCAAATTCAATATCCTGATCCTCCCCTTCCCCCATTAATCCCTTTAGCCTCGAGAGCTTATCTAATTTCTTCTTGAAATCACAAATTTTGGCTCAACACACATTCACCTCTCTGGGTGAAGAAAACTTTCTTCACCTCAGGCCATAATTCATCCTCAAACTACAACCCGAGTTCTGGACTCCCCCACCATTGGGAACATTCTTTCTGAATCTACCCTGTTTATACGTTTCTATAAGATCCCCTCTCATTCTTCTAAATTTCAGTGAATATGATCTTAGTCAACTTAGTGTCTCCTCATATGACAGACCTACCATCGCAGGAATCAGCCTGGTAAACCTTCGCTATACTCCCACTATAGCAAGAACATCCTTCTTCAGATAAGGACCCCAAAGCTGCACACAATAATCCAGGTGTGGCCTCTTCAACACCTTATACAATTGTAGTAAAACATCCCTTTTCCTATACTCAAATTCTCTCATTATGAAGGCCAATATGCCATTTGCCTTCTTTACTGCCTGCTGCACCTGCACTTGTCGATTGTCAAGGAGTTACTTATATTTTCACTAGATAAAGATTAGCCACAGAAATCTAATCAGATCAAGGATCAAATTTTATGTCAAAGTTATTCAGGAAAGTCATGGGTAGCTTAGGAGATGAAACAATTTAAATAAACTGCACACCATCCAGAATCACAGGGAGCTTTGGAGTACAGGCACCAGGCTTTAAAGACCTTGTTGAGGACCTATAGATGATTGGGATAAATTTGCACTTTTTGCAATTAGGGATGTACCTAATGAATCAACTAAATTCAGTCCACTTGAATTAGTTTTTATCATGAGGTGAGGGCACCACTTAATTGATCAAGAAGAAATTGGTGAGTTAGCGTTCTGAGACTACATTGTTGGGCTATGTGTCAAACTTTTAGGGAGTGATTAACTAGGGCTGAGTTGGCTGGACAGCATTTGAAAGTTGCTCAGCATGTGATGAAACAAGAAATGATGAAGGAATCAAAAATTTGTGGTTCTGCTAGAGGGGATAAAGTATAGTATTACTACCTGTGGTAGGTAAGAACATAAGAAATAGGAGCAGGAGTAGGCCATCTAGCCCTTCGAGCCTGCCCTGTCATTCAATAAGATCATGGCTGCTCTGAAGTGGATCAGTTCCACATTCCTGCTTTCTCCCCATAACCCTTAATTCTAAACCCTTAACCCTACCAAAAACCTATCTACCCGTGACTTAAATATATTTAGCGAGGTAGCCTCCACCACTTCAACGGGCAGAGAATTCCAGAGATTCACCACCCTTTGAGTGAAGAAGTTCCTCCTCAACTCGGATGTAAACTGCCCCCCCTTATCTTGAGGCTGTGCCCTCTAGTCTGCTATCCTTTCTAAGCGGGAAGAATCTCTCTACCTCTACCCTATCCATCCCTTTCATTATCTTATACGTCTCTATAAGATCCCCTCTCATCCTTCTAAACTCCAATGAGTACAGACCCAGTCTATTTAGTCTCTCTTCATGGTCCAACTCCCTCATCTCCGGTATCAGCCTAGTGAACCTCCTCTGCACTCCCTCCAAGACCAAAATATCCTTGCGCAAGTGCGGCGACCAAAACTGCACACAGTACTCCAGCTGCGGCCTCACCAGTACCCTGTACAGTTGCAGCAAGACCTCCCTACTTTTATATTCTATTCCCCTCGCTATAACGGCCAGCATTCCATTCACCTTCTTGATCACAAGATGAACATTTAAAAGCAAGGTTTAACGGGCCTCATCAAATTGAGAGGTAGTTGAATGAAGTGAATTATTTAATAAGAACGCCAGATAGAAGGAAGACATGCAGTGCGTCATGTGAATATTGTTGTGACAGTAATTGCAGATTGGTGTTCATAAAATTGTAAAGTGCTAGGGAGAAGCATTGCATGGTCCCATTAAAAGGTGGTGCTTAGAGACTTCAAAAAGAAATGCAAGTTCATAGGGAGCCCAAACTGAAACATCTGTATCAAAAGGCCAAGCAGCAGATTTTACCAAAACAGGCTTTTACATTTAGCCAATCAATTTGAATCGGCACTTAGATATCAAGAACCTATAAATTTAAATCCGATGGTTTTGACAACCCAGGACTAATTCTATTGTGGGAAATATTGATGTCATTACAGGTGTAAAAGGGGGCAGTAGGACAAAAAGAGACAGCAACTGCCACCTGCCAGAGAAAACAACTCACAATTCTCGAGAGAGAGGGAATCACTGGCTCTCATAGTTCATCGATGTCTTAGAGAAAGCACCATCTAGATAGCAAAGATACCAAAAAAGAAAGAAGTTCCAGACAGAAGAATTAACAGAAAAGGTCCAGAATATTCCAGGAGGCACAAAACCTGGTTGTAATTTACAGAGTGACTAAATTCTACTTTTGTTAATGAGTGGGAATTGTATTTATTTAAACAGCACAGAATCTTGATTATTCAGGAATAGACAATAGTTAGAAGGAATTTATTCAGTTAGTTCATAGATTAGTTAATTTATTCACTGTTAGATAAATAAATTGTTATATGGTGATTTTAGAGTGAGTGTCAGAGATTTATTTTGTATTCAACCACTAGAAGTTGCTGAAGAGCAGGTCACACCACTTCACACACATTTTTTACAGATTATAAGGTGAGGTACTCCTCTTTGGGTATTTCGGTGTTAGTTCTCAGAGGGGGGGAAACCAACCTCCACTTTATAACAATATGCTGAAACAGTATTTTGACAGGGAAGGAAAGCAGGAGGATGTATAAGTTGTTACAACGGAGAGTGAAGAAACAAATCCAGATGATTCTAAGTTTGACATTCCTCAGATTTGATTGGATAATGAGAGAGTTATCAGAAATTGGAATAAATTATTGGGTTACCTTCTGGAGGAAAAATCAAAACAACCTGAAAGAGTTATTGTAATCATATGGAGATATATATGGAAATAAACTGGGAAGTACCAAACTAATTATGCATGAGATAGCTGTAGAAAATGCTGTTCCAATTGAGCAATATTTGTGTAGAATAATCCACTCAATTTGGTACAAGTTCAGAAGGAGAAGCTGACTCTTATTTAGCCCGAGATGCAGCAGCTGAATGTCTCGATCAAATACTATATAGAGCTGGTAGATAGTTACAAATCTCAGATAACGAAGGTGCATGGAGGCTGATGAGTGGAACATAAAACTGAAGGGGGAAAAAGAGAACCAGTTATTAGACAATGATGTGAATAAGGAAAGTGAACAGGTGCTGAGACAGATTAAGAAAAGTTGACTAATTTGAACCTGTTCCTCAGTTGTTGAAATTACCTGAGCATAAACTGCAGGATTGTCAGCAACAGCTCGTCATCTATGAGAAGAAAAATGTAGATCAGTCAGCAGTCATATGTGATCTCAAAATGGAGATTGAAGAGCAGAAGTATTTTACTACTGCAAACAAAAGAAAAGGATAACGATGTGAAGTAAGACTGTTTGATGAAACTGTACCATCATTCCAAATGAACTGCTGGAATAATGAATTTATACAGCTTGTACAGATGTGGACACCAAGAGAAATGGTTCTGTTCCTAGCTAGTTGAGTAAATTACAATGGCATAACTGCCACGGTGATCATGGGAGCCATGGTTCCAACAGGTTATGACACCAAAGAGGACAATCTGCTTTACGTCTTTGCCAAAGAATATGCAGAAAATAATGAAGATCTTGAACAAGCAAAGAAATTGATAAACTACCTAGAAAGATGTATCATTGGAGATCTATCATTAGAGACGCGGGAAAGAATTCTGAGCATACCATTTTGCAACAGGAAGTGGAGTTGGACTGCCTGACAGAGAAACAAAGGAGAGTCAACAATAAAGGGGACAGAGATAAAGTGATCTTTATAATGACTCTGATCTCACAGATGTAAAGTTGAGAAAACGTGCAAAGGAACAGGGTTTCTTTGACAAAATCTGTGAGCAGCTTAACCTTCTGGCGAAAAATTACTTCGCTTTGACATTTCGGGACTCTGAACATCAAAAGAGCTGTTAGGAATCAGCGAAGGAAATTAAAAAGTAAATCCAAAGTGGTTTGTGCCATTGTGTATCCAAAGTGAAGTTTCACCTTCTAGGTCCTGCCCAGCTCTCTGAGAACATTGCCAGAACTAATTTACAATCACGATAACAAAGTTGAGCTCAGCCTTGGAATCAATGCAGGATCACGGACTGAAGGAGATTTTTGAAGAGAGAGGAAGCAACTACACAACAGCAGCGTGTCGAGAGAAGGAGAAAAAAGGACATGATTGCTGTGCTTTATCATAACTTTGATGAAAGAAGGAATTTTCAATGTTGGGAGAGAAGAATTGAATTGAACTATATGACTTTATGCTTGTATGCTTAGATTTAATAAATATATATATATTAGAGTACTGATAGTGTGAAACTAAAGGTTTTGAAAAATGGCACCATCTTCACATATTAATGGTTGTTTTTTAAAGTGGGGAGATTATCGGCCTTTAAGAAATGTATTGTGTCATGTTTCTTCTGAAGGGACTGTTTTATACTGCAGCTTTGATTACGGTGCCAATTGTCGGCAGCCAACAGCCCACATGCTGAACATGCAAAAGAATAATTGCTTCGAATTATTAGGATCTTTGTTTTAATCTGAATTAATGCAATTTTCTTCTTTTTTGGACTACGCTGGAGGTTTCAGAGTAGGGTCTATTAAGGTGACTGACAAGACAAAAATCATGTGAATGGGCGAAGCTAGGCTTACAGAGACAAGCAAGCAGTTGCTGTGGAATTTGTACCACAGTCGCTCTTTCTCTCCCACTCTCTCTGTCTGTAAATTAAAGTCTGGGTCCTGCTAGAAGGCAGGTCTTTTTCTCTCTCCAGAGGTCTGCAAATGGTAAGTGGTGTTTTCTCGCACTTTCTGTTTCTGGAGTTCAGCTGTGTCCACTTTCTCTGGAGGCTGCTGCCTGAAAGTCAGAAAGACAGAAGCGTCCATCTCTCTTTGACGTGGAATTGCTGGTGTGGACTGGGGTAAGCACAGTAAGAAGTTTCACTACACCAGGTTAAAATCCAACAGGTTTATTTGGTAGCACAAGCCACAAGCTTTCAAAGCGCTGCTCCTTCATCAGGTGAGTGGGAGTTCTGTTCACAAACAGGGCATATAAAGACACAAACTCAATTTATAAAATAATGGTTGGAATGCGAATCTTTACAGGTAATCAAGTCTTAAAGGTACAGACAATGTGAGTGGAGAGAGGGTTAAGCCCAGGTTAAAGAAATGCATATTGCCTCCAGCCAAGACAGTTAGTGAGATTTTGCAAACGCAGGGAAGTCATGGGAGTTACAGATAGTGGGACATGAACCCAAGATCTCAGTTAAAGCCGTCCTCATGTGTGCGGAACTTGGCTATCAGTTTCTGCTCAGCGATTCTGCGTTGCATGTTATGAAGGCTGCCTTGGAGAACGCTTACCCGAAGATCAGAGGCCGAATGCCCATGATTGCTGAAGTATTGCCCGACAGGAAGACAACACTCCTGCCTGGTGATTGTCGAGCGATGTTCATTCATCCATTATTGTAGGGTCTGCATGGTCTTCCCAGTGTACCATACCTCAGGACATCCTTTCCTGCAGCGTATCAGGTAGGCAACATTGGCCGAGTTGCAAGAGTATGTATCGTACACCTGGTGATGGTGTTTTCACGTGAGATGATGGCATCCATGTCGATGATGATATGGACAAGCCTTCTGTATACACAGGATCTGCTCAGAGGAGTATCGCAATAGACACCTCCAGACGCTGAAAAATGCCTTCATAAAAACAGGATGTGGCGCTTGACTCATTGATCGACAGTTCCGAGGTCACAGCCAAAAACCGCACTACCTCCTCAGAAGACTGGAATACAATGTTAGCAAGTGTGAGGTTATCTACTTTGGTCGAAATAATAGTAGGAGGGATTATTATTTAAAAGGCGAAAAGCTGCAGCATGCTACGGTGCAGAGGGACCTGGGGGTCCTTGTGCACGAATTGCAAAAACCCAGTCTGCAGGTGCAGCAGGTGATCAAGAAGGCGAATGGGATGCTGGCCTTTATAGCAAGGGGGATAGAATATAAAAGCAGGGAGGTCTTACTGCAACTGTACAGGGTACTGGTGAGGCCGCAACTGGAGTACTGTGTGCAGTTTTGGTCGCCATATTTGTGAAAGGATATATTGACCTTGGAGGGAGTGCAGAGAAGGTTCACTAGGCTGATACTGGAGATGAGGGGGTTGGCCTATGAGGGGAGATTGAATAGACTGGGTCTGTACTCGTTGGAGTTTAGAAGGCTGAGGGGGGATCTTATAGAGACATATAAGATAATGAAGGGGATGGATAGGGTAGAGGTAAAGAGATTCTTCCCCCTTAGAAATGATAGCACAACTAGAGGGCACAGCCTCAAGATAAAGGGGGGGGTGCAGTTTAGATCAGAGTTGAGGAGGAACTTCTTCACTCAAAGGGTGGTGAGTCTCTGGAATTCTCTGCCCGTTGAAGTGGTGGAGGCTACCTCGCTGAATACATTTAAATCACGGGCAGATAGGTTTCTGATAGACAAGGGAATTAAGGGTTATGGGGAGAAAGCGGGAAAGTGGAACTGATCCACTTCAGATCAGCCATGATCTTATTGAATGGCGGGGCAGGCTCGAAGGGCTGGATGGCCTACTCCTGCTCCTATTTCTTATGTTCTTACGACAAACACGGGACATGGTAGACAGAGTACCCTTCTTCGTCCATTACTTTCCCGGACTGGAGAAGCTATGATATCTTCTCCAGAGCTTTCAACATGTCATTGATGAAGATGAACATCTCGCCAATGCCATCCCCACACCCCCACTTCTTGCCTTGAAACAACCGCACAACCTCAGACCACTGTTCGCAGCAAACTACCCAACCTTTAGGAGAACAATGACCATGACACCACACAACACTGCCACAGCGATCTCTGCAAGATGTACTGGATCATCGACACGGAAGCCATCATCTCACTTGGTACATACTCTTGTAATTCAGCCAACACTGTCTACCTGATACGCTGCAGGAAGGGATGTCCAGAGGCATGGTATAATGGGGAGACCATGCAAATGCTACGACAACGGATGAATGAACACCGCTCGACAGTCATCAGGCAGGAGTGTTCTCTGTTCAGGAACACTTCAGCAGTCGTGGGCATTCAGCCTCTGATCTTTGTGTAAGCGTTTTGCAAGGTGGCCTTATGACACACGACAGTGGAGAATGGCTGAGCAGAAACTGATAGCCAAGTTCCGCACACGAGGATAGCCTCAACCAGGATCTTGGGTTCATGTCACACTATCTGTAACCCCCACGACTTGCCTGGGCTTGCAAAATCTCACTAACTGTCCTGGTTGGAGACAATAAACATCTTTTTAACCTGTGCTTAACCCTTTCTCCACTCACGTTTTCTGCATCTTTAAGACTTGATTACCTATAAAAACTCACATTCCAGCCATTATTTTGTAAATTAAGTTTGTGTCTTTATATGCCCTGTTTGTGAACACAACTCCCACTCTGATGAAGAGGCAGTGCACTGAAAGCTTGTGGCTTGTGCTACCAAATAAACCTGTTGGACTTTAACCTGGTGTTGTGAGACTTCTTACTGTCTCTCTCTGTTCAGAGGTATTAAAAAGCTGAAGGATTGGCAGTTCCATGTAATCCTATGTATTTTGCTAATTGATTCTGAAGAGCGGTTCATGTCTATGGGGATATTGCTTAAACTGGAACTAACAGAAATAGCCAGCAGTTAAGAAGTATACCTTATCATATTTAAGTACTTCAACTGGTAAAAATGATGCTAATTCTTTTTGTTATAGTTAAATTGTATTGTTAAGTAAAGTTTTTTTTTAAATAAAAACTTCCTAGTTTTAACAGATTCAGTTAACAGAATCACATCTGAAGCAATACACTTTATGCTCACACTAATTGAAAATCAAAAATAGTTGAGGTCTAGCCTAGCTTCATGTTACTCCTTGGGCTTTCTATTGGTCCTCAATAGGGGAGATGGGGAAGGAGGGTTGCATACCCTCAGTGTGTTCATACTTACAGTGCTGTTTCTTGATCTGCTGTTCAAACCTACAGCAAGATGCCGTAACACTAACACATCAGTGAAGGTCACACCTGAGGCAGTAGATTCTACGTTCACAAAATGACATACATTGGAGAGCTGTTGCGAATAATGAAATATACTTACCACTGTTTGGTGATGTCAAACATCATGATAACACCATTACAGTTCTTGTAGACATCAAGGAATTCTGCATCCAGAGCCAACTCTGCGTCTGACTAACAACAGGATACATAAGGAGAATTAGAACATTATGGAAACCAATTAGTAAATACATTACTTACACACTGAGCAAAGCCTGCATTCAAAACAATCATCAATTAGAATCTATCTGCAGTAACTATGTTCAATATTGGGTAAAACAGCTCAGGAAGGATATAGTGGCCGTGGAGATGGTGCAGTAGAATGTTACTGGGGTTAAGAGAGAGTTATGAGGATAAATTGTATAAACTAAGATTAAGTGTTTATGATTGAAAGGTAGAAACTATTTCCTTTGGTAACATCCAGAAGAACCGAATCAGTACAGTACAGAAAGAGGCCATTCAGCCCACCGAGTCTGCACTGGCCACAATCCCACCCATTCCTGCAACCCCATGCATTTTAATGATGATCCACCTGATACTAATGGACAATGTAGTATGGCCAATCAACCTAACCCATACATCTTTGGACTGCGGGAGGAAACCGGAGCACGCGGAGGAAACCCATGTGGACACGGGGAGAACATGCAAATCATGCCACCCTGGCAAAATGATAAACATTAAAGATAAAGCTTGTTCACTGAGGAATAATCACACATTGGTCATGGTTGGTGGGTGGCAGCAGTGCCACCCAGTGTCTTTGTTTCCCTGTGGATCACCATGAAATTCACTGGAGACATCAATCAGTCTGCTGCTTCAATTCTACACCATGAAGTGAACCGCAGATCATATGGAAATGGATGCAGAGGGACTACACAAGAACTCAGCAATCTTTATTTCCAGATATATTATGGATTTCAGTTCAGGTTCACTTTATTAACAATTAGCCAAAGACTGTGCCTTTTTTTTCCTTCCTGAATAGATATGACTTAACTCACTTGATTGCTGCCACTCTTACAAATGCATTCAATCCCTCCATTATGAAGAACCGTGGCAGCCATGTACACCATCTACAAGTTGCACTGCAGGAGCTCATCAAGGCTTTTTTGACAGCATCGTCCACACCCACTAGTATCTAGAAGGACAAGGATAGACCTGGAAGGTTCCCTTCTGTGTCACCCACCATCCTGATTTGGAAATATATTGCTGTTCCTTCACTGACACTGGGTCACCCCACTTCCCTTCAATGAATAGAAGTGAAAAGTCCGAACCTCAAAGTCACTGTCCTGGAACTAACATTTTGGACTGGATATTGTGAGGCCTAAATGCTCCTTGAGCTAACAGACACACAAGAACATTCAGTGCAGGAGGCGGCCATTTGGCCTTTCTTGTCAATGCTAGCTAAAGGCCAATCGGCCTGTTGTGTCGTTTCCTCCTGATCAATTTACACATTGTCACATTAATCCAGTGCTGTACTCTCACCATGTCAGGGGTAAGTTTTTCACTCAGAGGGTGGTGAGTGAGTGGAACCGGCTGCCGTTGGTGGTGGTGGAGGCGAATTCGCTGGGGTCTTTTAAAAGACTTCTGGATGAGTACATGGGATTTAATGGGATTGAGAGTTATAGATAGACCTGGTAAGTACGGATATGATCGGTGCAACTTGTGGGCCGAAGGGTCTGTTTGTGCTGTAGTGTTCTATGTTCTAAAGTACAGCAACTCAGCTCGAACAGAGTAGACTGGTCAGATACTCAACAGTTCTTTAGTTTCACTCAATCTTCTCTGGTCAGGCCTTCAATACTATAAGGCAATTTACTGACTAAGACATGTGCTCCTTTTACCCCAAACTTGCATGTTTTTCAAAATTCATTTATGAGACATAGGTATTGCTGGCTAGACCAGTATTTATTGCCAATCCCTAGTTGCCCTTGAGAAAATGGTAGTGAGCTGCCTTCCTGAGGTACACCGACTGTGCTGTAAGGGAGGGAGTTTCAGGATTTTGACCCAGTGACACTGAAGGAATGGTGATATATTTCCAAGTCAGGAAGGTGATCAACTTGGAGGGAACCTCCAGGTGGTCGTGTTCCCATGTATCTGCTGCCCTTGTCTTTCTAGGTGGTTTTGGTTTTCGTTTTCGGTTTAGAAGGTGCTGTCTAAGGGATCCTGGTGAATTATTGCAGAGCGTCTTGCAGATGGTACACACGGCTACCACTGTGTGACGCTGGACGAGGAACTGAATGTTTGTGAAAGGGTAAGCAATCAAGCAGCTTGCTTTGTCCTGGATGGTGTCAAGCTTCTTGATACCTTCTTGAGGAATACAGAGGAGGTAGAAAAGAGCTCAAACAGGGAGTTAGAAGGGTAAAAAGGGGTCACGAAATATCCTTGGCAGACAGGATTAAGGAGAATACTAAGGCATTTTATACATACGTTAGGAACAAAACGGTTGTCAGGGAAAGGATCGGACCTCTCAGGGACGAAGGAGGGGAATTATGCTTAGAATCCAAAGTAGGAGGTGAGATCCTAAATGAATACTTTGCACCAGTATTCACAAAGGAGAGGGACATTTTGACTGATAGTGTCTCAGAGGGATGTGTTGACCCATTAGAAAAAATCTCAATTACAAGGGAGGAAATGTTAGGTTTTGTAGGAAAGGTTAAGACAGACAAATCCCCAGGGCCTGATGGCATCTATCCTAGACTGCTCAGGGAGACAAGAGATGAAATTGCTGGGTCTCTAACAGAAATCTTTGTTTCTTCACTGGACACAGGTGAGGTCCCAGAGAATTGGAGGATAGCAAATGTGGTCCCGTTATTTAAGAAGGGTAGCAAGGATACTCGGGTAATTACAGGCCAGTGAGTTTGACGTCCATGGTAGGGAAATTGTTGGAGAAGATTCTTAGAGATAGGATATATGCACATTTAGAACGGAATAATCTTATTAGCGATAGACAGCATGGTTTTGTACGAGGGAGGTCATGCCTCACAAACTTGGTTGAGTTTTTTGAGGAGGTGACAAAAACGATTGACGAGGGAAGGGCCGTGGATGTCATCTATATGGATTTTAGTAAAGCGTTTGACAAGGTCCCTCATGGCAGGCTGGTGCAAAAGGTTAAATCTCACGGGATAGACGGGGAGCTAGCTAGATGGGTGCAGAACTGGCTTGGCCATAGAAGACAGAGGGTGGCAGTGGAGGGGTCTTTTTCCGGTTGGAAGTCTGTGACTAGAGGTGTTCACAGTAAGAAGTCTGGCAACACCAGGTTTAAGTCCAACCAATTTATTTGATAGTAAACTCACAAGCTTTTGGGGTTTGCCCTTCGTCAGGTGAATGGAGTGTTCTGGCCTCAGACAGAGCATATAACAGCACACACAGTGTCTAGTTGGGCGCATGAGCAGCGCAGGCTTGGAGGGCCGAAGGGCCTGTTCCTGTGCTGTATTGTTCTTTGTTGTGTGTTGTTGGAGCTGCACTCATCCAGGCAAGTGGAAAATATTCCATCACACTCCTAACTTGTGTCCTGTAGATGATGGAGGGACTTCGGGAGTCAGATGAGTTACTTGCTGCAGGATTCCCAGCCTCTGACCTGCTCTGGTAGCTGCAGTATTTATTTGGCTAATCCAGTTCAGTTTCTGGTCAATGGCAACATCACCCACCCTCACCAAGATGTTGACAGTGGAGGATTCAGGGATGGTGATGCAAATGAGTATCAGAGAGCACTGGTTAGATTCCCTCTTGTCATTGCCTGGCATTGGTGTGGCATGAATGTTACTTGCCACTTGTTAGCCCAAGCCTGGATATTGTCCAGGTCTTGGTGCATTTGGACATAGACAGCTTCAGTATCTGAGGTGTCGCAAATGATACTGAATGAGCAAGCATTTTCACTTCTGACCTTATGATGGAAGGAAGATTACTGATGAAGCAGCTGAAGCTGTTTGGGCCTAGGACACCAGTCCAAGGAACTCCTGCAGTGATGTCCTGGAACTGAGATGATTGACCTCCAAACACCAGAACCACTTCCTTTGTGCCAGACCTGATTCCAACCAATGGAATTTTCCCCAATTCCCATTGCTTCCAGTCACTCTCACCTCACGTTTGACATGCAGCTCTTTTGTTACAAGGCTGTAATGAGGTCAGGAGCTGTGTGACAGAACCCAAACTGAGTGTCTATGAGCAGCTTACCGCTGAACAAGTGCCACTTGATATTGCTGTTGATGACTCTTCCATTCCTTTACTGATGATTACAAGTAGATTGATGGGGCGGTAATTGGCCGGGTTGGATTTGTCCTGCTGTGTGTATAGGACATAATGTGGGTATGCTGGCGTTGGACTGGTGTAAACACAGTAAAAAGTCTGACAACACCAGGTTTTAGTCCAACCGATTTATTTGATAATAGACTCACAAGCTTTCGGGGTTAGTCCCTTCGTCAGGTGAACAGAACTCTCCATTCACCTGACGAAGGGGCTAATCCCGAAAGCTTGTGAGTCTATTATCAAATAAATCGGTTGGACTAAAACCTGGTGTTGTCAGACTTCTCACTGTGTATAGGACATACCCAGGCAATTTTCCGCATTGCTAAGTAGATGCCAGTAACTAGACTAGAACAACTTGGCTAGGGGAGTGGCAAATTCTGGAACACAAGTCTTCAGTACTTTTGCTGGAATACTGTCAGGAGCCATTGCCTTTGCAATATCCAGTGCCTTCAGCCATTTGTTGAAGTCATGTTGAGTAAATCAAATTGGCTGGAGTTTGGTATCTGTGATGCTGGAACCACTGGAGGAAGCGGAGGTGGATCATCCATTCGGCACCTGGCTGAAGAATGCTGCGAATGCTTCAGCCTTACCCTTTGCACTGACGTGCTGGGCGCCTCCATCAAGGGTGAGGATATTTGTGGAGCCTCCTCCTCCACTGAGTTGTTTACTTGTCCACCACCATTCACGGCTGATGTGCCAGGAATGCACTGCCAAGTGAGATGATTGAGGCAGACGCATTAGCGAGATTTAAGACTTCTCTGGATAGGGGAAATAGAGAGATACATGGTCTAGATAGGACAACATGATTGGGATAGGATTGGAGGGCTGAAGGGCCTGTTCCTGTGTTGTACTGTTCTTTGTTTGCAGAGCTTAGGTTTAATCCATTGGTTGTGTGATCACTTAGCTCAGTTTATCACCTCTGCTACTGTTGTTTGGCACACAAGTAGTCATATTTTTTGTAGCTTCACCAGGTTGACAACTCATTTTTGCAAGCTGGTGTTGCTCCTGGCACGCTCTCCTGAATTCTTCACCGAACCAGAGTGGGGGATATGCCGGACCATGAGGTTACAGATTCTTGTTGAATACAATCCTGCTGCTGATGGCCCACAGCACCTCACGGTTGTCCAGTTTTGAGTTGCTAGATCTGTTTCAAGTCTATCCCATTTAGTACTGTGGTAGTGCCACACAATCCTCAATGTGAAGACGGGGCTTTGTCTCCACAAGGGCTGTCCTTTGTCACTCCTATTGGTACTGTCATGGACAGATGCATCTGTGGCTGGCAGGTGCTGAGAGTGAGGTCAAGTATGTTTTGCCCTTCTGTTGGTTCCCCCACCACCTCCCATCTAGCAGCTATGTCCTTTAAGACTCGGCCAACTAGGTCTGTGATGGGATGACAAAGCCAATCTTGGTGATGGGCACTGAAGCCCCCCACCCAAAGTGCATTCTGTGCCTTTATCACCCTCAGTACTTTTTCCAAGTGATGTTCAACATGAAGGAGTACTGATTCATTAGCTGAGGGGAGTGGGTAGAGAATGGAGGGGCATATGGTAACCAGCAGGAGGTTTTTTTTTGTCCATGTTTTGAGAAAGTGACCAAAGAGGTGGATGGGGGTAAGGCAGTTGACGTGGTATATATGGATTTTAGTAAGGCGTTTGATAAGGTTCACCATGGAAGGCTTCTGCAGAAAATGCAGATGTATGGGATTGGGGGTAATCTAGGTAATTGGATCAGGAATTGGCTAGCAGATAGGAGACAGAGGGTGGTGGTTGATGGTAAGTATTCGTCATGGAGTTCAGTTACGAGTGGTGTGCCTCAGGGATCTGTTTAGGGGCCACTGCTGTTTGCAATTTTTATTAATGATCTGGATGAGGGTATAGTTGGGTGGATTGGTGTCATCAGCAAATTTACTAAAGTCGGAGGTGTGGTAGATAGTGAGGAAGGGTGTCATAGTTTGCAGGGAGACTTGGACAGGTTGCAGAGCTGGGCCGAGAGGTGGCGGATGGAGTTTAATACGGAGAAGTGTGAGGTAATTCACTTTGGCAGGAATAACAGATGTGTAGAGTATAGGGCTAACGGAGGACTCTGAATAGTGTGGATGAACAGAGGGATCTAGGTGTATGTGTACATAGATCCCTGAAAGTTGGGAATCAAGTAGATAAGGTTGTTAAGAAGGCATACGGTGTCTTGGCGTTTATTGGTAGGGGGACTGAATTTAGGAGTCACAGCATCATGTTGCAACTGTACACAACTCTGGTGCGGCTGCACTTGGAGTATTGTGTGCAGTTCTGGTCCCCACATTATAGGAAGGATGTGGAGGCTTTGGAGAGGGTGCAGAGGAGGTTTAGCAGGATGTTGCCTGGTATGGAGGGGAGGTCCTATGAGGAGAGACTGAGGGATTTGGGGTTGTTTTCGTTAGCAAGAAGGCGGCTAAGAGGGGATCTTATTGAAACATATAAGATGATTAGAGGTTTAGATAGGGTGGATAGTGATAGCCTTTTTCCTCGGATGGAGAAAGCTAGCACGAGGGGGCATGGCTTTAAATTAAGGGGTGGTAGTTATAGGACGGATGTCGGGGTAGGTTCTTTACCCAGCGGGTGGTGAGGGATTGGAATGCCCTGCCTGCTGCAGTTGCAAATGCGCCTAGTTTGGGGGCGTTTAAGAGATCCGTGGATAGGTTTATGGACGAAAAGGGATTGGTTTAGGTTAGAGGGTCATTTTTTTTAACTGGTCGGCGCAACATCGTGGGCCGAAGGGCCTGTTCTGCGCTGTTATGTTCTATGTTTTACTTGATGCCATGAGGATTCATGGGTTCCAGAGTTGATGAGGGCACTCTCTCCTGACTATATACCATTGTGCTGCCACTTCTGCTGGGTTTGGCCTGCTGGTGACACAGAATGGTGATGGCAGCGTCTGGGACATTATCTGTAATGAATGATTCTGTCAGGCTGTTGCTTGTCTAGTTTGTGCGACAGCTCTGCCGTGATGGAATTTGAACCCGGGTCCGCAGAGCACTCTCCTGGGTCTCTCCAGTGACAATACCACAACGTCACTGTCTCCTGTGTTCTGACTGCAGATTATTCATAATTCACATAAAGATTCAATACAAGAGATTATGTGGTTTTTATTCATCTGGCCCACATCTCCCACCTTTGGCTGACTGGAGGTGAGATGAACTTTGCTGCACTATGGTCAGGAACAGTGTTATCAAACAAAATCCAGGAAGATTCATAATCAAAGCTCACAATCACTAAGGTCAATTCACAGCTATTCACACTGTTTATAGGAACAACACAGATGAGGACTGATGTTAGAAGAGCTAACTAATAGGTAGAGTTCACCAAAATGTGGGATGAGAAAGATTTATTCAGTCACCTTAGCCCTTCAATCCAAATGGGCGCCAAGTTCCAATCAATGGTGAAATGTTTGCAGGATTTTGTCACCAGTACTGTTTCTGAAGATTGATTCAAAGGTTGATCATTCTTTGTGTAATGCAGGACTTCTTGATGTTCAAACTAATATTTGCTTTAACTAGTATGATTCCTTACCACAATTACAATTTATACAATCATAGAATGGGTACAGCACAAAAGGCCTTTTGTATCTATATATTGTATCTGTTGTATCTGTACTTGCCCTCTGAAGGAGCAATTCACTTGAATACCATTTCTTCTTTATTCAGTTTTTCAAATATTTCCTTTTCCAGTAACAATTCGGTTCCCTTTTGAAAACCTTGATTGAATCTGTCTCCATCACACTCTGACAGAACACTCCAGACTCTAACTACTCGCTCAAACAGTGCATTCCAGATCCTATCCACTCGCTGTCAGAATCTGTCTCTACCACACTTTGAGACAGTACAGGCCAATTCTCCCATTGCCCTGTGCTGCTTTTGTAGTAAGAAGTCTCACAACACCAGGTTTAAGTCCAACAGGTTTATTTGGTAGCAAACATCACTAGCTTTTGGGGCTTTGCCCCTTCATCAGGTGAGTGGGGATCACAAACGGGGCGTATAAAGGCACACACTCAGTTTACAGAATACAGATTAGAATGCGAGTCTTCACAGGTAATCAAGTCTTAAAGGTACAGACAATGAGAGTGGAGATAGTATTAAGCACAGGTTAAAGAGATGTGTTCCGTCTCCAAAAAGGACAATAAGTGAGATGTTGCAAGCCCAGGCAAGTCATGGGGGTTACAGATAGTGCGACATGAACCCACGACCCCGGTTGAGGCCGTCCTCACGTGTGTGGAACTTGGCTATCAGTCTCTGCTCAGCACCTCTGTGCTGTCGTGTGTCATGAAGGCCGTTTTGGAGAATGAATGAACATAACATGACAATCACCAGGCAAGAGTGTTCTCTTCCTGTTGGGGAACACTTCAGTGTTCATGGGCATTCACCTTCTGATCTTCGGGTAAATGTTCTCCAAGGCGAATGCCCATGAACACTGAAATGTTCCCCAACAGGAAGAGAACAGTCTTGCCTGGTGATTGTCACATGATGTTCATTCATTCTCCAAGGCGGCCTTCATGACACACGACAGCGCAGAGTTGCTGAGCAGAGACTGATAGCCAAGTTCCGCACACGAGGACAGCCTCAACCGGGATCTTGGGTTCATGTCATACTATTTGTAACTCCCATGACTTGCCTGGGCTTGCAACATCTCACTTATTGTCCTTTTTGGAGACAGTATTAAGCATAGGTTAAAGAGATGTGTACTGTCTCCACTCACATTGTCTGCACCTTTGAGACTCACATTCTAATCAGTATTCTGTAAACTGAGTGTGTGCCTTTATATGCCCTGTTTGTGATCAGAACTCCCCACTCAACTGACGAAGGGGCAAAGCCCCGAAAGCGAGTGGCGTTTGCTACCAAATAAACCTGTTGGACTTTAACATGGTGTTGTGAGACTTCTTACTGTGTTTATCCCAGTCCAACACCAGCATCTCTACATCATGACTGCTTTTGTAGTGCAGCGGGCCAGAACACTCAAACAGGGGCCGTTTCACAGACTCCCCTCTGGGCACCATGGTCTCTGTGCATCTCCAGCAGCCTGATTTCCGATGACCTACCCCTCCTGGGCAATGATAACAATATTGGACAGGTACAGCATGGGGTTAGATACAGAGTAAAGCTCCCTCTACACTGTCCCCATCAAACACTCCCAGGACAGGTACAGCACAGGGTTAGATACAGAGGAAAGCTCCCTCTACACTGTCCCCACCAAACACTCCCAGGACAGGTACAGCACGGGGTTAGATACAGAGTAAAGCTCCCTCTACACTGTCCCCACCAAACACTCCCAGGACAGGTACAGCACGGTTAGATACAGAGGAAAGCTCCCTCTACACTGTCCCCATCAAACACTCCCAGGACAGGTACAGCACGGGGTTAGATACAGAGTAAAGCTCCCTCTACGCTGTCCCCATCAAACACTCCCAGGACAGGGACAGCACAGGATGAGATACAGAGTAAAGCTCCCTCTACGTTGTTGCCATGTCTGCATACAATGGGGGTTCAGGACCAAATCTGGTCTTGAGGTGGCATCTCAGGCTTGTTCTGAAATCACACAAGCTCTCTTTACTTCTATATAATTTGCTTATTCATGAACAGCTTAAAGCAAAACTTAATTCAGTTTTAGAAGCAAGGAAGCAGAAGAAGTATTAGAGATTCTCTATAACATAGGCTGAGGGGCTGGGCAGTGTGAAAATGAGCTGCGGCGATGCCCCTCATGGTAGGAGAGCGTAATTACAGTGTGACACGTTTACATAAACAGTTTCTATTAAAAACTTGGATTGGGAAAAGTTCACACAAATGAAATAACCAGAAATAAGATTTAGTGGACAAAATAGATGTGGAGATGTGGATCACACTCTACTGCAGTTCTAATAATATCCAACTATACCTCTTGTGGATCATTTTCCAGTTTCAAGCCATCTCCTTTTTTCCGGCTTTTACCTAAACAAAGACAACAATGGTTAATGGTTTTCAAACAGCAATTTTCCAGTAGTCCACCAAAGGACAAGGCCCATATGTACCCCATTTTAGTAGTAGGGGAAGAGAGTGAAGGAACATCAGAAAAATTGAAGCTTTCAGTTTCAAAGCAATTGCAAACATAAAGCAACGGCGTCTGTGACAATGTCCTGCTGTTGTGTTCTATTCTATTTCTCGTTCCAATACATTATTCCATCACAATAATATACTTTAATTATGCCATTAATAGATTCAATATTCCCATTTTTTGAATTTCTTGACAATTTCTATCAGATCACATTGAAGGGACATTAAACACCTAGCTACAAAATGAATATTGTACACTGTCCCAATCAAACATTCCCAGGACAGGTACAGCACAGAGTTAGACACAGAGTAAAGCTCCCTCCACACTGCCAACATTAAACACCGATGTGGAGATGCCGGCATTGGACTATTAAGCACAGTAAGAAGTCTCACAACACCAAATTAAAGTTCAACAGATTTATTTGCTAGTACAAACTTTCCTTCTTCAGGTGAGTGAGGGGTTGTGTTCACAAACAGAACATATATAGAGAGACAAACTCAGTTTACAAGATAATGATTGGAATGCAAGTCTTTACAGGTAATCAAGCCTTTACAGGTACAGACAATGTGAGTGGAGAGAAGGTTAAGCACAGGTTAAACAGATGTGTATTTTCTCCAGCCAGGAGAGTTAGTGAGATTTTGCAAGCCCAGGCAAGTTGTGGAGGTTACAGATAGTGTGACATGAACCCAAGATTCCAGCCATCCTCACGTGTGCGGAACTTGGCTATCAGTTTCTACTCAGCAATTCTGCTTTGTTGTGTGTCATGAAGGCTGCCTTGGCGAACCCTTACCCCAAGGATCAGAGGCTGAATGCCCGTGACTGCTGAAGTGCTCCCCAACAGGGAGAGAATGCTCCTGCCTGGTGATTGTCAAGTGGTGTTCGTTCATCTGTTGTTGTAGCGTCTGCAAATCTTTGTCTCTTCTCTGGACAAAGGTGAGGTCCCAGAGGACTGGAGGATAACAAACGTGGTACCGTTGTTTAAAAAGGGTAGGAGGGATAACGCGGGTAATTATGGGCCGGTGAGTTTAACGTCAGTGGTAGGCAAGTTGATGGAGAGGATTCTTAGGGATAGGATGTATGAGCATTTAGAGCGTTGTGATCTGATTAGGGATATGCAGCATGGCTTTGTTAAGGGGAGGTTTTGCCTTACAAATCTGGTAGAATTTTTTTGAGGAGGTGACAAAAACGGTCAACGAAGGACGAGCCGTTGATGTCGTCTATATGGATTTCAGTAAGGCGTTTGACAAAGTCCCTCATGGTAGGTTGGTAGAAAAGATTTAGGCTCATGGAATACAAGGCCAGGTATCTAGATGGATTGATAACTGGCTTGGTAATAGGAGACAGAGAGTAGTAGTGGAAGGGTCCTTTTCTAGCTGGAGGTCTGTCACTCGTGGTGTGCCACAGGGCTCAGTACTGGGACCTCTTCTCTTTGTAGTATATATAAATGACTTGGAAGAGGGAGTAAGTGGTGTGATCAGCAAATTTGCTGATGACACTAAGATGGCTGGATTGGCGGGCAGTGAGGAGTAGTGTCAGGCAATACAGCGGGATATTGATAAGCTGGTTGATTGGGCAGATACATGGCAAATGGAGTTTAATCCGGATAAATGTGAGGTGATGCATTTTGGCAGAAATAAGGGGGGAGTTACATGATAAAGAGTAGACCTATAGAGTATAGAAACGCAGAGGGACCTGGGGGTGCAAGTGCACAAGTCTTTGAATGTGACAGTACAAGTGGAGAAGGTTGTGAAGAAAGCCTATGGTATGTTAGCCTTTATAGGAAGGGGTATAGAATATAAGAGCTGGAGTCTAATGTTGCAGTTGTAGAGAACGTTGGTTAGGCCACATTTGGAGTACTGCATCCAGTTCTGGTCGCCTTACTACCGGAAAGACGTAGAGACCCTGGAGAGGGTGCAGAGGTGGTTTACCAGGATGTTGCCTGGTATGGAAGGACTGGGTTATGAGGAAAGATTGAGCAAATTGGGGCTGCTTTCCCTTGAAAGACGGCGACTGAGGGGAGATTTAATAGAGGTATATAAGATTATGAAGGGTATAGATACAGTAAACAGTGATAAGCTTTTTCCCAGGTTGGAAACACACATTACAAGGGGCCACAGGCTTAGGGTGAGTGGGGCGAGGTATAATTCGGATGTTAGAGGGAGGTTTTTCACACAGAGGGTAGTGGGGGTATGAACATAACAACATAAGAAATAGGAGCAGGAGTAGGCCAACTAGCCCTTCGAGCCTGCCCCGCCATTCAATAAGATCATGGCTGATCTGTCGTGCCTCAGTTCCACATTCCCGCCCTCTCCCCATAACCCTTAATCCCCTCTCTCATCAAAAACCCATCAACCCGCGTCTTAAAAATATTTAGCGAGGCAGCCTCCACCACTTCAACGGGCAGAGAATTCCAGAGATTCACCACCCTTTGAGTGAAGAAGTTCCTCCTCAACTCTGTTCTAAACCACCCCCCCTTTATCTTGAGGCTATGCCCCCTAGTCCTACTGTCATTTCTGAGCGGGAAGAGTCTCTCCACCTCTATCCTATCCATCCCATTCATCATCTTATATGTCTCAACGAGATCTCCCCTCATTCTTCTAAACTCTAACGAGTACAAGCCTAATCTATTCAGCCTCTCCTCATAGCTCAACCCACTCAACTCCGGCATCAGCCTAGTAAACCTCCTCTGCACTCCCTCCAAGGCTAAAATATCCTTGCGTAAGTACGGCGCCCAAAACTGCACACAGAATGCTCTGCCAAGCAAGGTGGTGGAGACAGGCATGCTGGAGTTGTTTAAGAGTTACTTAGATAGGCACATGAACAGGATGGAGGCGGAGGGATATAAGAGACTGTTTTAAATAAGGTTCAGGAGCCTTGGGACGTCCCTGGTAATGTATAAGGATGTGGATGGTACTGATGTTTTTCTCTTTTAATCCACAGGTGCTTCAGTCCGCCTTGTTTTCCAACAAGGGGCATACACGCGATGGGTTGTACGAGGGCTGCTCTTGGTTGTTTCGAGAATAGCTTAGTACTTCATGTCATTAGTGTATGCTTAAACGGGACCAGATGCTGGGCAACACGACAGCTCAGTGACTATCACTGTTTGCTGTGCACATACATGGATTTGGGCCGATGACTGTGGGAGTTTGCACATTCTCCCTGTGCTTGCATGGGTTTTCTCCACATGCTCCGGTTTCCTCCCACACCCCAAAGATGTGCTATGAGGCTGATTGATGTAACAAATCGTCCCTAAATTCATCTTCCCTCAATGTGGAATGCCATAAGCATAGACAAGGGTCATGGATGGAGGGGGAACTCAATGTCAAAATGGCGGCGCGGGCTCGTTGGGTCGAACGGCCTGTTTCCCGGGCTGTTTTGTTCTTTGCATGGTCTCCCCAGTGTACCATGCCTCAAGACATCCTTTCCTGCATCATATCAAGTAGACAACATTGGTTGAGTCACAAGAGTATGTACCATGTACCTGATGGATGGTGTTCTCATGTGAGATGATGGCATCCATGTCAGTGATCCAGCATGTCTTGCAGAGGTTGCTGTGGCAGGGTTGTGTGGTGTCGTGGTCACTGTTCTCCTGAAGGCTGGGTAGTTTGCTGCGGACAATGGTCTGTTTGAAATTGTGTGGTTGTTTGAAGGCAGGAAGTGCGGGTGTGGGGATGGCCTTGGCGAGATGCTCGCTTTATCAATGACATGCTGAAGGCTCCGGAGAAGATGTCATAGCTTCTCCGTTCCGGGGAAGTACTGGACAACGAAGGGTACTCTGTCCACCGTGTCCCGTGTTTGTCTTCTGAGAAGGTCGGTGCGGTTTTTCACTGTGGTGCATCGGAACTGTCAATCGATGAGCCGAGCACCATATCCTGTTCTTATGAGGGCATCTTTCAGTGTCTGGTGGTGTCTGTGGCAATCCTTCTCATCTGAGCAGATCCTGTGTATACAGAGGGCTTGTCCGTACGGGATGGCTTCTTTAATGTGTTTAGGGTGGAAGCTGGAGAAGTGGAGCATTGTGAGGTTATCTGTGGGCTTGCGGTACAGTGAGGTGCTGAGGAGATCATCTTTGATGGAGACGCATGTCCAAGAATGCAAACAATTCTGGAGTAGTCCATGGTGAGTCTGATGGTGGGATGGAACTTGTTGATGTCATCATATAGTTGTTTCAGTGATTGTTCACCATGAGTCCAAAGGAAGAAAATATCATCAATGTATCTAGTGTACAGCACTGGTTAAAGGTCCCGTGCAGTAAAAAAGGTCTAGTTCGAACCTGTGCATGAAGATGTTGGTATATTGAGGTGTGAATTTGGTCCCCATGGCTGTTCCGTGTGTCTGGATGAAGAACTGGTTGTTGAAGGTTATGGTCCAGAATGAAGCAGATGAGTTGTAGAATTGCATTTGGAGATTGGCAGTTGTGGTGTTGAGTATTGAGGTAGTTGCAGTAATGCCATTGTCCTTGGGGATGCTGGTGTAGAGCGTCGAGACACCCATTGTGACGGGGAGTGCTCCTGGTTCAAGTGCTCCACGTGTGCTGAGTTTCTGTAGGAAGTCTGTAGTGTCGCGACAGAAGCTGGGGGTTCTTTGTACAATGGGTGTCAGGATACCCTCAACATAGCCAGAGAGGTTCTCGTACAGGGTCCCATTGTCTGATACGATGGGATGACCAGGTTTGTTGGCTTTGTGTATCTTCGGGAGGCAGTAGAGGCCTCCACCACGGGGAGTATGTGGGATGAGTACGTGACTTGTGGCGAGTAGGGTGCTCTGAAAGTTTGGATCAAAGGTCTTGAGTTTGTTGAGTTGACGGGTGTGTTCTTTGGTCGGATCTGCGGGTAACTCTCTGTAATGTTCCTCGTTGTTCAGTTGTCGGTACACTTCTTTGCAGTAATCTGTTCTGTTCAGTACGAATGGTAGCCCCTCCTTTGTCTGCTGGCTTGATGACAATGTTGCAGTTGGTCTTGAGAGTGCGGATGGCTTTGCGTTGTGCTTGGGTGACGTTCGGGGCTGTCTTGTGAGTGTGGCTGATGAATCTGCCATTGACGCACCTCCTGATGGCTTGGGCATACAGGTTGAATCAAGGGCAGCAGCCTTCCGGAGTAGTCCAATTCGACTCTTTCCTCTTTGGTTGCTGCACCATGGGTCTCTCCGTCAGCTGTTTTGATTCAAGTCTCATTGAGTCCGCTGTTGGTCTCTTTGGGTTTGTGGAAGAACTCCTGCAGCCTCATTTGCCTGAGGAACTCCTCTGTGTCCAATGTGAGACTGATGGGGTCTATTTTGGTGGCGGGCAGGAATTGAGCCCTCGGCTGAGAACTTCGATTTTGTCTGGTTGAAGTGTGTAGTCCGACAAGTTGACAGTGGACTTCCCTGCAGTGGTACCTGGGGAGGCTTGGTTGCTGGTGGTGATGATGCTGAGTTTCTCAAGTTTCCTAAACTTGGTGTGCATGTAGATGGCGTAGTTCCTTTTGTCTCGTCTGCTTGGCAGAGTTTTGCAGCTGGTCTGCGTCCTGAGCGCAAGTTGAGAATATGGACTTTATTTTAGTTTCCAGGTTGTGACGTCTGCTGTACAGTTGGTGTACGAGGTGGTTGAGGAGTGTGAGAGAGGTGCAATGGCAAAGTCTCTCAGCATAGTCTGTGTTATAGGTCGACCTAAGTGAGTTCATGATCTGTAGTCCTTTCGACATCTTGTCTGCTTTCTTGCATCTTTGTAGAAACTTAATGTCTGTGTCAATATGCGCAATCTTCTTGGAGACCCTCTCCACTTGGAGCCAGCAGTTTGCAGTGTTGATGGTAGCCATGATGTAGAAATACCAGTGTTGGGCTAGGGTTAAGCACAGTAAAAAATCTCACAACACCCAGTTAAAGTCTAACAGGTTTATTTGATAGCATGAGCTACCAAATGGAGATGCGTGTTCCAAGAATGCAACTGATTCCGGAGAGTAGTCCATGCTGAGTCTGATGGTGGGATGGAACTTGCTAATGTCATCATATCGTTGTTTCAATGATTGTTCACCATGAGTCCAAAGGAAGAAAATGTCATCGATGTATCTAGTGTATAGCATCGGTTGAAGGTTCTGTGCAGTGAAGAGGTCTTGTTCAAACCTGTGCATGAAGATATTGGTATATTGAGGTGTGAATCTGTTTCCCATGGCTGTTCCGTATGTCTGGATGAAGAACTGGTCATTGAAGATGGTGATCTTGTGTCCAGGATGAAGTAGATGAGTTGTAAAATTGTATCTGTAGATTGGCAGTTGTCGCATTGTCAAACGCTCCCAGGACAGGTACAGCATGGGGTTAGATACAGAGTAAAGCTCCCTCTACACTGTCCCCCCATCAAACACTCCCAGGACAGGTACAGCACGGGGTTAGATACACAGTAAAGCTCCCTCTACACTGTCCCCAGCAAACTCTCCCAGGACAGGTACAGCACAGGGTTAGATACAGAGTAAAGCTCCCTCTACACTGTCCCCCCATCAAACACTCCCAGGACAGGTACAGCACGGGGTTAGATACAGAGTAAAGCTCCCTCTACACTGTCCCCCCATCAAACACTCCCAGGACAGGTACAGCACGGGGTTAGATACTGAACTCCCTCTACATGAGGGAGTACACAAACTAATCACAAGGGCCCAAATTGGTTTTGATCAATCTTCCTCAAAAAAAACTCTGATTCATGGTAAAATAAACACTAGCCATGTATTTCAGAAGGGGGTGTTTAGGAAGCACCTATGGCCACCTCCAAAAACCCTCAACACCGACGCAGTGAAAGCTGTGCAGGTATTTAAAACATTTCTCCAAGTTATCTAGTACTCTGCTACACAATGCTTAATGCACGCTCCTCGACCGTGCAACATCAGTCAAGACTGCTCTGGGGGTGGGGGTTGGAGGGTGGGGGCGTTGGTGGCGACAGATGGGTGTGGACAAGTCAACTAATTTCCATCCCTTTGGAAGGAGTAAAACTGATTTCCCCCTCCCACACCGTCCCAAAATACATGAGCGAATCAAACATTCTTCTGTTCGTAAAACAAACCAAGCTCCCCCTGCCCCGTGCTCCGATACTCAGTAACTCCCCCCCTGCCCCGAGCTCCGATACTCGGTAACCCCCCCCCTGCCCCGAGCTCCGATACTCGGTAACCCCCCCCCTGCCCCGAGCTCCGATACTCGGTAACTCCCCCCCTGCCCCGAGCTCCGATACTCGGTAACTCCCCCCCTGCCCCGAGCTCCGATACTCGGTAACTCCCCCCCGCCCTGAGCTCCGATACTCGGTAACTTCCCCCCTGCCCCGAGCTCTGATACTCGGTAACTCCCCCTTGCACCGAGCTCCGATACTCGGTAACTCCCCCTTGCACCGAGCTCCGAAACTCGGTAATTCTCCCCCCTGCACCGAGCTCCGATACTCGGTAACTCCCCCTTGCACCGAGCTCCGATACTCGGTAATTCTCCCCCCTGCACCGAGCTCCGATACTCGGTAACTCCCCCTTGCACCGAGCTCCGATACTCGGTAACTCCCCCTTGCACCGAGCTCCGATACTAGGTAATTCTCCCCCCTGCACCGAGCTCCGATACTCGGTAACTGTCCCCCTGCACCGAGCTCCGATACTCGGTAACTCTCCCCCCTGCACTACCGCTCCGATACCCAGTAAACAGACAAATGGGATCATAAGAACATAAGAAATAGGAGCAGGAGTAGGCCAACTAGCCCTTCGAGCCTGCCCCGCCATTCAATAAGATCATGGCTGATCTGTCGTGGCTCAGTTCCACATTCCCGCCCTCTCCCATAACCCTTAATCCCCTCTCTTATCAAAAACCCATCAACCCGCGTCTTAAAAATATTTAGCGAGGTAGCCTCCACTACTTCAACGGGCAGAGAATTCCAGAGATTCACCACCCTTTGAGTGAAGAAGTTCCTTCTCAACTCCGTTCTAAACCGCCCCCCCTTTATCTTGAGGCTGTGCCCCCTAGTCCTACTATCCTTTCTGAGCGGGAAGAGTCTCTCCACCTCTATCCTATCCATCCCATTCATCATCTTATACGTCTCAATGAGATCTCCCCTCATTCTTCTAAACTCTAACGAGTACAAGCCTAATTTATTCAGCCTCTCCTCATAGCTCAACCCACTCAACTCCGGCATCAGCCTAGTAAACCTCCTCTGCACTCCCTCCAAGGCCAAAATATCCTTGCATAAGTACGGCGCCCAAAACTGCACACAGTACTCCAGCTGCGGCCTCACCAATGCCCTATACAGCTGCAGCAAGACCTCCCTACTTTTATATTCGATCCCCCTCGCGATGAAGGCCAGCATCCCATTCGCCTTCCTGACCACCTGCTGCACCTGCAGGCTGGGTTTTTGCGACTCATGCACAAGGACCCCGAGGTCCCTCTGCACCGTCGCCTGCTGCAGTTTTTCTCCACGTAAGTAATAATCCTTCCTACCATTATTCCTACCAAAGTGGACCACCTCGCACTTGCCAACATTAAATTCCATTTGCCATTTCCTGGCCCATTCGCCCAGCCTATCTAGATCCTTCTGTAGACTCTCACCACCCTCCGCACAATTTGCCTTTCCACCAATTTTGGTGTCATCAGCAAATTTCGACACCCTACACTCGGTTCCCTCCTCCAGATCATCTATATAAATGGTAAATAGCTGAGGCCCCAGCACCGACCCCTGGGGCACTCCACTAGTCACCATCCGCCAATCCGAATAGCACCCATTGACCCCCACTCTCTGCCTCCTATTTGACAACCAATCCTCTATCCACGCTAACACCCTACCCCCAACTCCATGCCCCCTTACCTTCTGCAATAACATCTTGTGAGCTACCTTGTCAAACGCCCTCTGAAAATCAAGAAAGACCACATCCACCGGCTCTCCTCTATCCACCGCCCTAGACACACCCTCATAGAACTCCAGTAAATTTGTCAGACACGACTTCCCTTTAACGAAACTGTGCTGCGTCTGCTCTATCAAGCAGTTCCCCTCACGTTGCCTCGCTATTTCCTCCTTGATGACGGATTCTAACATTTTACCTACAACAGACGTTAAACTAACAGGCCTCTAATTCCCTGCCTTTTGCCTGGCACCCTTCTTAAACAACGGCGTAACATTAGCCGTTTTCCAATCTTCCGGCACTTCCCCGGAATCCAGCGACGTCTGGAAAATAACCACCAAGGCATCCACTATCACCTCCGCCATTTCAGGACCCTCAGATGCATTCCATCCGGTCCTGGGGACTTGTCCACAATCAGCCCCTCCAGTCTGTCGAGCACCACCTCTCTAGTAACAGTAATGTCATCGAGACCCTCCAGTCCTACCACCTTTCCATCTCTAACATCCGGCAAATTATTCACGTCCTCCTCCTTGAAGACCGAAACAAAAAAGTTATTCAAGACCTCAGCCATTTCCCCGTCCCCTACCACTAAGTCCCCCTTCTCATCCTCTAAGGGACCAACGTTCACCCTAGCCAGCCTCTTCCTTTTTATATATTTATAAAAACTCTTGCTATCCTTTTTTATATTAAGCGCTAGCCCAGCTTCATAGTTTCTTGGTAGGGTTTTGGTGAAAAGGTTATTCAAACCATTGGCACAGTGGTGCTCACATTGTTGGGCCGTACACAGAATGCTGGATGTCCTCTTAGGGGAAGTAAATCCCAAATGAGATTCCTACAATTTTATCTGATCTTGACTAAAGTTACGATTTAATTTATTAATGTCACAAGTCTTCTGACATAAACACTGCAATTAAGTTACTGTGAAAACATCCCAGTTGCCAGGGGCCTGTTCGGGTACACTGAGGGGGTATTTAGCACAGCCAATGCAGCTAACCAGCATTTCTTTGGGATTAGAATGCCCCTAGATTACTATCTGCGTTTCTGAGACTGCATCCCAATGTGTGGGACCCGTACCCCAGTGAGAGTCAGTGTGTGTGTGGCACCCGTACCCCAGTGAGAGTCAGTGTGTGTGGCACCCGTACCCCAGTGAGGGTCAGTGTGTGCGGAACTGACCCCCAGTGAGAGTCAGTGTGTGTGGGACTGTTCCCCAGTGAGAGTCAGTGTGTGGAACCGTTCCCCAGTGAGAGTCAGTGTGTGTGGAACTGTACCCCAGTGAGAGTCAGTGTGTAGAACTGTTCCCCAGTGAGAGTCAGTGTGTGTGTGGAACTGTTCCCCAGTGAGAGTCAGTGTGTGTGGAACTGACCCCCAGTGAGAGTCAGTGCCTGATAAATGGATGAGATATTATATGTACATGTCAGTAGCATTGAAGATTTATTATTCACTGCAACACCATGCATCTTAGCCAAAGCAGCAACATAACATTCAATGTGAGCTTCCTGTCACTTGCAAACACAAAAAGGTACACACCCAGTTATCAAACAGAATCAATTTGAGGCAGACTACCTCTCACCTAATGTACCAGGGAGAAGCACCATCTGACCTGAACAGAACCAAGAGGAGAACATCATGAAAAGGAGGACAACAAATTTTAAATAATATGAAATTAAAAACAGAAGTTACTGATGGGGTTTGACCTAACATCGGCATAGCACCTGTCTGATTTCATCCCGACATGCATTCTGACTAAGGGAATGTCAGGGAACAGTTGAAAACTGTCAAAGCTGAAGGCTCTGTTTCCGAACGTGAGAAGCACTCAAAACAAATTGGATGAAATCATAGTTCTGATCAGAATGAATAAATTTAATCTCGAGTTATTACAGGCACATAGTTGCAAAGTAACCTAGGTTGGGAGCTAAATATTGCATCATGTTTAACTTTTGGAGGATATAGGAATAAAGGAGGTGTGGCCCTGATAATAAAGGATAAGATGAAGAAAGTAGAGAGAGGGGATCTGAGCTCAGCAAATCAAAATGTGGAATCAACTGGAGTCAAGTTAACAAACAATAACAATGGTGAGAGTTGCTTACAGACTTCCTATCAGTACTCTAGAACAGAACATAATCCAGGAGATTCAAGCTCCATATAACAGAGAAAAAACTGTAGAGTCATACAGGTTTACAGCATGAAAACAGGCCCTTTGGCCCAACTTGTCCATGTTGCCCTTTTTTTTTAAACCCCGAAGCTAGTCCCAATTGCCTGCATTTGTCCCATATCCTCTGTACCCATTTAACTGTCTAAATGCTTTTTACAAAAACAAATTTATGCCCTATCTACTACTACCTCTGGCAGCCTGTTCCAGCCACTCACCATCCTCTGTGTGAAAAAATTGCCCCTCTGGATACTTTTGATCTCTCCCTTCTCACCTTAAACCTATGCCCTCTAGTTTTAAACTCCCTTACCTTTGGGAGAAGGTATTGACTATCTAGCTGATGTATGATTATTTTATAGACCTCTAGAAGATCACCCCTCAGCCTTCTAAGCTCCAGAGAAAAAAAGTCCCAGTCTATCCAGCCTCTCCTTATAACTCAACCCATCAAGTCCTGGGAGCACACTAGTAAATCTTTTCTGCATTCTTTCTAGTTTAATAATATCCTTTCTGTAATAGGATGACCAAAACTATAGAGAATAATCATGGAAAATGTCAACTTGAAATGAAGGGACAGATGTGTAAGGAGAGATTGAATCAGTAAGCATTTGCTGGAATTTGAGAAGGATAAGGGGAATCTCATAGAAACCTATAGAATTCTAACAGGGTGAGACAGAGTAGATGCAGGAGGGATGTTCCTGATGGTGGGAGTGTCCAGAACCAGAGGTCACAGTCTAAGGATACAGGGCAGATGGCATGGTCTGAGATGCAGAGAAATTTCTTCACCCAGAGGGGTGAACCTGTGGAATTCAATACCACAGGAAGTAGTCCAGGCAAAACACAGTGTGTTTTCAGGAAAGAGTTGGATTTGGCTCTTGGGCAAAGGAGATGCATGGAAAAGGAGGGAAGGCAGGATCAGGCTATTGAGTTGGATGATCAGCCAAGACCATAATGAACGGTGGAGCATGTCTGAAGGGCCAAATGGCCCACACCTACACTATTTTCTATGTTTCCATGTTATAGACTGGGTATACCAAATTTGCAGTAATAGAGCAGTGGATAAGTTCATGAAATGTGTACAAGATAGATTTCAGTTCATAACTTTCAGCTACTGACTAGGGAAGAGATTATTTTTGATCGTGTCTTGAGTTAGGATTCATTATTAACCTTGTAGTAAAAGTACCTATTGGGAAGATTGGCCATAGTAGAGTTTAATTAGGAAACTAAATTAAAAGATATGAAACAGGCCAGCATTGCAGCATTTAAATGATTAATTTACAGTTTGCAACATACATTCCTTTAACCCATAGAAACCACACAAAGAGGTGGACCAATCTGGTTAACAAGCGGAATTAGGGATTGGACCAAAGCAAGCTGATAAATTTGCTTTAAACAGTCACAAGATCAAGAAAGGGGAGGGTTTTAGAGTTTAACAAAGGTGGAGAAACTGTTCAATATAAAGAAAAGAGAATAGGAGAGTAACCTAGGGAGACTGTAAACAATTCTAATTAGATATATAAATATTGAGAGATAGCAAGAGTAAATATTTAAGGCAGAGACAGATGAAATTAGAATGAGGAATAAAGAATTGGTAAAAACTTTAAAACAAATAATTTGTCCCTGTCATCACAGTAAAACAAAAGAAAAATCCCAGAAATAATGGGGAGACAAGGTTTAAACAAGAATGGAACTTGCATCATCTCAGAGAAGAAAAATTGGAGAAATTAATGGGACCAAGTGACAGCAAATTCCCTGAACCTGCTGACTGCCATTCTTCAGGATTCCTGAGATTCTTGTAAAGCTCCAGTAAATTGCGCAAAGTTCAAAATGACAGAATACTGGATAGAACATTTAAATAACTCAGAAAACATGGTGAGCGAGGAAACTTCAAGGATCAGAGCAGGAAGATGTGGTCTTTCACAAGACAAAGCGAGGTCCAACAGGGAGAGAGAGAAAACAAGACCTGGAATCTAAAGTGCAGAGGAATTAACAAGATAGGTAAGTTTTAAGGTTCTTTATTTTACTCTAAACTGGGGCAGTTGGTTAAACCAGTACTGGTGAGATAGAAGATAGAATGAAATAAATAGCTTAGCTAGTCAAACTATTTGAAATAACTACAAACAAATAGGGAGAGATATTTCCAAAGATAAAATCCAAATTCCTTTAATAAAACACAATATGGCAGGGCAGGTAATGCGAAAGGGGATGGACATCAGTGTGATCTGCCAGAACCACGTGTGTAGCATCTGTCTGCAGACCAAACTACTTTGGTTCTGAGTTGGTGAGCTGAATTCTGAGTCACAGGCTCAGGATATGTCATAGAGGGGGCCTAGACACCTTGTTCCAGAGGGCAGGCGGAAAGTTACCTGAACACCTAGTTCCAGAAAACAGGGGGAAAGTTATCTGGGCACTTTGTTCCACTGAGCAGGGTCAGGTTACCTGGACACTTTGTTCCATACGGCAGGGAGTAAGTTACCTGGATACCTTGTTCCATAGCGCACGGGGAAATTTACATAGCCGCCCAGTTCCAGAGGGCAGGGGGAAAGTTATCTGGACACTTTGCTCCAGAAAGTAGGGAGAAAATTACCTTGATACCTTGTTCCAGAAAGCAGGGGAAAGTTACCTAGACATCTTGTTCCTTAGAGCAGAGGACAAGTTATCTGGAAACCCCCTGCCCCCTGGAGCAAGGTAAGTTACCTGGACATCTTGATTTAACCTAATTAATTCAGGAGAGGAAATACGTGGGGGGAGATTTAAAAACAATAATGGACAAGACAACAGTATAAGGTATTCAACTGGGGAATGATAACCAGAGTGTGACAGGAAGAGTATCTAAACGTACTTGTGCACCAGCAAATAGAGTCATAGGAGAGGAAAAGGGTAAAAAGACAGAATGGCAGACTCTATATTTGAATGCACACAGCATTCATTACTAGGTTGATGAACTGATGACACAAATAAAAATGAGTATGATATGATGTCCTCCCAGATGGGACATAAAGTGTGACTAGTGACTCAGAGCTTTGAAGAGAGAATTGGAGATCAGGATGTTTGAGTCGATTCCCCCATGACAGCAAAAGTAATCCTGAAAATGTTCTTGGCTCTACTGGTTACATTTTCATGGGAATGCAGGCTGATTGATATAAAGGCCTCATTCTTGCAAGGAGAAAGATTTCAAAGAGAAGTGTTTTTGAAACTGACTATAAAGACCAGTGATGTAGAGTGAAAGCTGTGGAAATTAAACCAAAGTATTTATGGATTGAATACATCAAAGTTTGATATTTGCCAGTTAGCTGTCTTGCTGAAAATGGGCTGTACTCAATTCAAAGCAGGTCCAAGAATATTCTACTCATAACAGAAAGGGAAAATTTCAAGTATCTTTGTGATGCATGTCAATGATTTTCTATGGGGAGGTTCTGTGAAATTAGAGCAATTTGTTATAAATAAGATTAATCAGGCATTTAAATTGAAAGGCTGGTTTTAGGAAGCTTTAAAAACGAGTTTGTTTTAAAGGCAAATAAAACATTAACAAAATTAGCCTAGTAGGTATGGATATCATCGGCGCAACTTGTGGGCCAAAGGGCCTGTTTGTGCTGTAGTTTTTCTATGTTCTATGTTCAAATCAAATACAGAGAAATATGCATTCAAGTTTCCAGCCTTGGATCACCTGAAGGACATTTTGTCCTTCCTTTACACTGATACTTTCCATGCCAGTCTTTCAGGTGGGCTTTTGAGTAATGTTGGGTCCATAATAGTCTTACTGCGTTAAAGTGTAAATTGTTGGCTCTTATCAGGGAAGTTAACAAAATAAAAAGCGTGGTTAAGTACACATTAGCTAAAGTTCTAATAGAAGTAAGAGTTATTTGGTTTTACTTATCAAATAATTTAAACACATTTAAATGCCTCAGAATAGATATGAAGAGTGAGTTAGCTAAAGCTAAAATGGTAGAGAAGCAGTGGCAGATATTTAATAACATTTCATAACTCTCAACAAAGATACATTCCACTGAGAAAGAAAGACTCCATCAGTGACAACTATTCTATGATTTATTAAGCATTGTATTAAATTGAAAGAAAACTTATTTAATGCTGCAAAGAGTAGTACTGGACCAGAAGAACTGGAAAAACTTTAGAAACCAAGAAAGGATGACTAAAAAAAAGGGGGGAATTAGAATATGACAGTAAACGAGCAAGAAATGTAGAATTTCTTACTGTCTGCTTTTATAAATAAATAAAAAGGAAGAGAGTAACTCATATGAGTGTCAATCTCTCAGAGGATGGGGCTGCAGAATAGTGGAAAACAAGAACATAAGAACACAAGAAATAGGAGCAGGAGTAGGCCATCTAGCCCTTCGAGCCTGCCCCGCCATTCAATAAGATCATGGCTGATCTGTCGTGGCCCAGTTCCACTTTCCCGCCCTCTCCCCATAACCCTTAATCCCCTCTCTTATCAAAAACCCATCAACCCGCGTCTTAAAAATATTTAGCGAGGCAGCCTCCATCACTTCAACGGGCAGAGAATTCCAGAGATTCACCACCCTTTGAGTGAAGAAGTTCCTCCTCAACTCCGTTCTAAACCGCCTCCCCCTTTATCTTGAGGCTGTGCCCCCTAGTCCTACTGTCTTTTTTGAGCGGGAAGAGTCTCTCCACCTCTATCCTATCCATCCCATTCATCATCTTATACGTCTCAATGAGATCTCCCCTCATTCTTCTAAACTCTAACGAGTACAAGCCTAGTTTATTCAGCCTCTCCTCATAGCTCAACCCCCTCAACTCCAGTATCAGCCTAGTAAACCTCCTCTGCACTCCCTCCAAGGCCAAAATATCTTTGCGCAGGTGCGGCGCCCAAAACTGCACACAGTACTCCAGCTGCGGCCTCACCAATGCCCTATACAGCTGCAGCAAGACCTCTCTACTTTTATATTCAATCCCCCTCGCTATGAAGGCCAGCATCCCATTCGCCTTCCTGACCACCTGCTGCACCCGCAAGCTGGGTTTTTGCGATTCATGCACAAGGACCCCGAGGTCCCTCTGCACCGTCGCCTGCTGCAGTTTTTCACCACGTAACAAGGAAATGGCAGAGACTTCGGATTTTATATCCAAATAAATTCCAATAACAAAAGGAGAAAATTAAGGAGCAAGGGGGGGAGCAGCTTCAAACAATCATTATCATAAAAACAAATATTAGGAAACAAACAGGATTAAAGATTGTATCTGATACCCTCCACCTCTGGGTCTTAAGAAGAATGGCTGCAGACAAAGCGGATGCATTGGTTGTAATTTTTTAAATTCCCTAGATTACGACAAGATTCCAATGGATTGGAAAATTGCAAATGCAACATCAGAATTCAGGAAACAAGGGAGACAGAAAGCAGAAAACTATAGACGGACTAGCCAAACTGGTTACCGGGAAAACGATGGGGTCAGTTGTGGGTCATTTAGAAAATCATAACCGAATCAGAGTTAACATGGTTTTGTGCCACATAAAAGATTACAACACAAGATAGCAGCTCATGGGATTTGGTGATATAGAGGATTGGGTAATGAACATGGAACTGAGTTGGAACGAATGGGTCATTTGCAGATTGGCTAACTGTGCAAGTGGAATGCCATAGTTGCTGCATCCTCAACTATTTAGAACCGATATTAATGATTTGGTTGAAGGGATTGAGTGTATATATGCAAATTTGCTGACAATACAGGAGAGGTGTGATGGCAAGTTGTGAAGAGAACATGAGAGTCTGCAAAGGGATGTGGGTCGTTTATGTGAGTGGGCAAAAATTGGATAGATTATGTATATTATGGGAAAATGTTCATTTTGCAAGGAAGAATTAGAAAAGCAGAACATAAGCGGACAGAGACAGCAGAATGCCAGTGTGCAGAGGGGCCGGGGCGCCGGCATGCAGAGGTTATTGCCCAGTTCTCAGCCTCCGGTGCACTTTCCCAGATAATTGCCCTGGTTCCCAGCCTTTGTGCACTTTCCCAGATTTTGTCCAATTCCCAGCTCTTGCGCACTTTCCCAGATTCTTGCCCCAGTTTCCAGCCTCCAGTGCAGACTCTGAGCATTTTTTGCAATTCTTTCCAGCAAGTTTTGAAGTTGAACTGTCACCTACACTTGGAGGATATGCTGGGACAGTTCAAAGTACCTCATGGGTCACATCCAGCCCGGATCGTGAGTGGACAAGCCTGATCTAGGTGATCATTAACCCCACTAGCTACATAATTTATTTGTGCGACTCCCAGAATCAAAAGCTAAAAGTTAATTCATTTAAATATCTATTGGACATCTCAGCTAACCTCCGTTCTCATGGAGATGCGATTCAGGTGAAGCCTTGATTGAAACTCTGTGGGATTTTTTTCACAAGATTTTGGGGTTATAGCTGGAAGGAACCCACCCAGTTGGGGGTGTAAGCCCTGTGTTCAGAAGGCAGAGGAACAAGAACTGTGTAGCAGCTGTGATGATGTGGGAATGCCGGCGTTGGACTGGCGTAAACACAGTAAAAAGTCTGACAACACCAGGTTTTAGTCCAACCGATTTATTTGATAATACTCACAAGCTTTCGAGGGGACTGCCTCTTCGTCAGGTGAATGGAGAGTTCTGGCCTCAGACAGAGCATATACTGTCTGTGCTTTATATGCTCTGTCTGAGGCCAGAACTCTCCATTCACCTGACGAAGAGGCAGTCCCCTCGAAAGCTTGTGAGTATTATCAAATAAATCGGTTGGACTAAAACCTGGTGTTGTCAGACTTTTTACAGCAGCTGTGGACCAGGAGAACAGAGCTAACAGAAACCAAGGGCGGCACGGTAGCACAGTGGTTAGCACTGCTGCTTCACAGCTCCAGAGTCCTGGGTTCGACTCCCGGCTTGGGTCACTGTCTGTGTGGAGTCTGCACATTCTCCTCGAGTCTGCGTGGGTTTCCTCCGGGTGCTCCGGTTTCCTCCCACAGTCCAAAGATGTGCGGGTTAGGTTGATTGGCCATGCTAAAATTGCCCCTTAGTGTCCAGGGATGCGTAGGTTAGAGGGATTAGTGGGTAAAATATGTAGGGATATGGGGGTGGGGCCTGGGTGGGATTGTGTTCGGTGCAGACTCGATGGGCCAAAGGGCCTCTTTCTGCACTGTAGGGTTCTATGATTCTAAGAGTGCTTCAAATTTCCTGCCATAGCTACTGTATAGTAATTTCGAATGAAGCGATCATTGGATTTATAAACAGGGGCATGGTGTACACAAGGAAGGAAGTTATGCTGAACCTTTAAAAATCATTGTTTAGGCTGCAGTTGGAGTGCTGTGACCAATTCTGGGCACCACACTTTAGGAAGGATGACAAGACCACAGGATGGATGCAGAAGTTAGAATTTTGCCAGGATAAAGGATTTCAGTTATATGTTGAGATGATATTAGCTGGGGCTATTTGCCTCAGAAAAGAAAAAGGTTAAGGGCTGATTTAATAGCAGTGTGGAAAATTATGAGGGGTTTTGAGAGAGTAAGTGGGAAGAAATAGTTTCCAATGGAAATGATGAAGGAGCAACACTCCTACAGCTTGTAATTCCAGATAAATCTGTTGGACTTTAACCTGGTGTTGTGAAACTTCTTAACTGCGCCCACCCCAGTCCAACACGTGCATCTCCACATCATGGATTAAAAAAAAAGAAACAACGTGAGAAATTTTTAAACGTAATATGAAGACATAGGTAAAGTTTTAGGTCATTTATATTTGTAAGCGTGTGTGTGTTGGACATAAGCCATAACTTGAAGATAAATTTATATTTCCGCAGTTGAGTATAAAGGGAAGTTTTAGTTTCACTTTAAAGGTGCCTGCACTTTAATGGGGTTTTACATCTCTAAAGCAAACACAGAGTATAAAAAGCTGATTGCTAGTAACAAAGAAGCTACAGGACTTGGAAAGTAGTTTGAGGTTCAGTTGTTGAGTAGGCTGTGTGGTGCAGGGAACAGTTTCAATCTCTCTCCAGCAAGACATGAAGGGACAGTGCAGAGAACAGGCCCCAAACTAAAGAATAGAAAGGTCCTAAAACTAGGGAGAGGGGCAGAAGGAATTTCCAAGAGGATCTTCTAGTCAAATGGAAAAAACAGGAATCTGCATAAAAATCTTGTTAAGTAGAGTTAAGAATGAGGAGCAGAGGCCCCAAGGTGCAAACCTGGAATAATGTGGGTTCATGAGAAACCAGAGGTCCAAGTTAACCCAAAACTTAGTGACTCTTTATTACAGGCCTGTGAAGCAGTGGTGATCTTTGGCCTGTATCTAAGAGATTGCACAGAAAACAAGGCTAGAATGTGTGTGGCATTCCAATGCAGAGAAACATTGGAGGGAGAGTTGAAATCCTGGGGGTGGATCCTTCGTGATGACATCCAAGAGAAAGCCTCATTTGGGGGAAAGCAACAAAGCGTGTTCTCTGAGAGCAAAGTTTGGAAACTTTCATGTTAATATCATAGTTCCAGTGAGTCCAGTTGGCTTACAGTGGGAACTGGGGAGGGGTGGGGGGTGAGGGAGGGGGGTATGGTTGGTCAGAGTGGAGCTGGCAGGGGGGCGGGGGGGGAAGGTCAGAGTAGAGTTGATGAGGAATCTGTCAAAGTTACTTTGGGTAGCATCTGATTTCAGAGTATGGTTAATTTAACCACACTTTGCCTGCTGGTTCACATGGACTGTGTATTTAATGACAACATGAGTATAAGATGGATTTTGGAACTTTTGTTATCCTAATGAACGTGTATTAGAGTTTTTTGAGGTGGTCACCAGGAAAGTAGATGAAGTCTACATGGACTTCAATAAGGGCTTTGACAAGGTCCCGCATTGAAGGTTCAGTCGCTAGGTATATGTGGAGAGATAGTAAATTGGATTAGACCCTGGCTCAATGGAAGAAGCCAGACAGTGGTAGTGGAGGATTGCTTCTCTGAGTGGAGGCCAGTGACTAGTGGTGTGCCACAGGGGTCAGTGCTGGGTCCATTGTTGTTTGTCATCTATATCAATGATCTGGATGATAATGTGGTAAATTGGATCAGCAAATTTGCTGATGATACAAAGATTGGAGGTGTAGTGGACAGTGAGGAAGGTTTTCAAAGCTTGCAGAGGGATTTGGACCAACTGGAAAAATGGGCTGAAAAATGGCAGATGGAGTTTAATGCAGACAAGTGTGAGGTTTACACTTTGGAAGGACAAACCAAGGTAGAACATACAAGGTAAATGGTAGAGCACTGAAGAGTGTAGTAGAACAGAGGGATCTGGGAATACAGATACATTATTCCCTAAAAGTGGCGTCACAGGTAGATAGGGTCGTAAAGAGTGCTTTTGGTACATTGGCCTTTCTAAATCAAAGTATTCTGTGCTGTAATGTTCTATGGTCCTATTTACAGGAAGGATATTAATACGGTTGAAAGAGCACAGAGAAGGTTTACAAGGATGTTGCTGGGACTTGAGAAACTGAGTTACAGAGAAAGGTTGAATAGGTTAGGACTTTATTCCCTGGAGCATAGAAGAATGAGGGGAGATTTGATAGAGGTGTATAAAATTATGATGGGTACAGATAGAGTGAATGCAAGCAGGCTTTTTCCACTGAGGCTAGGGGAGAAAAAAACCAGAGGGCATGGGTTAAGGGTGAAGGGGGAAAAGTTTAAAGGGAATATTACGGGGGGGGGGGGGCTTCGTCACACAGAGTGTGGCAGGAGTGTGGAATGAGCTGCCAGATGAAGTGGTGAATGCGGGGTCATTTTTAACATTTAAGAAAAACTTGGACAGGTTCATAGATGAGAGGGATGTGGAGGGATATGGTCCAGGTGCAGGTCAGTGGGACTAGGCAGAAAAATGGTTCAGCACAGACAAGGGCCAAAAGCCCTGTTTCTGTGCTGTAATGTTCTATGGTATATGTAGTTGAGATGAAGGAGTAGTGTCATATGGTTCATCTTTGCTTGTTTAATAAACGTTTGATTCTTCTGTTAAAAGTACATCAGCAGCCTCCTGTGACTGTTCAGGAGCAGTCCCTCGCATTTCTAAATAAAAATAAGTTAGGATCTATCAAGCTGGCTTCAACCCTAGGGCCTGACTTATCCAGTATTAACATCAGTTACATAAGAATGGTGGAAACAGCTTCAATAATAATAACTTCCAAAGGGAAACTGATAACTATTTCAAAAGGAGAAATTTGTAGGGATACGGGCAAAAAGCAGGCAAGTGATTAAATAACAAAGCTCGTCAAAGCACCAGAATGGGGCAAAGAAGAATCGTCAAGTGTAGATACTTAAGAGGGTAGAATATAGGAACAATGAGAGGCAGGAGTAACTCTACAGAATGGCAATGTAACATTCTACTCAATCCAAAAACCTCAAGGATAATATACACAGCAAACAATCCATACACCGGGCAAAATGAAGTGAATCTTTGTCTGTTAACAGTTGAGAAGAACACTCACCTTTATCCACAATGTCCCACACCTCTACCTTCACTATATCATCAGTCGCTGCAAAAAAACACAAGGTACAATTTGTATGCTGGACAAGTGGAAATTTCACTTCACAAATGCATCAGAGACTGAGATCATAGACAGTGATTTAAAAAGAGCAGGATTAGCAAATCAAAACAGAGTGTTTGGAGCTGTGGGGAGGGTCAGAGTGGAGCTGGGGGGCCGGGAGTCAGAGTGGAGTTACCTCTTTCTCTACACCCTAACTATGACTGTAACAAGACATTCTGCACTCTCGTATTTTCTTCTCTATGAACGGTATGCTTTATCTGTATCGCGCATAAGAAACAATACTTTTCACTGTATGCTAAAACACGTGACAATAGTAAATCAAATCAAATCAAATTCCGCAGTAGGAACACAGTAAGATGTCGTGGCACATTTCAGTATCAACAACATCGAAGAAGCAGGTAGACAGGCCAGATGTTCTGCAGCTAGTGAGAAGTTAAAAATAGGATCTCATAGGCACTCATGTTTGAATCCCTCTCAGTGACACACAGCAGCCAGAGTGGAAATCAGAAGGTGGGTACGGGGTAAATCAGTGAGTGGCTGGTTTGTAGCATGATGCAGCAGGGAGATTCTCAGGGCATTGGGACCAGTTCCAGAGCAGGAAACTCCCAGTCAAAAGGAACAGGTTGCACCTCAACATGGCAGGGAGGGATTCAATAGCGTGGTTAGAGAAGATTTAATTACATTTGCAGCAGCATATACTAACAGAACAGAGAAATAGGTAAATAAGTCAAAGTGTCAGATTGTGCTAGAGAAAGAAGTTGTTCCATTTTAGATAGGATCAGATGAAGAAAGACTGGAGGATTTCACAGACAGGTTTGGAATAAGATAGCGAGATTTTTGAACAGTAAAGGAATTAAGGGTTATAGTGAGTGAGCGGGTAAATGGAGCTGAGTCCATGAAAGGGTCAGCCATGAGGCTCGAAGGGCCAAATGGAGGCCTATTCCTGCTCCTAGTTCTTATGAATACATGTATGTGAATGCAGTGTGTGCTGAATAAGGTTTGGTGAGTGACAAGCAAAAATAGCAACGTGGTAATGCAATATCATAACAATAATGGAAACATAGCTTAAAATGACATGGACGGGTTACTGAATAGTCAAGGATACACAGTGTTCAAAAATCAAGAAGGTATGAAGACAGGTGGGCTGGGAGAACAGATCAGAAAAGAGTCATAGTCATACAGTCGTAGAGATTTAGAGCATTGGAACAGGCACTTTGGCCCAACTTACCAATGATGTCCAGTTTTTACCACTAAGCAAGTCCCAGTTGCCCACATTTGGCCCATATCCCTCTATATCCATCTTACCCATAACCGTGTAAATGCTTTTTAAAAGACAAAATTGTACCCACCTCTATTACCACCTCTGGCAGCTTGTTCTAGACACTCACCACCCTCTGTGTGAAAAAATTGCCTCTCTGGACGCTTTTGTATCTCTCCCCTCTCACCTTAAACCTATGCCCTCTAGTTTTAGACTCCCCCATCTTTGGGAAAAGATATTGACTATCCAGCTGATCGATGCCCCTCATTATTTTATAGACGTCTATAAAATTACCCCTAAGCCTCCTATGCTCTAGGGAAAAAAGTCCCAGTCTATCCAGCGTCTCCTTATAACTCAATCTATCAAGTCCCGGTAGCATCCCAGTAAATCTTTTCTGCACTGAGAAAATGTGTTGGACATCCTTGAAGGACAGAATTCATTTGCACGGAGTTAAGAAAGAAAGAAAGGGTCTGATCACACAACTGACGGTATTCTACATTTCTCCAATAGCAAAAGAGAGGAGCACATCTGCAGGAAAACCAGAGATGTGCAAGAATGAAGTAGCATTGACACTGAGGGACTTCACCCAAATATCGACTGGGATTGTGTTAGTGTAAAATGGGAAGAGAGAAGGGAATTTCTGAAAAATGTTCAGGAAAATTTTCTTGATCAGTAAGTTCTCGGTTCAATTAGGGAGAATGCATTGCTGGATCTGGTGCTGACAAGCAGCTGGGTCAAGTGGACCCAGTTCTGTGGAGAAAAACTTGGGTAATAGTGATTTAACCTATTGTATTGTTTAGATTAGTAATGCACAACAGCAAAGAGCAATTTAATACAGAAATTCGAAACTGGAAGAGGAATAATTTCAAGGGTAAATAAGAGTCAGAATAAAATGGAACCAAAGACTAAAAGATACATCTAGATAGGAGGAGGAGGTGGCCATTTGGCCCCTCAAGTCTGTTCTGCCAAACAAATAGATCACGGCTGATAATCAGCGTCACAGAGGCCGGGCCCCGGCGTCACAGATACCCCATCACCCGGTTGAAATTCCTGAGGTTGGCAGCATCTGTGCTGCTATGTTCAGTTAACTTAATAATAAAACATGGGACAGTCGACTCAGGGAGCTGAGCGCAATTCAATTTTTTAAAAATGTTTGTGAACATGAGCAAGAATAACACTCGGGAGGAAAATCTCAAAGAAGCTGATGAGTTTTGCAGCAGCTCAGCGAATGCCACAGGCTAGTTGACACCAGTGATCAGAAAGGGGAAAATAAATGGGTTCTGTCAGATCATTTCCATTAACTATAATACAGCAATGCTGTCATCAATTAAACAGCAGTAATATCTGGCACTGAAAACTGTTTACTCAAGTAATTGCATCCAGAGATTGTCTGTGCATGCAACATTTGACAGATCAATATTGAAGCAGCAATCAGAAAGTATGTGTATGCGTTCCAACTGAAATTCACCCTGTCTGCAATAATGAAAATGGACCATTATTGGAAGCAAGGTAAATAGATGCATATTTAGAATGATTTGCCAAGACAAATCATTTCCTGTAATGACATGTTTAACAACAGACATTGTACATCAGTATACAAGGGGTCATTTAAAAGCCTTACTGCGCCAGCCCACAACTTCTACATCTTTTGACTCACTATCTTTAAGTCAACAAGAATTAGGGTCTTTACTCTGAATCCAACTTAAACTGTTCCTGCCCTGGGAGTGTTTGATGGGAACAGTTTAGAGGGAGCTTTACTCTGTATCTAACCCGGTGCTGTACCTGTCCTGGGAGTGTTTGATGGGGATAGTGTAGAGGAAGCTTTACTCTGTATCTAACCCCGTGCTATACCTGTCCTGGGAGTGTTTGATGGGGACAGTGTAGAGGGAGCTTTACTCTGTATCTAACCCCGTGCTGTACCTGTCCTGGGAGTGTTTGATGGGGATAGTGTAGAGGAAGCTTTACTCTGTATCTAACCCCGTGCTATACCTGTCCTGGGAGTGTTTGATGGGAACAGTGTAGAGGGAGCTTTACTCTGTATCTGACCCCGCGTTGTACCTGACCTGGGCATGTTTGATGGGTAAGTGTAAAGGAAGTTTACTCTATGTGTTGACACTGATGCACTCATTCTCTGGCCTCAGCAACATCTGATCCCTGTGTGATGGGGGCGGGGTCCTGCTGCACAAAGATACTGATATCCAGATACTGACTGCTTCATGATCGCAAAGTGAAATGGAGAAGGCAATGCCATGACTGTACATGGATTTATTCCACTCCTGGACTCCAATTACTCCAATTCCACTTTGCTATAAAACACAAACAACTTAAACCCGAAAACCACTGACAAAGGTTCACAGCTGAAGCATTGTTATCTGTGCTCTCCACAGGCACTCACTGACTGCGCCCCATTCTGACAGGATGGCTTTTTGTTCAATGTTTAACTCTTGCTGTTCTTGAAACTTACTTTTATAGCTCCAGTGAATGCTGGTGACCTGGATTTCCTGAGTTGGAATATATTGTTCCACAAACTTCTTCCCCTGCAGTCTGTGCCATAGTGTTGTCTTCCCTGTGTTTCTGTCACCTCGAATCAGGATTTTCACTGAGAAAAAAGAAATGCCAGAAAGATTCACTAACATGTTAGAAAATCACTAATTCTCCAGTTGTTTCAGCCCTGTTTCCCCAACACTGCACAATGGAACATCCCAGCCCCTCCGAGGAAATCAAAGTGAAGAGCCAGAGCAATGAGTTTGGTCAATGCCAATCTCTGGGGGTTTGGTCATTGAGGATCTCTGACCAGTTAGAGCACTTGATCACTGGAAATCTCTGAGCAAAGGACTTGATCAGCGGAATCGGGCGCTTGGGGGAGGGTCACAGCAGGGGAGGGTTTTTAATGAATATTTTGTCTCCGTGTTTACATACAAAAGGCATGATGCAGATTTAGTATTCCAGGAGGAACACTGAGATGTTGGATAGGATAATCATAAAGAGAAAGAAAACATTCAAAGTTGGAATCCTTCAAAGTTGATAAGTTACCAGGACCAGTTAGATAGCAGATACGCTGAGGATGATTTTCCAATCCTCGCTAGATACAGGGGAGGTACTGGATGACTGGAGGAATGCAAATGTAGTTCCATTGTTTAAAAAGGAAATACCAAACAATTATAGACCAGTTAGTCTTACATCAGTGATGAACAAATTAGTCGAATCAATTCTGAGATTTAAGATTAACTGTCATGTCGAAAGATATGGACTAGTTGGGGATGGTCAGCTTGGATTTGCTAAAGAAAGGCCTTGCCTCACAAACTTGATTGAATTCTTTGAAGAAGTGACAAGGAGGGTCGATGAGGGTAGTGAGTGGATGTTGACTACATGGATTTTAGCAAGGTGTTTAATAAGGTCCCCCAGGCAAATTGGTCAAAAAGTAAAAGCCCATGGGATACAGGGTAATGTGGCAAACTGAATAAAAAGTTGGCTTGGTAACAGGAAACAAAGTGTAATGGCCGATAGCTGCCCTTGCGAATGGAACGCTGTTATAAGTGGTGAAGTCATAAACAGCCTCCCTCTTCTAATCAGGTGATGTCACCTGATGAAGGAATACTGCTCTGAAAGCTTGTGATTTCAAATAAACCTGTTGGACTATAACCTGGTGTAGCTATGTGGAGAGATTGGAGAAGTTGGAGTTATTTTCCTTGGAACAAAGAAGGCTGAGGGACAATCTGATAGAGGTGTACAAAATTATGAGGGGAAGAGATAGAGTGGGCAGAATAAAATTGTTTCCCTTGCTGGAGAGTTCTAGAACCAGGGACACAGACTCACGATAAGTGGGAGATGGTTTGGGGGGGCATGAGGAAGAACTTTTTACCCAGGGATGATAGACATCTGGAATTCGCTGGAACGGAGATCCTAAACTTGTTTAAAATGTATCTCGATCTGCACCTTAAGTGCTGTAAGCTACAGGGTTATGGGCATGGTGCAGGATGGTGGGATTAGAAAGGGCAAGCTGGCATGGACAAGATGGACTGAATGACTTCCTTCTGTGCAGTAAATATTCTACAGTTCTGTGGTGTAAGGGAAATGGAGACAGTTCAAGAACACAAAACTCCCCAACAATTCTGTTCCAGCAAATAGTTTATTGCACTGTCATTCACAACAACTCACTGAACACCCATGTAGAAATCCAGCCTGCTAAAGTCAGCAGCATCCATCACAAGGCAAGTATCGGATTGACTAACTTGATTGACACTTGAGCTCAAACATCAGTTGAACAGCAGGCACAGGGGACGAGGAGAGACAGGAAGGGGGCGTGTTATTAAAGAGTGCCATTCCACTTGCTGCAGATCATTCAAAGACAGTATACAAAGAGTTCATGTTAACTGTTGATGTTCAGATCAGTACAGGCAGCTGACACACAAACTGCTTCTGTTAATTACAATACCAGTTTCCAGCAATCCCTGCAATATTCTGCAACCTCTCAGACACCTTTGCCATCTATATACACACATGGACTGATAAAATTACACCTTAACCTGCTCCTAATATACATACACTGCTAAATCATTCATCACTGCTTGAGCTGAAAACATCAATCTGGGTTACAGTAATGTTGCAGACTGGTCTGTCACTGTATAACACTGGGGTACAGTACTGGTGGGGACGGGTCTGTCACTGTATAACACTGGGGTACAGTACTGGTGGGGATGGGTCTGTCACTGTATAACACTGGGGTACAGTACTGGTGGGGACAGGTCTGTCACTGTATAACACTGGGGCACAGTACTGGTGGGGACGGGTCTGTCACTGTATAACACTGGGGTACAGTACTGGTGGGGACGGGTCTGTCGCTGTATAACACTGGGGCACAGTACTGGTGGGGACGGGTCTGTCACTGTATAACACTGGGGTACAGTACTGGTGGGGACGGGTCTGTCGCTGTATAACACTGGGGTACGGTACTGGTGGGGACGGGTCTGTCACTGTATAACACTGGGGTACAGTACTGGTGGGGACGGGTCTGTCACTGTATAACACCGCTGTGGAGTCCTGGTGGGCTCAGTTCTGTCACTTTATAATGCTAGTGTACAATACAGGTGGAGATGGGTCTGGCACTGCATAACATTGGAGTTAGCCAGTGAATCTTTCCACTCTATAATCAGGTATACAGTACTGTGCATCCAGTCCTTGTTTACATGTTGTACTGGTTGTGCAAGTCCACACAGACTGATGAAGTCTTTGCTCTGCCAGTCACCTTCAGGATGCCTGTATTAACTCAGCAATCAAAGCAAGTGTGTTTCTAAATGAATTGCTGCGCATTGGTGGAGACATTGACTTAAGACAGTCTTTTGATGTTTAATCTGGCACTAGTAAAGAGATGTATCAGAGCTGCAATGCAGCAAATAGCTGCCCCCGACTCCAGAATCTCTCCAATATGTGGCCATCATCTACATACTGTGCTGGACTGTTGATGCTTGGCAGAAAAACATGAGGGACAAAGGGATAACTCAGTATCTGCAGGCAGGCATTAGATTTTCACCTTTTCAATCAATGGCACAAGCTTGTTTTAAAGATGAGTTCATAGAATGTGGGTATCAGTGACACGGTCCATCGCTGACCACCCATTGAGAAAGTGGTGCTGCGTCCCATGTGGTGTACCCAGTGTTCTAGTGATAGACCTGTATCCAACAATAACCTGTATTTATGTTGCACCTTTAACATAATAAAAGATCCCAGAAGGATTTTAAACTAAATTTCACACAAAGTCACAAAAAGTGGTATCAGGTCAGACCAAAAGCTTGGTCAAAGAGATAAGTTTTAAGGAATGATTTAAGAGAGGAATGTGAGGTAGAGAGAGGATGCGAGAGAATTTCAGAGCAACTGAGCAATGAAAACTGAGAATTAGGCAAGTGCAGATACTGAAAGGAATTGGAGGGATGGAGGAGATCACAGAGATAGGGAGGGAGCAAGACCAAGCAGGGTTTTGAAAACAAGGTTGAAATTTGAAAATCGAAAGGTTGTTTAACTGGAAGTCAGTGTAGGTCAGTGAGCACAGTTAGTGGGAGTTAGGACTTTGGTCACAATGTTTATATGTTTACAACAGGCACATGATGGAATCATCAAGTTTACAGGTACAATAAAAGAATTAAAAAGGATTTCAGCAATAGGTGAACAGACACAGGAGAAGTTTGTAACATTATGGAGGTACAAATAGGCTAGACCAATTTCGTCATGAAGTGGATAGGTGGACAGTAGCTCATCCAAGAGTCAAATATGACACTAAAGAGATGTGAACAGTCTGTTTCAGATTCAGACAGCTGTTGGAAAGACAGTAGGTAGCTGTGAATAGAGTTTGTGGCAGGGACCAAATCAACGGCTTCCTCTTCTTAGTGTTTAGTTGGATGAAATTTCCTCTCATGTCAAATACACAGTTAAGGCAATTCAGGGATAATTGAGGCTCAGAAGAGGTGGAGGGGAGCGAGGTAGAGAATATAAGAACATAAGAAATAGGAGCAGGAGTAGGCCATCTAGCCCCTCGAGCCTGCACCGCCATTCAATAAGATCATGGCTGATCTGTCGTGGCTCAGTTCCACATTCCCGCCCTCTCCCCATAACCCTTAATCCCCTTGCCTATCAAAAACCTATCAACCCGCGTCTTAAAAATATTGAGCGAGGCAGCCTCCACCACTTCAACGGGCAGAGAATTCCAGAGATTCACCACCCTTTGAGTGAAGAAGTTCCTCCTCAACTCTGTTCTAAACCGCACCCCCCTTTATCTTGAGGCTGTGCCCTCTAGTCCTTCTGTCCTTTCTGAGCAGGAAGAGCCTCTCCACCTCTATCCTATCCATCCCATTCAACATCTTATACGTCTCAATGAGATCTCCCCTCATTCTTCTAAACTCTAATGAGTACAAACCTAGTTTATTCAGCCTCTCCTCATAGTTCAACCCCCTCAACTCCAGAATCAGCCTAGTAAACCTCCTCTGCTCTCCCTCCAAGGCCAAAATATCCTTGCGTAAGTGCGGCGACCAAAACTGCACACAGTACTCCAGCTGCGGCCTCACCAGTGCCCTATACAGCTGCAGCAAGACCTCCCTACTTTTAGAGCTGTATCGTCAGCGCACAGGTGAAAAATACAAATGATGGCACCAAGAAGCAAGGTATGGATGAGAAACAGACAGCCAACAGCAGTGCAATGGGGGAAACCATCGGTGGTGGTGGTGAGAAACCATATGATTAGATAGCTAAGAATGGACCACTTCCACACACACTTCCAAGTGGAGAGATGTTACAAGACAAATCGCAGTGTGTCCAATCATGGCAAAGGCTACAGTGAGGTCAAAAAGGGTGAGGAAGGAAAGTTTACCTTTGTCACAGTCAAAGTTATCATGGTGGCTCTGAAAGCAACGTAGCACTCCAGCATCTGCCCTTCCATCTAACCGAAAGTTCTGTTCCTCTGTTGAAACCATCTCTCCCTCCAACTGAATTTCTGATTCCTCAAATTAACAGTGTCTCAATCAATGCTCATGGTCACTGTTCCCAATAGGATTTCAATATAATTCTCTCTTCAGGTCCAGTCTCCCTCTCCTTCAAATTTCCCCTCATTGAGCCACTCTTCAACACCCTTTGCAAATTGCTGTTCAATTATCAACCTACTTTTCCTTTACAAAGGTTCTCTCAAATCGAAGCCCATCTTTGTAGGAAGTTCAGGTTTGAATCTCCTGTCAGATCTCTGCCCTGCCACAAGACCACAACAACTCTCATCAGACTCACACTGCCAGGCACAGAGATGGATCAATGCTTTGTCCCAGCCCCAGTCACAATATCCCAATGTCCCAATTCCCTTTCCATTAGACCCCGTCACCTTTAACTTTTGTTCTAGAAATGTTACCCTTGGTCTTTTACACCATCTCCCTACCCCCTAACCAGTCACCATCTGAACCTCGTCACCCTCGCCCTGTCCCCTCACCCCCAACCCTCTGCTCTCTCACCTCACCCTCTGCCCCCTACCCCCCTCACCCTCTGCCCCCTCACCCTCTGCCCCTGCCCCCTCACCCCCTGCCCCTCTGCCCCGGGTTATACTCACTGTTGTACTGAACTCCTTTGGCGAATCTCCGCTGGAGGCTCTGATTCATGCTCTGGAGTCCGGCCGGGATGATCTTTTCCCTGCCGGGGACCTGCTCCGTGCCCACCAGCTTCTTTAGTGCCGAAAACATGTTGCCGGGGGAAGCGGCCTCGCCTCAGGAGCCGCCAACAGGGACACGGAGCCTGAGCGGCCACAACAGCAACATCAACCCGGCAGGCCCGGCTCCGGGGGAGGGAGAGCAGCCACTGCGCCTGCGCCGTCCTCTCGCCCCCCCCCACCGCGCCTGCGCCGCCCGCTCGACCCAACCGCGCCTGCGCCGCCCGCTCGACCCAACCGCGCCTGCGCCGCCCGCTCGACCCAACCGCGCCTGCGCCGCTTGCTGAGCACCCACCGCGCCCGCGCCGCTCGCTGAGCACCCACCCCGCCGCTTGCAGAGCACCCACCGCGCCTGCGCCGCTCGCTTCGTCCATTTCCCTCCCCGCGCCTGCGCTGCCCGCTAGACCCAATACGCCTGCGCCGCCCGCTCGCCCCCACTGTACCTGTGCCGCCCGCTCTCTCTTTAAATTTTGAACGAACAATTAAATATCTTTAAATAGCACATTAAGCCCTGCGCTGCCCGCTAGCCCCAATACGCCTGCGCCGCCCGCTCTCTCCCACCGCGCCTGCGCTGCCCGCTCGCCCCCACTGTACCTGTGCCGCCCGCTCTGTCCCACCGCGCCTGCGTTGCCCGCTAGACCGAATGGAGCCTGCGTCACCCTTTCCCTCTCACTATCCCCGCCGCATTGAGGCTGTTTTCCCGGCCAGCCCTGAAACAGGAGCATTCTACCCCATCATTCAACATGGCCATGGCTGATCACCCACTTCACTTTGGCCCGTCGAATCGTGCAGACTTGATAAATGGGATCTTCTGCGTTGCAGGAATTCTGTGGTTCTTATCCTGACCCACACCCACACTATCTTCTAGATTCCCCACCCAGTGTCTAGGTTGCTCCCCTGTCAAACCCTCTTGGAATCTTAGACAGGGGTAACCAAGAAGGTCAATGAGGGCAGGGCAGTAGATGATGTCTTAGGACAGCAGGGCCTTAGCGAGACCTTTGACAAGACACCGGATGGTCGATTGTTGCTTAAGGGTAAATCTCACGGGATCCAGGGTGAGGTTGCTAAATGGATTAAACAAACTGACTTGATGACAGAATGTGGAGATGCCGGCATTGGACTGGGGTGAATACAGTAAGAAGTCTCACAACACCAGGTTAAAGTCCAACAGGTTTATTTGATAGTAAACCCACTAGCTTTTGGGGTTTGCCCCTTCAGGTGAGTGGAAAGATCGGGTCACAAACAGAGCATATAAAGGCACACACAGTTTACAGAATACTGATTAGAATGCAAGTCTTTACAGCTAATCAATTCTTCACAGCGTAAGTGGAGATAGCAATCTCCACTCACATTGTCTGCACTTCGCTGTAAAGACTCGCATTCTGTAAACTGAGTGTGTGCCTTTATATGCTCTGTTTGTGACCAGAACTTTCCACTCACCTGATGAAGGGGCTAGTGGGTTTACTATCAAATAAACGTGTTGGACTTTAACCTGGTGTTGTGAGACTTCTTATTGATGACACAAGCCAAAGGGTGGATGTAGAGGGTTGTTTATCAAACTGGAGGCTTGTGACCAGTGGTGTGCCTCAGGGATCAGTGCTATGACTACTATTATTCATCATTTATGTTAATGATTTGGATGAGAATTTAAGAGGCATGGTTAGTAAGTTTGCAGGTAATAGAAAAATTGCTGGCATAGTGGACAGTGAAGAAGGTTATCTCCAATTGCAACGGAATCTTGATCAATTTGGCCAGTGGGCTAACAAATGGTAAATAGAGTTTAATTTAGATAAATGTGAGGTGATGTATTTTGGTAGATTGAACCAGGGCAGGACTTACTCAGTTAATGGTAGGGCACTGGGGAGAGTTACAGAACAAAGAGATCTAGGGGTACAGGTTCATAGCTCCTTAAAAGTGGAGTCACAGGTAGACAGAGTGGTGAAGAAGGCATTCAGCATCTTGATTTCATTGGTCAGAACACTGAATACAGGAGTTGGGACGTCTTGTTGAAGTTGTACAAGACATTGGTAAGGCCACACTTGGAATACTGTGTACAGTTCTAGTCACCCTATTATAGAAAGGATATTATTAAACTAGAAAGAGTGCGGAAAAGATTTACTAGGATGCTACCGGGACTTGATAGTTTGAGTTATAAGGAGAAGCTTGATAGACTTTTTTCTCTGGAGCGTAGGAGGCTGAGGGGTGATCTTGTAGAGGTCTATAAAATAATGAGGGGCACGGATCAGCTAGATAGTCAATATCTTTTCCCAAAGGTAGGGGAGTCTAAAACTAGAGGGCATAGGTTTAAGATGAGAGGGGAGAGATACAATAGTGTCCAGAGGGGCAATTTTTTTCACACAGAGGGTGGTGAGTGTCTGGAACAAGCTGCCAGAGGTAGTAGTAGCGGCAGGTACAATTTTGTCTTTTAAAAAGCGTTTACACAGTTACATGGGTATGATGGGTATAGAGGGATATGGGCCAAATACGGGCGATTGGGATTAGCTTAGGGGTTTTTAAAAAAAGGACTGCATGGACTAGTTGGGCCAAAGGGCCTGTTTCCATGCTGTAAACCTCTAAGATTCTATGACTCTAGTCAATTCCCACCATCTACGAGGAGGAGTTCCATTTCCAAAACTTCTCTCTCAGTGTGAAGTTGCGTTATGTGTGCTTTCTATGTGGGAATGCTGTGGAAGAGGCAAGAGTTCAACATTGTAATTCACAGATGAGTGAAGTTTTGGGGCCACAAGCCCCAGTTACATGCACTGTATGGGTAAGTACCCATTTGCATGGGTAAACAAATTTGTAATAGAGGGGGTCGTGAAAGAATAAAGTTGACTAGGTTTCAATGAGATCATCTCTCATTCTTCTGAACTCCAGAGGATATATATCCAATTTTGTCAATCTCTCTTCCAACTACAACCAGGAACCGATAGTGAACTTTCACAACAGTGAGCCTGCGATGCCAGAACTGCACACATTAACTCCAGATGTAGTCCCACCAACAATACTTTTCACTGTATGTTCATACATGTAACAATAATAAATCAAATCAAATCAGTAAATCCTTGCACAACTGTAGCAGGATTTCTTTAATCTTCTATTCCAATCCCTTCACAATTAAGGCCAACTTGCAATTTGCTATCCCAGCTGCTTGTTGTACCTTCATGCTAATGTTTCATGTCCCTTCTCTGAGAAGCTAGGATATACATGTCAGAAATAGACCGTTCCATCCACGCCACTGCTTATCATAGAGTTATGGAGTTTCACAGCAAGGAAAGAGGCCCATTGTGTCTGTGCTGGCTGTCAAGGACCTATCTATTCTATTTTCCAGTACTTGGTCTGTAGCCTTGTATACTATGGTGTTTCAAAATGTTCTTAATGCTTCTCAAATGTTGGGAGGGTTCCTGCCTCTACCACCCTATCAGGCAGCCAGCTCCACCACACTCTCAGACAGTACATTCCAGATCCTGACCACTCGCTGTGTGAATCTGTCTCCACCACACTCTCAGACAGTACATTCCAGATCCTGACCATTCGCTGTGTGAATCTGTCTCCACCACACTCTCAGACAGTACATTCCTGATCCTAACCACTTGCTGTGTGAATCTGTCTCCACCACATTCTCAGACAGTACATTCCAGATCCTAACCACTCGCTGTGTGAATCTATCTCCACCACATTCTCAGACAGTACATTCCAGATCCTAACCACTCGCTGTGTGAATCTATCTCCACCACATTCTCAGACAGTACAGTACAGTCCTCGCTGTGTAATAAGTATACCCATGTGCCTTCCGAATACCAACATTTACAAGTTTCATGCATTTTAAAAAATGTTTTGCTGTTCCATTCATCTGACCAGAGAATAACCTGATACTTCCTCACAATATACATTAATAACTTTGATGAGGGAACCACATGGAACATTTCCAAGCTTGCTAACAGGGTAATACTTGGTGGGAATATGAATGGTGAGGGAGATGTTAAGAAACTTCAAGGTGATTTTAGACAAGTTGGGTGAGTGGGCAAATACATGGCAGGTGTAGTTTAATGTGGATAAACGTGAAGTTTTGGACAGAGAAACAGAATGGTAGAGTGGTGATAGATTGGGAAATAGGACTTGGTTGTCCTAGTGCAACTGAAAACAAGCATGCAGGTGCAGCAAGCAGTTAGGAAGGCAAATGCATGTTGGCCTTCATTGCAAGAGGATTTTCAGTACAGGGGCAAGGATGCCTTACTGCAGCTGTACAGGACCTTGGTGAGACCCCTCCTGGAGTATTGTGTGCTGTTTTGCTCTCCTTATTTTAGAAAGGCATGTGTGGGGTGTCAGGGAGGGGTATAACCTTTGGTGGGGGAACATGTCACATCCTTTCAGGGCAGTTTATCCATCCTTTGTCCCCACCTGGCACTCAGCTCTCACCTGTGGCTCCCCGTAGCTATTTGCACGCGACAGCGGCCACACCTCGGGCAATGGCCCCGACAAGCCGGCTGAACCAGGTGAGGGTAACTGACGGGTCTCAACCCTGGGTGAGATAGGGAGATGTCTATCCCAGCGTGTGAAGACTGAGTCCGGCGGATTGAGCGGAAGAGACCAATGGAAGGTCCAACAATCAAGAAGGCGGTTTCTGCAAGCGCGTGGAACGTGAAGAGCAGGACAAGACACAGAAGACATCCTGGCCATCCACTGCACCTAGTCCCATCTCCAGCCGGCTTAACTCTTGTCTTGCCAGTGGATCTAGATGGGAATTGGGAAGAGAGAGTGAGGCTGACGCTGCACAACTCTCCCTCACTTTAATCCAAATCAAGCGCTGGTCTCGACACCACCATCATCATCATCATCAGTGTCCTGTTCAACCCTTGAAGTCCTGTGGTGATGGGCGAGTGATGAAGCAGTAGGTGTGGATACACTGGGAGCTGTAGTCACGGACCTGCACACAGGCGGCTCAGGTCTAATGGTCGTTTTCCACTGACTGAAGCAGCAATGGAACTCGGTGTCTACCTGGGCGACTGAGCAGTCCTCTTCAGGAACACACTGCTCACCTCCATAGAATGAGGAAGGGGCTAGAAAAGGTGCCCTAAACATTGCCTGCTTCACTACACCCTGGCCAGTTTACTGCGGCTGATGGGGATCCCATCTTGCGGTCGAATAAACAAAATAAAACACAAGGTGACATCGCTCAGTGTCTACACAAGTCTGTCCAATATGTGCCAGGACATTGCGTGTCCGAATTGGCCTGATCAGTCATCTTCAGACACACCGCAACCAGCCTCAAAATGACTAATGGTGTCGAGGTCCTCATCGATAACGATGGACGAACAACGGCAATCTAAGGATATATTTGTCATAGATGGAGTGCAGGAAAGGTTCACCAGGAAGGTAGGATTGTATAAGGAGAGATTGGATCGACTATGCCTTAATTCACTGGAGTTCAGAAGAATGAGAGGGGATCGAATTGAAATGTATATATTTCTGACAGGGCTGAATGGATTGGATGCAGGTATTTTGTTTCCTCTGGTTGGGGAGTCTAGAACAAGCCGTCATTGTCTCAGGATATGAGGTAGGTCTTTTAGGACTGAGATGAGGAGAGATTTCTTTATTCGAAGGATGGTGTAATGAAAGCCATGGAGGTCAAGTCATTATGAATTCATTCTTGATCCCCTTCAATTTTCACCTTCTGTTCTTAGCGATGAGAAGGTTGAGAGGAGATTTGACGGATGTGTTGAAAATCACACAGCATCTGTTCAGGGTAGATAGTGAGACACTGGTCCCATTGGTGGAATGATCAAGAAACATGGGATACAGATTTAAGGTGTCGGGTAAAATCTCTGCCAAATCTTTTAAAAAGTTCTTCAAGTCTAGGATTACAAAATTGACAATGACTAGTTTATTTCTAAATTCAATTTATTGTTCAATTTTTAGAATTCAGTTGTTGTAAGAGTAGCTTAAATATTGTCCGCTTTACTTACAGTCATAGTACAGGTGATTGACATCGTTCAATGCAGTCAGTCAGTTGAACACGTTTCTTCCAGCTTCTTCCTGTAGATTGTTACCTGGGGACTATCTGCCCCTCAGCGATGCCATCCAAGAACACAGTGTCAGTTTTCACAACGCACGCCCATAACACTCAGCTCTACTTCCTCCTCACTCCTGTCCACCCTCTTACTGTCTCCATGCTGCTTGTTCAATCTCTAATAGAGGAGCAGCAGAAATTTTCTCCAAATACAAGGAAGTTCAAAGCCAAAACACTCTTTTCTATTCCATCCTATCCCGATCAACTCTCTCAATCTGACCATCTCGGATCAGCTTCAGACCACATATCCCCACCATCAGTAAAACCACCAATTTCTACCTCGGTAACATTGGCAAGTTCATTCCTGCCTCAGCTCATTGGAATAATTAACAAAGACGCTGCCACTGTGCTCCTGGCTAGCCTGTCAATGTATCAGCAATGCATCCTCTGGTAAATACACTGTTAAACAAATTGTTTTGTGAAGGACATTGGCTCAACTTCCATGACAGCAACAGTGGACACAGCTGGAACAGATGTGGAAACCTCCACTGAGCTGTATGAAGAATAAACTTGCTGAAGGTAGAAGACAAGATTCTGGATTATTCCTTCACCATGTAGGATTAGTAATTTTAACAAACCAACCATCTCCCAATCGCCACAAACTGGAGCTCAAGCAAGTCTCAGTTCCCTGTATCCCGGTCATACTGGGGATCCCTGCACTCACTGCCATTACTCCTGCTCAAACACTCATTTGAAAATTCTAATCCTTGTTTACAAATCCCTCCCATCACCTCAGTCACTCTGTAATCTCCCTCAGCTCGACAACTTTCTGAATTATGTATACTCAATTAATTCTGGCCTCTTGCAATTCCCAACTTGAATCAATTCATCATTGGTGATTGTACCTGCAAAGGTCAAAGCCCGAAGCCTGGGATTTCCCCTCTAAATTTCTCTCAGTCTCTTCTCCTGTCAGCAGCTCATTTGGAGTTGGGTCTTTGACCAGGCTTTTCCTTATAACTCCACATGTGCCATGGTGTCAAACACAGTTTGATTTTGCTGATTTAAAGCATCATGGGATGTTTTACTATTTGAAAATCAGCGCAACTTGTTACACTAAACCTGCACCTGTCCTCAGAGTGTTTGATGGGGACAGTGTCGAGGGAGGTTTACTCTGTATCTAATCCCGTGTTGTACCTGTCCTGGGAATGTTTGATGGGGGACAGTGTAGAGGGAGCTTTACTCTGTATCTAACCCCGTGCTGCACCTGTCCTGGGAATGTTTGATGGGGTACAGTGTAGAGGGAGCTTTACTCTGTATCTAACCCTGTGCTGTACCTGTCCTGGGAGTGTTTGATGGGGAACAGTGTAGAGGGAGCTTTACTCTGTATCTAACCCCATGCTGCACCTGTCCTGGGAGTGTTTGATGGGGACAGTGTAGAGGGAGCTTTACTCTGTATCTAACCCCATGCTGCACCTGTCCTGGGAGTGTTTGATGGGGAACAGTGTAGAGGGAGATTTACACTGTATCTAACCCCGTGCTGTACCTGTCTTGGGAGTGTTTGATGGGGGACAGTGTAGAGGGAGATTTACTCTGTATCTAACCCCGTGCTGTACCTGTCCTGGGAGTGTTTGATGGGGAACAGTGTAGAGGGAACTTTACTCTGTATCTAACCCCGTGTTGTACCTGTCCTGGGAGTGTTTGATGGGGGACAGTGTAGAGGGAACTTTACTCTGTATCTAACCCCGTGCTGTACCTGTCCTGGGAGTGTTTGATGGGGGACAGTGTAGAGGGAGCTTTGTGTCTAACCCTGTGCTGTACCTGTCCTTGGAGTGTTTGATGGGGGGGGACAGTGTAGAGGGAGCTTTACTCTGTATCTAACCCCGTGCTGTACCTGTCCTGGGAGTGTTTGATGAGGGACAGTGTAGAGGGAGCTTTACTCTGTATCTAACCCCGTGCTGCACCTGTCCTGGGAGTGTTTGATGGGGAACAGTGTAGAGGGAGCTTTACTCTGTATCTAACCCCGTGCTGTACCTGTCCTGGGAGTGTTTGATGGGGGGGACAGTGTAGAGGGAGCTTTACTCTGTATCTAACCCTGTGCTGTACCTGTCCTGGGAGTGTTTGATGGGGGGGACAGTGTAGAGGGAGCTTTACTCTGTATCTAACCCTGTGCTGTACCTGTCCTGGGAGTGTTTGATGGGGGGGACAGTGTAGAGGGAGCTTTACTCTGTATCTAACCCTGTGCTGTACCTGTCCTGGGAGTGTTTGATGGGGGGGACAGTGTAGAGGAAGCTTTACTCTGTATCTAACTCTGTGCTGTACCTGTCCTGGGAGTGTTTGATAGGGACAGTGTAGAGAGAGCTTTACTCTGTATCTAACCCCGTGCTGTGTCTGTCCTAGGAGTGTTTGAAGGAAACAGTGTTGTGATTTTTCTGCTCCATCGCCGTGCTACCTTGATGAGCACGCAGAACCCAAACTGGTACATTGAGATTCTGAGACATTCTCTTATCCTGTACATTTTTCTTATGTTTATATTTTGAGCAAGGAGTTGATACGTGTTTTCCATTCAATTTTCTTCTGTAAATGTTGATGTCCAATGAACAGCTGGAGTAAATGGTGCTCTCTCTCAGCAGCTCTGTCAGAATCGCTGGATGTTAGAGGCATCGTCATAAGAAATCAGAATAACTCCAACAATTGCTGACATTCTCCCCAAAAAATTCTATGTCTCCAACGTCTGGAAAAATGGAATAAATCTCGCTGTTTTTCTGAATGAATCTCTGATGATCTGTGCATACAGAGTGTCCGTGCGGGATTCATACTGGAAAGTAGGGGGTGATGTCTAATCCCACAGGAGAAGCCAGCAGCTTGGCACTAAGTGGGCCACTATGCATGCGCCAATTTGTCAGTGATGAGATTGGCACATACACAGTGTTCTGCTAATGCCAGCCTCCCAATTGCTGGCCAATCCCACAATCCCCCCCATCACTGGCCTTGCAATGCCCCCCCACTCCCAATCGCTGGCCTCTCAGATCTCCCTGGACCAGCCCTTATGTTCCCCCCCTTTAACCATTCGACCCTTGCTCTTCCCGACCCCCACCCGGCCAGCACGGACCCCCCAAATCCCGACCCCCCGCCACACAACCCAGCAGCCCCGGCCACCCCCCACACGGACGGCCAGCCCCGGCCACCCCCCACACGGACGGCCAGCCCCGGCCACCCCCCACACGGACGGCCAGCCCCGACCACCTCTTCCCTCCAGCTCCCAGTCATCCCAAGTCCAGAGTGGCAGTGGGACCCCCACCAATTCTCCTGGGCTGGGAGAATCTCCCTCTTAATGGCTGAAAACAGAGGCAAATATTTCAATCAGAAGGTGGAATGAAGAATTTAAATGGCCCCCTGACCTCGGTCACCCGTGCCCCCCCCCTCCCCGCCCTCGGTCACCCGCGCGCCCCCCCCCCCCCCGACCTCCCCGCCCTCGGTCACCCGCGCGCCCCCCCCCCCCCCCCCCAACCTCGGTCACCCGCGCCCCCCCCCCCCCCCCCCCCCCGACCTCGGTCACCCGCGCCCCCCCCCCCCCCCCCCCCCCCCGACCTCGGTCACCCGCGCCCCCCCCCCCCCCCCCCCCGCGCCCTCGGTCACCCGCGCGCGGTCACACTCGCACTCACTTCTCCCACTACAATCCCATCCTTTCACTCTCATCTTCTTCCTCATTTAATCTTTTCCAGCCTATCATTGATAATCGCTGTTCTTTCCTCCTCTCCGTTTCCTGCCTGAATTAAAACCTATCCCTTCTAACCTTACTCTATTCCAATAACAGGTTATCTATGGGAAACGCTCACTCTGTATCCTCTCTCCACAGATGTTGTCTGACCTGCTGAGTGTTCCTGGCTTTACATTTCCAGCATTGGCAGTAATTTGTAACAGTTAATAAATATTAGTGTTGGCAGTAAACATACCGCTGTTTATTTCAATGATTGAGACTGAGCTATTCTCAAGAACCCATATCACAAACAGCCTTCTTCTTGCTGACGTAGCGTTTCCTGCCCTTCTTCTTTACTCTTCTCACTATTCTCGTTTTATCTTGTACCAGAAGCTCACTCCGTCTTTTGATTTCTGCTCTTGTGAGAATACCGTCAGCTCCTGCTGCTAAATAGTCGAAATCATCTGGAAGTGAAGAGGAAGAGTGTGGGACAAGGCTGTTAGAATCCAGTCTGTTCAGAGTGATCAGGAACATGCATGCTGGGCTCAGTGCCAGTCTGAGTGATTGGCACCAGGGCCCAGAGCTTGTGATGAAAATAACACTGAGTTTGTCAGTGTTCACCACCATACCCATGTAAATCAGACAGCAACTTCTGGCACTGCAACATGCGCTATTCAAATGCAGGAATCAGGAATTCCCCGCTCCTCACAAGCTGTGTGATACCTGGAGTTGGGCTTAGGCTGGGCACCAGCACAGACACAATAGGCCAAAGAGCCTCTTCCTGTGTCCTAAATTTTCAATGATTTTGATGATTAAAATTTCTAATAGGTTTATAGAGCCACATTTTTGACCCTCCTTTTACAAGACAAATTAGTTGGAAAAGCTCTTGAATCTTACTCAGAGAATTGTGAAGAGATTAAAATTACTATTTTAAACACAAGTTAGGAACCAAGATATGCCATCACAAACTGAGCAATGCTCATAAAAAGCCTGCCCAAACCTACACTGAATTACCTGTCAGACAGCATTCTATTTAAAGGAATTTAAAAACAAGTCTCCCATCAATATCAAGAGCCATAGTGAGGATCAAAGCGTTTCAAAGGAGAGGGACGATACCATGATTGCAACTAAACATACAATTTACAAGAAAAAGATTCCTGAGGAAGAGTTCTTGGAATGCTGCCGGGATAGTTTCCTTGAACAGTGTGTGTTGGAGCCGACGAGGGAGCGAGCTATCTTGGATCTGGTGTTATGTAATGAGGCGGGTAGAATTAGGGACCTTTTGGTGAAGGATCCTCTTGGGGAGAGTGATCATTGTATGGTGGAGTTTCTGATGCAGATGGAGGAGGAGAAAGTGGGTTCCCGGACACACGTCCTTTGTTTGAACAGAGGGGAGTACGGTAGGATGAGAGAGGAATTGGTGAATGTTGATTGGGGGAGTGCGTTGCAAGGTAGGTCTGCTGAGGAGCAGTGGAGGATTTTTAAGGAGATCTTTCTTGGCGCTCAGCAGAAATTTATTCTGATGGTTAAAAAGGATCGTAGGAGGAGAGATAATCAGCCGTGGATAACGAAGGAGGTAAAGGAAAGTGTTAAATTAAAAGCGGAGGAATTTAGAGTAGCTAAGAGTAGTGGGCGAGAAGAGGATTGGGAGAGGTTTTAATGTCAACAAAGAATGACAAAGAAGTTGATAAAGAAGGGTAGGAGAAACTATGAAGCTGGGCTAGCGCTTAATATAAAAAAGGATAGCAAGAGTTTTTATAAATATATAAAAAGGAAGAGGCTGGCTAGGGTGAACATTGGACCCTTAGAGGATGAGAGGGGGGACTTAATGGTAGGGGATGGGGAAATGGCTGACGCCTTGAATAACTTTTTTGTTTCGGTCTTCACGTAGGAGGACGTGAATAATTTGCCGGGTGTTAGAGATGGAAAGGTGGTAGGACTGGAGGGTCTCAATGACATTACTGTAACTAGAGAGGCGGTGCTCGACAGACTGGAGGGGCTGATTGTGGACAAGTCCCCAGGACCGGATGGAATGCATCCAAGGGTTCTGAAGGAAATGGCGGAGGTGATAGTGGATGCCTTGGTGATTATTTTCCATACGTTGCTGGATTCCGGGGAAGTGCCGGAAGATTGGAAAACGGCTAATGTTATGCCGTTGTTTAATAAGGGTGGCAGACAAAAGGCAGGGAATTATAGGCCGGTTAGTTTAACGTCTGTTGTAGGTAAAATGTTAGAATCCGTGATCAAGGAGAAAATAGCGAGGCATCTTGAGGAGAATTGTTTGATAGAGCAGATGCAGCACGGTTTCGTTAAGGGAAAGTCGTGTCTGACGAATTTATTGGAGTTCTATGAGGATGTGTCTAGGGCGGTGGATAGAGGAGAGCCGGTAGATGTGCTGTTTCTTGATTTTCAGAAGGCGTTTGATAAGGTGCCTCACAAGAGGTTATTGCAGAAGGTCAGGGGGCATGGAGTTGGGGGTAAGATGTTAGCGTGGATAGAGGATTGGCTGTCAAATAGGAGGCAGAGAGTGGGGGTCAACGGGTGCTATTCGGATTGGCGGTTGGTGACTAGTGGAGTGCCCCAGGGGTCGGTGCTGGGGCCTCAGCTATTTACCATTTATATAGATGATCTGGAGGAGGGAACCGAGTGTATGGTGTCGAAATTTGCTGATGATACAAACATTGGTGGAACGGCAAATTGTGCGGAGGGTGTGGAGAGTCTACAGAAGGATCTAGATAGGCTGGGCAAATGGGCCAGGAACTGGCAAATGGAATTTAATGTAGGCAAATGTGAGGTTGTCCACTTTGGTAGGAATAATGGTAGGAAGGATTATTACTTACATGGAGAAAAACTGCAGCATGCAACGGTGCAGAGGGACCTCGGGGTCCTTGTGCATGAGTCGCAAAAACCCAGCCTGCAGGTGCAGCAGGTGGTCAGGAAGGCGAATGGGATGCTGGCCTTCATAGCGAGGGGTATTGAATATAAAAGCAGGGAGGTCTTGCTGCGGCTGTATAGGGCATTGGTGAGGCCGCAGCTGGAGTACTGTGTGCAGTTTTGGTCGCCACACTTACGCAAGGATATTTTGGCCTTGGAGGGAGTGCAGAGGAGGTTTACTAGGCTGATACCGGAGTTGAGGGGGTTGAACTATGAGGAGAGGCTGAATAAAGTGGGCTTGTACTCGAGAGTTTAGAAGAATGAGGGGAGATCTCATTGAGACGTATAAGATGATGAATGGGATGGATAGGATAGAGGTGGAGAGGCTCTTCCCGCTCAGAAAGGACAGTAGGACTAGAGAGCACAGCCTCAAGATAAAGGGGGAGCGGTTTAGAACGGGGTTGAGGAGGAACTTCTTCACTCAAAGGGTAGTGAATCTCTGGAATTCTCTGCCCGTTGAAGTGGTGGAGGCTGCCTCGCTAAATATTGATAGGTTTTTGATAGGCAAGGGGATTAAGGGTTATGGGGAGAGGGCGGGAAAGTGGAACTGAGCCACGACAGATCAGCCATGATCTTACTGAATGGCGGGGCAGGCTCAAGGGGCTAGATGGCCTACTCCTGCTCCTATTCCTTATGTTCTTATGATTCCCCTCAATTTCCAGCTATCCGGGAAGCACAGGAAGTAGGAGTGAGAAAGATGATGGAGTGGTAGTGAAAGGGAGAGTAAAAATGAGGACACAGGAAGCCCTGCTCAGGTCAAGAGGTACGGAGTAATGAGTAGTAATGATTCCTGAAGAACAGCAGGTTTTCACCGTGGTAAATCAGGGCACACAAAAACCCACATTGGAATTTGAAGGGGAGGTCAATTGGTTTTGTTGGCGTTCCTAACAAGTGGCATGACAGGCAAGTCTGTGACACTAACTATGGCGACTGACTGCTCTCTGTTTACCATCACGAGTGTGCCAGAAACAGAAGGTTGCCAGAATCCTTAAGGAACGAATAACTCCAGACCACGCTATCGAGCTGAGCAAACCCACTTTTCCTGCTCAGGGATACAGGGACCACTTAATCATTCATGTTGGATAAAGGCATGACCTTCCCATCAGCGATTTAGCTGAATGCAGAGATTTGAGTAGAGTACTGAAGGTAGGTACATGCCCATAGCTCTGTATCAGGTCCAATTAGACGGTGGTCTCATCTCTTGACCAGTTAGATTAAGGACTGTCCTTGAGTCTGCCATGGCTAGGGCAGATTTGCTTTTGGGTAATGATTTCACCTGGGGTAGCATAGTACCTCCCCAGTAGTCTTCAGTAAGCCAAATGAAGTCAGGGAGATGGAATTGTTACAAGAGGAAATCCCTGGAATATTCCCTGATTGTGTGGTAACCAGCTCCAGTAGAGAGAGCTGAGCCAGTACCTCGGTCAGGCGACCCAGTGATCTGGCTGAAACACTGAGGAGAAAGTGATGTTTAGCCTCTATGATTGAGCACTGACCTGAGGCAGAGGCAGAATGAGTCACTGAGTGTTACTGCTTAAAAAAAATAGCAATGAGAAAGTAGAGACCTCTTCGATGATCTGCAAAGATTTCAATACCCTGAGGTCACAGGCAGGAAGGAAATCACAGCAAAAGCTGTGAGAGGCTATCCAAGTTTTTCAGCCATTTCAGACTGACAGCCTGAAAATATCCAGTTGCAGCAAGGCTGAAATTCTGCCCTGTGTAGTTCAGGTTATACATCAACCAGTTCAAATCCTCTGCATACCCGTCTCAGGGGGCTCTGGAACAGTATCACAAACTCTCAATACTATGACCAGAGCTTACTGTTGTGGGAAAGGAGTTAGCTTTTAATGTTTGCAACTAGAGATACTCCCAATGAACTGATAGGCTTCAGTTAGTTCAAATTAGTTTGCAGCATGAAGTAAGTTCCCAGATCAAAGGGACAAACCTCATGTTTGAATTATATCTTCCATCAATGACTCACAACAGCATTTAGACGTGGTTGAGGAACATCTTAAAACCTGCCAGCAGATCATGAAAAACAGGCAGCTGGCCAACATGTTGAAGCTCAGACATTTAGACAGACAGACTTGCTGAAACTCAGACGTACAGACTGACACAGGTTTAAGGGAGGGATACAGTATTTGATTATTTAAACGTCAAGTGGAGGAAAGGCAGAACAGAACTGCTTGGAGGTGAGGGACATGCCAGGCTATACTTACTTGGCCTTTCTTGATGTGGTTACAGGGTAGAGCTCACCTATTGAACACAACCCAGGCTGACTTATTCTGATTTAATCCCCCCCGTTCCTTGTGGTTCCACCAGTAGCCAGACTCCATCACCAGCACTGCACCAGCACAGTGTCTTCACTCCAGCCATGGGGGACCTGTTCACTCTCCCTCACACACACTCATTCACTGACACATTCACTCACACACACACACTCTCCCACACACCCACTCTCTCACAGACACACACACTCTCTCTCCCACACACGCTAACTCTCTCACCCACTCACACAGGTGCCCTCTACTCACTCATTGCCACACTCACCCTCTCCCTCACCCACTCCCACATATGCAGTTAACGGTTGATTGAGACAAAAACAAAACAACAAACACTAGTAGGATTAGCAGGCAACTAGAGAAATTGAGGTGTGAATTGTCATATCAGAAACATTGTTCCCCAGAAATCAGTGGGGAAATACAAATGACAAGTTTCTCTGTCAAAGAATCTGAGAACACCAGGTTTTAGTCCAACCTATTTATTTGATAATATACTCACAAACTTTCGAGGGGACTGCCTCTTCGTCAGGTGAATGGAGAGTTCTGGCCTCAGACAGAGCATATAAAGCACAGACAGTTTCGGTGTAAGGATTCGCATTCTAATCAGTAATCTCTAAACTGTCTGTGCTTTATATGCTCTGTCTGAGGCCAGAACTCTCCATTCACCTGACGAAGAGGCAGTCCCCTCGAAAGCTTGTGAGTATATTATCAAATAAATAGGTTGGACTAAAACCTGGTGTTGTCAGACTTTTTACTGTGTTTACGCCAGTCCAACGCCAGCATACCCACATCAAAGAATCTGAGAGACAGACAGCCACATCCACATGGTAGCATATCAATGTGGCTGAACAGTATCGCTGCTCACATCCTCAGTGAAGAGGGAGGCTAGATTTCCATCCAATAGCCAGACAGGCCAAAACCTTCAGACAGGCCAGCTCCATCTATCATCAGAACCATGGAAGCCAGTTCCTGCTAACATTTAGTGCACAGGCAGATTGCAGATATTCTCCTCTAAAGCACACAGTTTCACACCTCTGCTAAACCAGGAAAAATACACTCTCCCAGACTTTGACAACTAAGTTGCATTGTGTAGAACAATGGGCTGGGTTTGACTGGAGTTACTAAAGTGGATGTTCTTTGGGGAAAGGGGTGTCTCAGTGAGTTCAGGGAATGTGGGTGTATTTTCAATAAAACTGTGTGTGGTTACTAATATACTTAAGTGTCATATTGTATACCAATCTTTCTTGTCATGTGTTTTCCATTTACTTCAGTAAATACTCTTTATTGTTTACACAACAACTGGACTAGTTTCTCATTGTGTTGTACATCCTTCCTCACATTATTCCAAACAAATATATATCACTAACAACCAGTATTTTAAATTATTCTTTGTAGTTTTGAGACAGTCTCGCAAGTAACATTATCAGGGTTCTTGACAAGATACAAGTACTAATGGATTTTCCTGTTCCCAAGACCAAGGGGGAATTTTCCTGCCACGGGAATTGTAGCCAGCGGTAGCAGCAGGAGGTATGGGCCAAGCAAAGGTCCATTAACCTCAGGCAGGGATTTTCCAATCTTCTGATGAGTGTGGCTGGAAAATCCCGCCCCGAGAGAGGGAGAGAGATAATGCTTCCAGTGGATGAGTGGAGTTTTTTTGAAAATGTGTTCCTAATTTCAGCGTCTGAACTGCACCATTGACCAATTTGTTGAAGCATCAAGATAGTCAGAACTGTACCAGATGGCTTTTGAAAAATCGAAGGCTATTCTAACAAATAAACTAATGCTGGAAGTCCCTGAACTTAACCAACCATTTAAAGCCAATGTGCTAATTGTTCCTTAAAGGATAAATCTGCAAGTGTCACATGACCAGGGGAACCAATCAGGGAGTAGGGCAGGGGATCACTCTGGTGAGAGCGGGTTTGTGTTCCAGAACCTTCTCGGAAGCTGACTGGCAGCCATGAGACTGCAAGCCTCTGTATAGTAATTATATCTAAATAAATACAACAGTTATTATTTACCTAACTGGTGTACAGGAATTATTACACTGACAACGAGATAAAAGAAAAACTAGCCTCCCAAGATCAAAAGTATAAAGTCAGGCTGAAGTTCAACGGGTTGAGAAACTGAAGCTGTTTGCAGAAATGCCCCTATTCAGACGGCTGGACCCTTCTGGTGTCTCTGTGGAGGACTGGACACAATATATTGAATGCTTGGGTTATTATTCTCAGGCTAATGGAAAGCAGGAGGAGGGGATGAGAAAGGCAATCCTTCTGAGTGCATGTGGGACCTAGGCCTACAGTTTAATACACAGCCTCACATCCCCAAACACACCGACTCCAAGTCATTCGCTAAGACAGTTGAAACGGTGAAAACACATTAGCAGCTGAAGCCATTGGTAATATGGCAGCAATTTAAGTTTAACTCAACCAGGAGAGCCCCTGGGGAAACTATTGCAACTTATATTACCAGGTTAAGAGGAGGTGATGACCTAGTGGTATTATCACTAGACTATTAATCCAGAAGCTCAGCCAATGTTCTGGGGACACGGGTCGAATCCTACCACGGTTGATGGTAGAATTTGAATTCAAGAAAAAAAGACCATGAAACCATTGTCGGAAAAACCCATCTGGTTCACTAATGTCCTTTAGGGAAGGAAATCTGCCGACCTTACCTGGTCTGGCCTACAATGTGACTCCAGACCCACAGCAATGTGATTGGCTCTCAACTACCCCTGGGCAACTAGGGCTGGGCAATAAATGCTGACCCATGTCCCATGACAGAATACAAAGAAAATAAGAGAGAACTTCAGAGACACTCTCAGTGATATTCTGTGGGACTGCAGGGCCAATAATGAGGCCATCCAAAGGAAACTAATAGCAGAGGCAGAGATAAATTTTAAGAAGGTGCTGGAGATAGTGCTAGCGATGAAGAGTGCTGAGAAAAGCAAACAGGAGCTATAGAGCGAGCAAGGTGGTGCAGCTCACCAGTGAAGGCCAGGAACTGGGATCAGTAATGGTGACACCAATGCTTTTCCACCCACAGATGGCATAGGGCAGGATTTTCCCAATCTGCTGGGCTGCTTGAGGAGTGCAGGAGGCCAGTAAGTATCAGCGGAAGGTCTGTAGCAGGAGTCGCAGCCAGCAGCTAGCCAATTGTGACTTTTCCAGGCCCTTTTTTGGAATGTAATCAGCCTCGCACCGGAGATCAGCACGAGGCTGATTACCAAATGGAAACTGCCATTTCCACCTCATTAACAAGCTCGGGACGATATTATCTGGAGTCACTAACCTGCCAGGAGAGGTTGCCACCAGCGGGGATTAAAACTGGTCCACATCAACAGGGACCAGGTGAGATCACCTCGCTGGTGGGGACAAAGGCCATCAAGAGCCCCCAGGAGCTCGGGGGTGGGGCTGTGCCCCTTGGGCAGTGCCAGCCTGGCACCCTGGCAGTACCAGTGGGTGGGGTCTCCTGTTTTTTGGGGGGGGGGGGGGCAGAGTCAATTAGTGTGGTGGGGGAGGAGGGTCTATGACTTGCTGCGCACTCTGCATTAGGGGTCAGTGGGGTTTGGAAGGAGGGGGGGTGATCAGGGCTGCCAATGGGGCGGGCAGCGATCGAAAGGGGGTCATGGTGGTCGATGATTGCAGGGGAGGTAGGGAGTTGGTGAAGCAATTGGGAAGCTGGCAATGGTCAGGGGGGCAGTGCACATACACCAATCTCCCTACTGACAGGTCGGTGCGTACACACTGGCCAGCTTAGCACACTGATGCTGGCAGGATGGACTCTGCAGACCAGAATCTCATGATTCCTCCTGAGCTACAGGACCGCTCCACGTGCAACAACAGGACTCCCACCAGCACTCCTCAATGAACTGTCATCTGGGAATGAGACTGAGCCTCATGTTTCCAAATTTACCGGAGGGTAGAGGCCAGCCAAAACAGTCAGAAGACAAACCATGATCCACGTCAGTCAACACGGTGGTTTACATTGGGTGAAGCTGCGTACGTGAGGAATTTTGGAAGTGGGTTGAGTTGAATCCCTGGAGTCATTGTAACCAAACTGGACCCCTGCCTTATCACATGGACATCGAAGGATCATCCAGAAGCATGTGGACCATTTGGTAGAGTGAGAGTTGCCCCAGCAGCCAGTACTGCCATCAGGAGCGATATCGCCGTCTGGGAATGTTATTGACTATCCAAAGACTGAAATACCTGGTCGCCCTGTGGCAGGCAAAACCAATGTTTTCACGGAAACAGGTAGAACTGAACAGCCCATGCCTGAAGGGACACTTGTCATTATAGTTTTGGCTGACAACAATCTTTTGTAATTGCTCCAGACAGAGGAGTTATGCCATTCCACAGGATTCAGAAACCCCCCTTTAACTTATAAATTGACTGAATTCACATACTGAATATTTAATTATCTGGGACTGTACAAATTAAGTATTGACATCAGTATAAAAGGATTCAGAGGGAGGGATGTGGTGGTTATCCCTTTCAGAATCAACCTGCAGGTCACCCGGAAACCAATCGGGGAGCAGGGTGAAGGATCACTCTGGTGAGCTCAGGTTTCTGTTCCAGAACCTTCTCGGGGGCTCACTGGCAGCCAAGAGCCCCTCAGTCTGGTTTCCAATGTGGGTGCCATAGGCATAGACATGGGTCAGGGGTGGAAGAGGAAAAGCACAATGTTAAAATGGCGGCGCAGGCTCGTTGGGCCGGAGGGTCTATTTCCCGTGCTGCGTTGTTCTTTGTTCTAAGCCTCTGTATTGTTATATGTAAATAAATGTTATAGTTATTAGAGGAGGAATTGACTCGAGCGATCGTACTCCAGGAAGATAACTTGGATATTGAAACCCTAAGTAGTCTCACAACACCAGGTTAAAGTCCAACAGGTTCCTTCCAACAGGTAGCAAATGCCACTCGCTTTCTGAGCACTGCTCCTTCATTGGGAGAAGTGCTCCAAAAGCTCGTGCTACCAAATAAACCTGCTGCACTTTAATCTGGTGTTGCGAGACTACTTACTGTGCCCACCCCTGTCCAACGCCGGCAACCCCATATCATGGCTTTTGAGAGACCAATTGGCTATTTTTCGAGGAAGTTAAAATAAGCAGCAGCAGAAATATTATCCTGTGTAAAAGGAGGCTTTTCAGTCTGCTGTTAGCCATGGAGAGTGACTGGCCCAGATGGGGTATCTGGACAAGCACTCAGATACTGTGCAGATCAGCTGGCTGGGTATTAACAGCATCTGCAACCTCTCTTTACAACAATCTGACCTTTCTGCTTCAGGAAGATGACCATCATCCCAGTACCAAAGAAAAACCAAGCAGCGTGGCCTTAATGACTATCGTCCAGTGGCTCTGCCATCCATCATTATAAAGTGCTTTGAAAGGCTAGTCACGGCACGAATCAATCCCAGCCTCCCGGATTGCCTGGATCCACTACAGTACAGGTCAACAGCAAAAGCCATCCCTCTGGCCCTGCACTAAACCCTGGAACACCTAGATAACAAGGACACCTATGTCAGACTCCTATTTATTGTCTATAACTCAGCCTTCAACACCATTATTCCTATGAAACATCTCCCCAAACTCCGTGGCCTGGGCCTCGGCACCTCCCTCTGCGACTGGATCCTGAACTTCCTAACTCACAGACTACAATCAGTAAGGATAGGAACAACACCTCCTCCACAATCATCCTCAACACCAGTGCCCCACAAGGCTGTGTTCTCAGCCCCCTACTATAATCCTTATACACCTGTGACTGTGTGGCCAAATTCCCCTCCAGTTCAATTTTTAAGTGTGCTGATGACACCACCATAGTGGGTCGGATCTCAAACAATGGCGAGACAGAATACAGAGGTAGAGAATCTGGTGAACTGGTGCAGCGATAATAATCTCTCCCTCAATGTCAACAAAATGAAGGGGATTGTCATCGACTTTAGGAAGCGTAATAGAGAACATGCCCGTCTACATCAATGGGATGAAGTAGAAATGGTCGAGAGCTTCAAATTTTTAGATGTCCAGATCACCAACAACCTGTCCTGATGCCCCCTCCATTCCCCATGCCAACACTATAGTTAAGAAAGCCCACCAACGCCTCTACTTTCTCAGAAGACTAAGGAAATTTGGCATGTCAGTTACGACTCTCACCAACTTTTACAAATGCACCATAGAAAGCATTCTTTCTGGTTGTATCACAGTTTGGTTTGGCTCCTGCTCTGCCCAAGACCGTAAGAAACTACAAAAGGTTGTTAATGTAACCCACTCCATCACACAAGCCAGCTTCCCATCCACTGACTCTGTTTACACTTTCTGCTGCCTTGGCAAAGCAGCCAGCATAATTAAGGTCTCCCACATCCCGGACATTCTCTTTTCCACCTTCTTCCATTGGGAAAAAGATACAAAAGTCTAAGAACTCATACCGAGTGATTTAAGAACAGCTTCTTCCCTGCTGCCATCAGACTTTTAAATGGACTTATCTTGCATTAAGTTGACCTTTCTCAACACCCTAGCTATGACCGTAGTCCATTTCCTTCTCTGTGAATGGTGTGCTTTGTATAACTTTTCGTTGTATGCTAATACATGTGACAATAATAAATCAAATAAAACTTCAAAAGCCTTTAGCATTTTGAGGTCAGTATCAGTCACAGACATGCAGATTACCAGTAAGGAAGACTTTGTGACAGCAACACTGAGGAATACGTGAATGAATCTGTCTGGATGCTTGCTTTTAAATCTTTTAGTTTTCTATGATGTAACAAAATAAACAATGAAATGTCACAGAATTTATTTTTTTTCATTTTGCAGGGAGGTGTCACACTCACACAAGAGAAATTCATGGGTTTATGGAGGTTTTATGTTTAAAACAAAGTTGAGCTGAGAGGCCAAGTGATCTTTCCTTTCGACAATATACAAGAAAATACACAAGGATGTGGAGCCAGCATTCATCTCTAGACATTAGAATGTCAACAAATGTTTGTGGGATATCTCACTGAGGAATCATTAAAATGTGACAAATCTTTCCTGTGGATTAAAGGCTATCCTTCTCTTAATAATTGCAGAAATTGATTCACAATAAATCTCTCAGGATGGAATTCCAAAGAATGTATGGAAGAATCCCATTGTCACATAATGAGATGTGAGTGGGTGAAATTTGGGCCCTAATGTGTGTCAATGGCCAAGTATTCAGAGATCATTTGTGAGGACAATGAGAAACTGATACTATGGACAGAAACCAAATTTCTAATAAGGGACATTTCATAAGATACATTTTTTTGGAGCAAAGGCAGAAAGGAGGATCCAGAACAGCAGAGGAATAGGACGCTACCCAAGATTGAGAATTTTCAGAAGGCATTTGATAAGGTGACTCAACAAAGGACATTGCATTGGGTGAAAACTCGATGTAGGAGGTAACATATTGGGATGGATTGAAGATTAGCTGGCTAACAGGAAGCAGAGAGTAGGCAAAAATGGATCTTTTTCTGATTGGCAGGATGTGATGAGTGGTGTGTCACAGGGATCAGTGCTGGGACCTCAGCTTTTTACAATTTCTATTAATGACTTGGATGAAGGGACAGGTTGTTAAATTTGCTGATGATACAAAGAAAGGTACGATAGTAAGTTGTCAAAAGGAAGCAAGGAGGCTATAAAGGGAAAGAGGAAAAATGAGGTTAAAAATTGGAACATTAAGTAGGGCAGCACAGTGGTGCAGTGGTTAGCACTGCTGCTGGACAGCACCAGGGACCCAGGTTCAATTCCAGCCTCGGGCCACTCTCTGTGCGGAGTTTGCACTTTCTCCCGTGTCTACGTGGGTTTCCTTCAGGTGCCCTGGTTTCCTCCCACAGCCCAAAGATGTGCCGGTTAGGTTGATTGGCCATGCTAAATTGACCCTAGCGTCAGGGAGATTAGCAGGGCATATGAGGATTACAGGAAGAGGGCCTCGGTGGGATTGTGGGCGGGACAGACTTGATGGGCCGAATGGGAATGGCGAAATGAGAAATTGTCCATTTTGGCAGGAAGATCATAAGATATAGGAGCAGAATTAGGCTATTCGGCCCACTGACTCTGCTCCACCATTCAATCATAGCTGATATACTGCTCAGCTCCATTCTCCTGCCTTCTCCCCAGAACTTTTGATCCCCTTACCAATCAAGAACCTACCTATCTCTGTCTTAAATATACTCAATGACCCGGCCTCCACAGCCTTTGATGGCAATGAATTCTGTAAATTCACCATCCTCTGGCTGAAGAAATTCCTCCTCATTTCAGTTCTAAAGGGTCGTCCCTTTACTCTGAGTCTGTGCCCCTGGATGTGTTCCCTACATCCACTCTACCCAGGCCTATTCTGTATGTTTCAATGAGATCCAACTACATTTCATCAAGTACAGACCCAGAATGTTGCCTAGTATGGAAGGACTGGGGTATGAGGAAAGATTGAAGAAATTGGGGCTCTTTTCCCTTGAAAGATGGCGACTGAGGGGGAATCTGAGAGACTGAGGGATCTAGGGTTGTTTTCGTTGGGAAGAAGGCGGCTAAGAGGGGATCTTATTGAAACATATAAGATGATTAGAGGTTTAGATAGGGTGGATAGTGATAGCCTTTTTCCTCGGATGGAGAAAGCTAGCACGAGGGGGCATGACTTTAAATTAAGGGGGGGTAGCTACAGGACGGATGTCAGGGGTAGGTTCTTTACCCAGCGGGTGGTGAGGGATTGGAATGCCCTGCCTGCTGCAGTTGTAGATGCGTCTAGTTTGGGGGCGTTTAAGAGATCTCTGGATAGGTTTATGGACGAAAAGGGATTGGTATAGGCTAGTGGGTCATTGTTTTTGTAACTGGTCGGCGCAACATCGTGGGCCGAAGGGCCTGTTCTGCGCTGTAATGTTCTATGTTCTATGTTCTATCTAATAGAGGTATATAAGATTATGAAGGGTATAGATAGGAAATAGCTTACCTCTGTTTACTCTATGATAGAAACACACAGGACAAGGGGCCATGGGCTTAAGGTGAGGGGGGAGAGGTATAACACAGATATTAGAGGGAGGTTTTTCACACAGAGGGTAGTGGGGGTATGGAATGCTCTGCCAAGTAAGGTGGTGGAGGCAAACACGCTAGAATTGTTTAAGAGTAACTTAGACAGGCACATGAATGGGTTGGAGATGGGTGGATATAGGAGATTGTTTTAAATAAGGGTCATTAGCATTGGGGCGTCCCTGGTAAGGTAAATGGATATGGTACAATAGTAATTTTTTTTTCTTCTCTTTTTCATTCACAGGTTTTAAGTCGGTCCGCCTTGTGTTCAACGAGGGGCATACACGCGATGGGTCGTACTTGGGCTGCTCTTGGTTGTTCGAGATTGGCCTAGTGCTTCATGTCGTTAGTGTGTGCCTAAACTGGACCAGATACTGGGCAAGACGACAGCTCAGTGACTATCACTGATTGCTGTGCAGACACATGGATTTGGGCCGGTGTCTGTGGGAGTTTGCGCATTCTCCCCATCTTCGCGTGGGTTTTCTCCGGGTGCTCCGGTTTTCTCCCACACCCCAAAGATGTGCTGTTAGGATGATTGGCAGTAATAAATTGTCCCTAAATCAGTTTCCCTCAATGTGAATGGCCATAAAACATTAGATAAGGGTCATGGGTGGAGGGGGGGACTGGTGGTGTTAAGATGGCAACGTGGGCTCGTTGGGCCGAAGGGCCTGTTTCCCAGGCTGTTTTTGTTCTTTAATAATCAAACACTCCTCATATGTCAAACTCTTCATTCCAGGGATCATTCTCATGAACCTCCTTTGGATCCTCTCCCAAGACCAGCACATCCTTCCTTAGATGTGGGGCAAACATTGCTCACAATATACCAAATGCGGTCTGACCAGAGCCTTATAGAACATAGAACATTACAGCGCAGAACAGGCCCTTCGGCCCACGATGTTGCGCCGACCAGTTAAAAAGCAATGACCCTCTAACCTAAACCAATCCCTTTCCATCCATAAACCTATCCACAGATCTCTTAAACGCCCCCAAACTAGGCGCATTTACAACCGCAGCAGGCAGGGCATTCCAATCCCTCACCACCCTCTGGGTAAAGAACCTACCCCTGACATCCGTCCTATAACTACCCCCCCTTAATTTAAAGCCATGCCCCCTCGTGCTAGCTTTCTCCATCCGAGGAAAAAGGCTATCACTGTCCACCCTATCTAAACCTCTAATCATCTTATATGTTTCAATAAGGTCCCCTCTTAGCCGCCTTCTTTCTAACGAAAACAACCCCAAATCCCTCAGTCTCTCCTCATAGGACCTCCCCTCCATACCAGGCAACATCCTGGTAAACCTCCTCTGCACCCTCTCCAAAGCCTCCACATCCTTCCTATAATGTGGGGACCAGAACTGCACACAATACTCCAAGTGCGGCCGCACCAGAGTTGTGTACAGTTGCATCATGACGCTGAGGCTCCTAAATTCAATCCCCCTACCAATAAACGCCAAGACACTGTATGCCTTCTTAACAACCTTATCTACTCGATTCCCAACTTTCAGGGATCTATGTACACATACACCTAGATCCCTCTGTTCATCCACACTATTCAAAGTCCTCCCGTTAGCCCTATACTCGACACATCTGTTATTCCTGCCAAAGTGAATTACCTCACACTTCTCCGCATTAAACTCCATCCGCCACCTCTCGGCCCAGCTCTGCAACCTGTCCAAGTCTCCCTGCAAACTATGACACCCTTCCTCACTATCTACCACACCTCCGACTTTGGTGTCATCAGCAAATTTACTAATCCACCCAACTATACCCTCATCCAGATCATTTATAAAAATTACAAACAGCAGTGGCCCCAAAACAGATCCCTGAGGCACACCACTCGTAACTGAACTCCATGACGAATATTTACCATCAACCACCACCCTCTGTCTCCTATCTGCTAGCCAATTCCTGATCCAATTACCTAGATTACCCCCAATCCCATACATCTGCATTTTCTGCAGAAGCCTTCCATGGTGAACCTTATCAAATGCCTTACTAAAATCCATATATACCATGTCAACTGCCTTACCCCCATCCACCTCTTTGGTCACTTTCTCAAAAAACTCAATAAGGTTAGTAAGGCACGACCTACCCGCTACAAAACCATGCTGACTATCTCCAATCAATTCATTATTCTCCAAATAACTATAAATCCTATCCCTAATAATTTTTTCTAAAACCTTGCCCGCAACAGAAGTAAGACTCACCGGTCTATAATTCCCGGGGAAGTCTCTATTCCCCTTCTTAAACAACGGGACAACATTCGCTATCCTCCAATCTTCCGGTACTATACCTGAGACCAACGACGACCTGAAGATCAGAGCCAGAGGCTCTGCAATTACCTCTCTTGCCTCCCAGAGAATCCTAGGGTAAATCCCGTCCGGCCCAGGGGACTTATCTATTTTCAAACCCTCAAGAATATCCAGCACATCCCCCTTATCAACTGCAATACTGTCTAGTTTACACCCCTGTAACCCAGTGTTCTCCTCAGCTACATTTATGTCCCCCTGCGTGAACAAGCCTCAGCAGCGCATTCCTGCTTTTGTATTATAGTCTTCTCAAAATGAATGTTAACATTGCATTTCCTTCCTAACTACCAACTCACCTGCAAGTTAACCTTAATAGAACCTTGAACTAGAATCCACAAGTCTCTTTGCCCTCCCGATTTCTGAATTCTCTCCCCATTTAGAAAATAGTCTATGCCTCTATTCTTCCTACCAAAGTGCATAACCTCACACTTTCCCACAATGTAATCCATCTGCCACTTCTTTGCCCACTCTCCTGATCTGTCAGTCCTTCTGCAGCCTCCCCACCTCCTCAATATTACCTTTTCACAGTAACTTCATTGCAGCATTAATGTAAGCCCACTTGTGGCACTAATAAATAAACTTAAAAAACTGTCCCTCCATCTATCTTTGTATCATCTACAAACTCAGCCACAAAGCTCTCAGTTCCTTCATCTAGATCATTGATGTTTGAAGTGAAAAGTCACGGTCCCAACACTGACCCCTGTGAAACTCCATTAGACACTGGCTGCCATCCTGAAAAGGACACTATTACCCTATCCTCTGCTTTCTGCCAGTCAGCTAATCATCTATCCATGCTAGAAGAATAAGAGAAGCTTATTATCTAAATGGTGAAAGATTGTAGAGCTCGGAGATGTAGAAGGATCTTGGTGTCCTTGTGCAGGAATCACAAAAGGCTCCATTGCAGGTACAGCAAGTAATTAGGAAAGCTAATAGAATAGTATTATTTATTGTAAGGGGAATGGATTAAAAAAATACAAAAATCATGCTTCAGTTGTACAGGGCATTGTGCCCAGTATTAGTCTCCTTATTTAGGAAAGATATAATTACGTTAGAAGCAGTTTGGAGGAAAGGTCAGAGAGGTTAGGTGAGTGTAGAAAGGTAAGGGGTGATTTAATCGAAAGCTTTAAAATCTTGAAGGATATTGACAGGGTGGATGTGGAGAGGATGTTTCCTCTTGTTGGAGAATCTAGAGCTTGGGTCACCGGTTAAAAATAAAGGTCACTAATTTAAGATAGAGAGGAGGAGAAATTTCTCTCCAAGGCTGGTGAGTCTCTGGAACTCCTTCCTTCAAAAGGCTGTGGAAGCAGAATTTTTGAATATTTTTAAAGCAGAGAGTGATAGATTCTTGATTAACAAGGTGGTGAAAGGTTATTGGGGAAAGGCAGGAACGTGGGATTGAAGTTATAATCAGATCAGCAATGATCTTAGTGAATGGGGGAGCAAACTAGAGGGGCTGAGCGGCCTCCTCTTGATTCATATGTACGTATGTTCATATCTATCACAAGACAGAGAATTTGGGTTGGTTTACAGAAAATCTAATTTGATTCTTCAAAGTGTTTTGGGTGCATCGCAATGAAGCAAGAAGAATCTGCTTTCACAAGCAGCAAACCACTTTGAACCTTTCTGTATCAATCTGCACACTCAACTCCTTCAATGGAGAAAAATGGCATCACAAGTCTGCAGCATCTCAAAACTTTATCTTGAGAAAAGCCAGTGTCACAGTCAGTTTTTTGACTTGTAACTTGTCTTGCAATCACCATCTTTTTGTGCGTGTGTTTGTGTACTTTCATGTGTGTGCGCACATGCTTGTGCGTGAACAGGTGAGTGAGCATGTGGCGGATGTGTGTGTACATATGTGTGCACGTGCAGGTGAGTGAGCATGTGGTGGACGTGTGTGTACATGTGTGCGCGCGTGCAGGTGAGCAAGCACGGCCAAAATATACTCGTAGCTGCACCCACTCTCACACAGGCATACACAAGTACACACACTGATCCACACAGGCTCTCATACACACAGACATATGCATACACACATGCACACAGGCTCTTACACACATACACAGGCTTACATGTGTGCACATTCTGCTTCCACAGCCTTTTGAAGAAGTGTGTTCTGGAGACTAACCAGCCTCTCAGAGAAATTTCTCCTCATCTCTATCTTAAATTAGTGTGACCATGTGTGTGCCTATGTGTGAGCCTGTGTAAGAGCCTGTGTGCATGTGCATGCATGCATGTGCATATGTGTACATGTATGTGTGAGCCTGTGTGACTGAGCATGCGTGCATAAGCATGCATATGTACACACATGTAAGCCTGTTTATGTGTGAGCCTGTGTAAGAACTTGCATGTTGTGTGTGTCTAATGTATGTGCATGTGCACATGCTTGTGTGTGTGTGTGTGTGTGTGAGAGAGTGAAGTGTGAGACCACGCATGTGTCCACGCCTGTGTATGTGAGCCTGTGTATATGTGTAAGAGCCTGTGTGTATGAGAGCCTGTGTGGGTCGGTGTGTGTGTACTTGTGTGTGCCTGTGTGACAGAGTGGGTGCAGCTGCAAGTAAATTTCGGTTGTTGAATAATAAACATGCATCCTTTTTAAAATCTGTCATTTGTCTATTCTTAACAGAATCTTGGCAGCATGGTGACAGTGGTTAGCATTGCTGCTTCACAGCACCAGGGACCTGGGTTCGATTCCCAGCTTGGGTCACTGCCTGTGCAGAGCCTGCACGTTCTCCCCATGTCTGCGTGGGTTTCCTCCAGGTGCTCTGGTTTCCTCCCACAGTCCAAAGATGTGCGGTTAGGTGCACTGGCCATGCTAAGTTCTTCCTCAGTGTATCCAAACAGGCGCTGAAGTGTGGCATTTTCACAGTAACTTCACTGCAGTGTTAATGCAAGCCTACTTGTGACACTAATAAGTAAACTTAAAAATAACATTCAGAGAGTTATAACATTTTTTCTTCCTTTTAAGAACACGTCTAACTTCAGTTATCTAGGAGGTGGACAAAGGGGAAACCATGCTACCATCCTGCCCGTCTGCAACAGATTGGGACTGTCAGTGAAGTTTTAACAACTTAACACACCCTAATTACTATCAAACTCTCGGCATTGAAACTTTGCAGGAATATAGATTCATTTCTTCAGATTTTAGTTATTGTTGGAATTGTCTAAAAATAACTAAAATATTTGTTTTCCTTTTTTCTGTTCCTTTTATCTCTGTCTCATTTTTATTTCAACAAGCTGTCTCTTGTACGTTATCTGGAACCCTGAGAGGTTTTAAGAAGCTACAGTAAGCAGTGGTTACACAGTTTATATTCGGGATGAGTGGAACGGTTGAGTTTATATCCTCCTGAAGGAGGGATTGAAGGATTGGAAGAATTTGTGGTTGGATTAAGTCTGCCAGAATGTGACAGGAGCCCTCTTCATCCGAGCTCCTCCCAGCATTAGGTCAGAGGGTTTGACTTGTTCCCACAAGCCATAAAGTAGGACAGGGGAAATCGCACACATCTCATTCCACCCTAAAGAGCACAGGGAAGGTTTTAATCTGAGATCACATGACCCCTAGTCTGGCAGGTTCAAGTTAGCCAGTTGGAGATTTATGTCTATGTTTCTTATGAATGCTCACCGTGCATTTCAAACTCATCTGATTCAACCATGACGTTTCGGTTCAGTTCACTCTCACTAAATGTCTTCTCAATTAATTCTGTTAACTGAAAACAGACAAAAGAGCTATGTTAGTTCACAAGGACTAGATTGGAAAGCTGGCTTCTGTAGTATCTGGATTGCTGGAGCAACCTTACAAATATTAATTTCTGCAACTGAGATAGGTCGACCACTTATTACAATTGGGCCCTGTCTCAGGCTTTTGCCCATATGCACCTTTCTGGGACTTTTAGAAGTTCAGCTGGATGTTGGCTGCATTGTCCTCCTGCCCCAGGGCCAGTATTGATAACAGTCCCTGGAGATAACTCATCAACCAAAACTGGGAAGCATTAGATTGGGCAAGACCCTACAGCCTGCTCTCTAATAGAACACCCCAAATTGGTTTAAAGCTGCTACCTACGCTCTGTCCCCATCTCCTTGCGTTAAATAGTTTAATCTAACCTGCCTCAGCCATTTCGCTTTGGGCCTGTCTCCTGAGGTACAGGATTTGTGACAATCTCTGAAATGTTATTAGGACCTGTTTCAGTAATCTCTCACTCATTCCTCACTGCTCCATAATGATCACTGCCCTGCTCATTTACGCTGAAACATTATTTCAAACTAGAGAATCAAATCCAATCTCTTCACATTATAACCTTAACCCTCGTACTTTAAAAGTTGTAGAACAGCAAGAGACTTCTAAAGTTTCCCCATTTAGTTTATTCCTTATTTCCTGAGTGTAAGGGTCTAACAGCAGCACAAGTTCCTGCGCCACAATCTCACTGTTGTTCAGACCAGGGACATGATTTGCGATAACTCAACAAAACATTACCTTCTCCTGTTCAGCTAACATCCATTCCTCAACAACGAAATCTGTAACTTTATTCTCCAAGAAAAGTAATTTATCCTCACAGATTAATAACTTCTCGTAGGTATCCTGTGGCTCGCCAGTTGAAATCTGAGGCACAAAACAGAGACAGCTAAGTTGTTTATTCCACGCAAAGAGCAGGATCTGATATCCAGACCTTTCACTGAAACAAACTCACTGCGCACATAATATTCACTACATCCGAAGTGTGGAAAATGTTCTCTGCAGGTCAGCATGAAGAAACCAATTTGGAGACATGGCAAAAATAATGAGAAAGAGAGGTGGGGTATTTGAGAAGGGGTGTGGCAGTCATACTATCCCCAGTGTGTGGAACTGTCCCCCAGTGAGAGTCAGTGTGTGTGGAACTGTCCCCCAGTGAGAGTCAGTGTGTGTGGGACCCGTACCCCAGTGAGAGTCAGCGTGTGTGGAACTGTACCCCAGTGAGAGTCAGCGTGTGTGGAACTGTACCCCAGTGAGAGTCAGCGTGTGTGGAACTGTACCCCAGTGAGAGTCAATGTGTGTGGAACTGTACCCCAGTGAGAGTCAGCGTGTGTGGAACTGTACCCCAGTGAGAGTCAATGTGTGTGGAACTGTACCCCAGTGAGAGTCAGCGTGTGTGGAACTGTACCCCAGTGAGAGTCAGCGTGTGTGGAACTGTACCCCAGTGAGAGTCAGCGTGTGTGGAACTGTACCCCAGTGAGAGTCAATGTGTGTGGAACTGTACCCCAGTGAGAGTCAGCGTGTGTGGAACTGTACCCCAGTGAGAGTCAGTGTGTGTGGAACGTACCCCAGTGAGAGTCAGCGTGTGTGGAACTGTACCCCAGTGAGAGTCAGTGTGTGTGGAACTGTACCCCAGTGAGAGTCAGCGTGTGTGGAACGTACCCCAGTGAGAGTCAGCGTGTGTGGAACTGTACCCCAGTGAGAGTCAGTGTGTGTGGAACGTACCCCAGTGAGAGTCAGCGTGTGTGGAACTGTACCCCAGTGAGAGTCAGTGTGTGTGGAACTGTACCCCAGTGAGAGACAGCGTGTGTGGAACTGTACCCCAGTGAGAGACAGCGTGTGTGGAACTGTACCCCAGTGAGAGACAGCGTGTGTGGAACTGTACCCCAGTGAGAGTGTGTGTGTGTGTGTGTGGAACTGTACCCCAGTGAGAGTCAGCGTGTGTGGAACTGTACCCCAGTGAGAGTCAGTGTGTGTGGAACTGTACCCCAGTGAGAGTCAGTGTGTCTGGAACTCCCTGTCTCTCACCATCTCTTTCAGGGGCCAGGAAGTATCATTGAATTTCTCTGTTTGGTCCCATTCCTCCAGCTTTGAACAAGGAAACCCCACACCCCATAAAGTAACTTGTCAAAACCCCTTGAACACCATTTGAATTGGCTGCCTCACAATGTGCATGTGAAAGGAGTTTAAAAAAAAGATAGAAATGAAAATAGAACCTAGTGTTTATCAGAGCCAGCCATTTATCACCAGATGCTCTGTGCCGACATTCAGACCTCCCCTGAGTCTGTGGGCTGAGGCAATTGTGCAATTCTCAAACCTGTCATCATGGCAGCTTTAAAGGACATGAACAAAACACCTTCCATCATCAGGCAGTGGAAACATGTGTGAATGTCAGGGGAGCTTTAAGGACTGGATTTTTGTTGGTCAATGTTATCGAGGGAGATGACAAATTGGGTTAGTGGAATTGAGAGTGTATTTTACAATCCCACCCCATGAATAGAATGACAATGATTTCACACAGTGAGATATTTAGCACAGACCTCAGTGGTACCAGGAATGCCGTACAGACAGTAATACAGGTTGTCAATCCCATTCTCAATGGCTAATAGGAGGCGTTCACTGTTGCACAGTTTCAATAAGACTGTGGTGAGATGGTCCTTTTCCAGTTTCAGCTGTTGTTCGGTTCCTGCCTTCAAACTGGTCAGGCTGATAGGAGAGAAAGAGAGAGTTTGTCATAAAACCGTCTCCTCACTTTGTGCTATCGTTGTGCGGCTCATCCCAGAAGTTACTAAAGCAACACATTTAAAATTTAATGCAGGTTAGTACTTTCTCTTTCGGAGTATCACTTTACCATGTAGCCTCATCACAGTTCAGTTGATTCTGCCTCTGATTTAGGCCGTTGTGCTTTTGCACTGGGTCTGTAGAATGTACAGGAGCCCTGAATCATCATGAGCTGCCAACTCCTCTCTCACAACATGGTCACCCATTGCCCTTACCTCACATTTCAGGCTCAGTGGATAGCCCACTGCCTCGGAGTCAGAGGTTATAGGTCTGACTCTCACTGCGGAGGCTTGAGGGAGTGCTGCACTATTGGAGGTGTCATCCTTTGGTTGAGATGAAGATCTGATGACACAATTGGAAACTCCTCAGCCAACATTTATCACTCGACTGACATCACCGAATTAAATCTGGACACTACCACACTACTGTTTGTTGGATCTTGCTGTGTACAAATTGGTGGCTGGTTTTCCGACATTATAACAGTGGCTACATTTTGAAATCCATCATTGGATGAACCGTGTTTTGAGACATCCACACGGATGGTATTACAAAAATGAAAAGTTTCTTTTCTTTCTCCATCCTTAAGATTTTTTATGCAAAGCAGTGGATGCAAAGCTACAAGTTTAATGTTCCTTCGGAATGGACCAGATGAACCTGTATAAAGAAGTGAGAATCTCCTTTCTGTTGGATAAGTTTAATACAGTGTCAGCCTATGGGAATAAAGGCTGACAGAGAGAAGTGTGATCCATTAAGTGTGATCCACTTCAGATCAGCCATGATCTTGTTGAATGGCGGGGCAGGCTCGAAGGGCTAGATGGCCTACTCCTGCTCCTATTTCTTATGTTCTTATTAATGACTGTTCTGAGCAACATGAATAGAAACAAGTAAGTTGAACTCATTTACAGTAAAGTTGTCTTTTATTTACTAATTGAATTAACTTCTCCTAAAGTAAATGAATTTGAAACCCTACATGTTGGATCACCTAATTGTGAGATCACTTAACCCTGTGAAGTAAGATCACAAGATTGATTTTGTGCAATGTGTTAAGTCTGCGCTCTCGGCCTGCGCTCAGCCAATTGTTCCAACTGTTTAGTAGTCTCCTTTAAGCGTTGCTATTTTAGAACATAGAACATAGAAAAATTACAGCACAAACAGGCCCTTAGGCCCACAAGTTGCACCGATCACATCTCTACCTACTGGGCTTACCTATAAGCCTCAATCCTATTAAATCCCATGTACTCATCCAGAAGTCTTTTAAAAGACCCCAACGAGTTCACCTCCACCACCACCGACCGCAGCTGATTCCACCCACTCACCACCCTCTGAGTGAAAAACTTACCCCTGACATCTCCTCTGTACCTGCTCCCCAGCACCTTAACCCTGTGTCCTCTCGCAGTGACCATTTCAGCCCTGGAAAAAAGCCTCTGAGAATCCACCTGATCTATATCTCTCAACATCTTATACACCTCCATCAGGTCACCCCTCATCCTTCATCTCTCTGAGGAGAAAAGACCGAGCTCTCTCAACCTATCCTCATAAGGCATGCCTCCCAATCCAGGCAACATCCTTGTAAATCTCCTCTGCACCCTCTCAATAGCTTCCACATCCTTCCTGTAGTGAGGCGACCAGAACTGAGCACAGTACTCCAAGTGGGGTCTGACAAGGGTCTTATAAAGCTGCAGCATTACCTCCCAACTCCTAAGCTCAATTCCTCAATTGATGAAGGCCAGTGCACCATATGCCTTCTTAACCACATCCTCTACCTGTGAGGCCGATTTAAGAGTCCTATGGACCCGGACCCCAAGATCCTTCTGATCTTCTACACTGCTAAAAGTCTTACTCTTAATATTATATTCCTTCATCCCATTGGACCTGCCAAAATGGACCAATACACATTTATCCGGGTTGAAGTCCATCTGCCACTTCTCCGCCCGGTCTTACATCCTATCTATGTCACGCTGCAACTTCTGACATCCCTCCAGATTATCCACAACACCACCAACCTTCGTGTCATCAGCGAACTTACTAACCCATCCCTCCACTTCCTCATCCAGGTCATTTATAAAAATGACAAACAGCAAGGGTCCTAGAACAGATCCCTGGGGCACTCCACTGGTGACCGACCCCCATGCAGAAAAAGACCCATCCACAACCACTCTCTGCCTTCTGTGGGCAAGCCAGTTCTGGATCCACAAAGCAATGTCCCCTTGGATCCCATGCCCCCTCACTTTCTCAATAAGTCTTGCATGGGGGACCTTATCGAATGCCTTGCTGAAGTCCATATAAACCACATCCATATATTTTTGGCCCTTAAACCTGCTCCACCATTCATTATGATCAAGGCTGATCATCCAACGCAATAGCCTGATCCTGCCTTCCCCCCCATATCCTTTGACCCCCTTCGCCACAAGTCCTATATCTAATTTCTTCTTGAAAACATACAGAAGCAGTTGAGCACTGTAAGGAGAGAAAAGAGCTAATGTCCAGATGACCCTTTGTCAAAGCTTTTTATCTAGTGCTCAACTGCTTTCTGTGGTAGCAAATTCCATACTCTGGGTAAAGAAACTTCTCCTCAGCTCTGTCCTAAATGGTCTACTTTACATCCTCAGATTGTGACCCCGGTTCTGGATGCCCCCACTATCAGGACTATCCTTCTTGCACCTACCCTGTCTAGTCCTGTTAGAATTTTATAGGTGTCCCCATTCTTCCGAACTCCAGTGAATATAATCCTACCCAGGTCAAACTCTCCTCATGTCTGTCCGTCCACCCCAGGAAGCAATCTGGTAAATCTGTGCATAACTCCCTCTATAGGAAGAACATCCTTCCTCAGACAAGGACACCAAAACTGCATACAAAACTCTAGGCATGTCCTCACCAAGACCCTGTATAATTGCAGCAATGATGTAGCGATGCTGACATTGGACTGGGGTAAACACAGTAAGTCGTCTCACAACACCAGGTTAAATCCAACCAGTTGCCGAGTTGCAAGAGTATGTGCTGTGTACCTGGTGGATGGTGTTCACACGTGGACATCCAGTACTTCCCCTGAGCGAAGAAGTATGACATCTTCAACACATCATTGATGAAGACAAACATCTCGCCAGGGCCATCCCCACACCCCCACTTCTTGCCTTCAAACAACTGCACAACCTCAAACAGACCATTGTCCGCAGCAAACTACCCAGCCTTCAGGAGAACAGTGACCACAACACCACACAACCCTGTCACAGCAACCTCTGCAAGACATGCCGGATCATCGACACGGATACCATCATCACACGTGAGAACACCATCCACCAGGTACACGGTACATACTCTTGCAACTTAGCCAGTGTTGTCTACCTGATACGCTGCAGGAAAGGATGTCCCGAAGCATGGTACATTGGGGAGACCATGCAGACGCTACGACAACGGATGAGTGGACATCGCTCGACAATCACCAGGCAAGACTGTTCCCTCCCTGTGGGCAAACACTTCAGCGGTTACGGGCATTCGGTCTCTGATCTTCAGGTTAGCGTTCTCCAAGGCGGCCTTCACAACACACGACAGCGCACAGTCGCTGAGCAGAGACTGATAGTCAAGTTCTGCACATGAGGATGGTCTCAACCGGGATCTGGGGTTCATGTCGCACTATCTGTAACCCCCGTGACTTGCCTGGCCTTGTAAAATCTCACTAACTGTCCTGTCTGGAGACAATACACATCTCTTTAACCTGGGCTAATGCTATCTCCACTCACATTGTCTGCATCTTTAAGACCTGAAGAGCAGGTTAGCTGTAAAGACTCACATTCTAATCAGTATTCTGTAAACTGTGTGTGATTTTTAAATGCCCTTCTCTGATCAGAACCTTCCACACACCTGACGAAGGAACACCACTTCCGAAAGCTTGTGGGATTACATCAAATAAACCTGCTGGACTCTAACCTGGTGTTGTGAGACTTCTTACTGTAATTGCAGCAAGATATCGCTGTTCCTATACTTGAATCCTCTCGGTATAAAGGCCATTTGCTTTCTTTACCGCCTGCTGCACCTGCATGCTTACCTTCAGTGACTGGTGCACAAGGACACCCAGGTCCCTCTGCACACTCCCCTCTCCCAATTTATAGGCATTCAGATAATAATCTGTTTTGCTGTTTTGGCTACCAAAATGGATAACCTCATATTTATACACATTGTACTGCATTTGCCATGCATTTGCCCTGTCACTCAACTTGTTCAAATAACGCTTGAGCATCTCTGCATCCTCCTCACAGCTCAGTCTCCCATCCAGCTTTGTATCATCTGCAAATTTAGAGATATTACATTTAGTTCCCTCATCTAAATCATTTATATATTGTGAATAACTGGTGTCCTAGCACTGATCCCTATGGTACCCCAATCAGTCGTTTCCTGCAATTTGGAAAAAGACCCATTTATTCCTTCTATCTATTCCTAATGGGAATCCCACTGGTTTTCCTGTTGGGAATAACATTGAGATTTTTTGGGAGAATTTAACCCAGTTAAAGACAACAGATTTCCCCCCTGAAGGCATCAGTGAACCAGATGGGATTTAACATCAATACTAGTTTCATGGTCACCATTACTGAGATGAGATACATAATTTGAGCTTTAATCAATGAATTTAATTCCACCAATTGCTATGTGGGATTTGAACCCATGTCCTCAATAAATCAGAATGGGTCCCTGGATTACAAATCCAGTGACGTTATCATCTCTAACCACAACGTAGCTGGTGCCATTGGTGTGGCTTCTGCACAGGTTTTCTCTGCAGCCTCCCTGCAAGGTTTCCTGCGCTGAGTAGATTGTGCAGACTCTTACATCGGGAGATTGGCTAGTGGAAGGTAAAGAGGTAGTTTTTCCACCCTGGGCAGAAGATTTTAGACATATTTGTACTCTAAGTCAGAGCTAAAGACAGTTGCTGCAAAGGAGGATGTAGCTGAGAGTGAGATTTGGTAGAAACCAGATCAAAGACAAGAAGAGAAGCAGGAAGCTATCAGGGTGAACACTGAAAGAGACAAATGGATATCCTGGCAGACGGAAGGTCTTCACAGGGATTCCTGGAAGAGAAGTGGCAGTGAATTAAACATGCGACTGAATGAAGGCTACACAGAAAATAGAGGGTAAGAGTTTCTTGGTTGGTAAAAAGTGGTTGGTGTTCCTAAAAGATCACTGCTGGGACCACTGCTGTTCACTTAGAGCCAATGAATGACTTTGACTGAGAAAGACACAAACACACTGGCAGAGTGGACAGATAAAAATAGGAGTCAACTGGGAGGTGGTTCATTTGGGGAGGAGGAATTAACCAACACACTTATTTCTTGGGCTCAAGTAGCACGGAGGAGCAAAAAGGTAAATAACTTAGTGAAAGTAGAAACATAATCTGAGAAGGATCTTTCAGTAAGCAACTCTTTTGTTAAAGTGCCGTATTCAGCAAAAGTTGACAAGAAACTGCAGATAAGGCCAGCCTTGTGACAGGTGACATGGCATAAAAGATCGAGTGTGAATTTCAGCATTGGGATAAAACAAGGAACATAGGAATTAGGAGCAGAAGTAGGTGACTAACCCCCCCCACCCCCCCGAGACTGCTCTGCCATTCAATCAGATCATAGATGATCTCTCTCTGGTCTCAAATCCACCTCCCGACCTGTTCCCCATATCCCTTCTTTTTCTATCAGAATATATCTATCTCCTTCTTGAAAACATTTAGTGATTCAGACTTCACCACACGATGGGGCAGCGCGTTCCACAAATTCATCACTTTCTGTGAATAATTCCTCCTCATCTCAGTTTTAAATCTACCACCTCTCAGCCTATCCCTGTGACCTCTTATTCAAGATTGCCCCACAAGAGGAAACATTTGGTCTAAGTTTACCTTGTCAATCCCTTTTATAATTTTACATACCTCAATCAGATCCCCTCTCATCCTTCTAAACTCCAGCCAGTCTCAGCCCAAACTGTTTACTCTCTCCTCATATGTCAACCCTTTCCATCCCTGGAGTCAATCTGGTGAACCTCCCCTGAACTGCCTCCAATGCCACCACATCCTTCCTCAAATAAAGAGACCCAAACTGGACACAATACTCCAGACACAGTCTCACCAACACCCAATACAATTGCAACAACGCTTCTCCACTTTTATACTCCAGTCCCTTTGCAACAAATGGCAATGTCCTATTTGTCTTTTGTATTACGTACTGCACCTGCATACTGGCTTTCAGTACCAGCGTCAAGCGTGACCCTTTGATTTGATTTATTATTGTCACATGTATTAGTATACAGTGAAAAGTATTATTTCTTGCACACTATACAAAACATTGTTTATAGAGAAGGAAAGAAGGTACAAAATGTAGTTTTACAATCATAGCTAGGGTGTAGAGAAAGATCACTTTAATGCAAGGTAGGTCCATTCAAAAGTCTGATGGCAGCAGGGAAGAAGCTGCTCTTGAGTTGATTGGCACGTGTCGTCAGACTTTTGTATCTTTTTCCCAATGGGAGAAGGTGGGAGACGATATGCTGGCTGCTTTTCTGAGGCAGTGGGAAGTGTAAACAGAGTCAATGGTTGTGAGGCCTCTGTGTGTTGGACTGGGCTTTATCCACAACTTTGTAGTTTCTTGCGGTCCTGGACAGAATAGTAGCCATACCAAGCTGTGATACAACCAGAAAGAGCGCTTTCTATGGTGCATCTGTAAAAGTTGGTGAGATTCGTAGCAAACATGCCAAATTTCCTTTGTCTTCTGTGAAAGTAGAGGTGCTGGTGGGCTTTCTTAACTGTAGCATTGGCATGGAGGGACCAGGACAGGTTATTGGTAATCTGGACACCTAGAAACTTGAAGCTCTCCACCATTTCCACTTCATCTCAGTTGATGTTGACGGGAATTTCCTCCACAACGCTTCCTGAAGATGACAGCAATCTCCTTCATTTTGTTAACATCGAGGGAGAGATTACTGTCATTGCACCAGTTCACCAGATTCTCTTTCCTGCGCTCTGTCTTGTCATGATTTGAGATCCGACCCATTATGGTGGTGTCATCAGCAAACTTGAAAATTGAGTTAGAACATAGAACATAGAACATTACAGCGCAGAACAGGCCCTTCGGCCCACGATGTTGCGCCGACCAGTTACAAAAACAATGACCCACTAGCCTATACCAATCCCTTTTCGTCCATAAACCTATCCAGAGATCTCTTAAACGCCCCCAAACTAGGCGCATTTACAACTGCAGCAGGCAGGGCATTCCAATCCCTCACCACCCGCTGGGTAAAGAACCTACCCCTGACATCCGTCCTGTAGCTACCCCCCCTTAATTTAAAGCCATGCTTTGGAGGGGAATTTGACCACACAGTCATAGGTATATAAGGAGAATCTTAACAGTGAGCGTGAATCTCAGCATCATTGATGTGGATGTCAGGGTGATGCAGGTGCTGGGGTACGTGGGTGCCAGGGTAATGAGGGTTGTTAAGACCCAGCCCAGAAACTCCCAATGTGTTTTACAAAGTCAGCCTAGACCCAAAGTTTTTACATTTGATTTTGGCAGTGATGAGCTCAAGTGATCCGGCAGGAAGCTTTTATCAAATAAATTTATTTAAGGTCAACTTAAAATTTAATAGAAAATTATGTTGTAAAAATCAGTCTGTTTTAACCCTTATACGATGGACAAATAACTTTGAATAGACGTCTTATTAGCACAAACAATATTTATTTAAACCCACACAATCAATAATCACCCACCCGACCAACAATAAGTTATCTTACAGAAAATGCTAGAATTCAAGTACAATACAAGACCTTGACTTAACTTTGTGTGACTGACAAATACCCAAACAGATACTGGCCTTTATCTGTGTGCTGGTCTTGGTAGTTGTCTGTGTAGTTTGGTCCTTTGCTCTGGTCTGGCATTCTGGCTGTGGTCTCTCTTTCTTCCTTCTCGGGTGTGGTGGCTCTCCTCTTGCTGACGATGTTCACCATTGTTGTAGCTCGTTCGTGGGATCAGAGAGAGAGAGAAATTCCTGGTTTATACCCCGTTTGGTTTCACGCCCTTTTTTTGGCCATTGCCAATCAATCGATCAGGACTTGATCACCCTGATTGATAACAGTCCAATCAGGTGCTACCACACCGATCTCTGGGTGTGTCCCTGGCGGCCATGCCTGTATGTGTTGTAGGCACATAGGTCACATACCTTCCTCCTAAATAAGGATTCACGGTGCCTTTACGTCTGGCACACAACCCAGTGTGATCAGAAAGTCTCTTTCATCCTGAAGATGGCCCATATCCTGTGTATTCACTCATCAGGGTTGCAGCCTGTTTGTCTTTAAACTGCAGCCTGTCGGTTTAGTTTCTTGCCCAGTTGTCCCAGAGTGCTTTACAAAACGCCATTTTAGATGGCCTGTTTGGCTACAATTAGCATAACTTTTACCAATTACACAATTCAAACGTGATATTGTACAAACCTTAACAGCTAGCTTTCTACGATGTTCCAAGTCAAACAACATCCCACAATCTTACTCCCCTTTATAGACTTGGAACAAAAAGCTCACATGCTGCTGGGTTTTCAGCTTTTTACCACCTGTTGTGAATTGGTTCTTTGACTGTTGTATTAAATCTCTGAAGCTTCCCAGTCCTGGAACTTTCAGAAAGCCTCTGGGGAGAAAGAGGGAGACTGAGACACTGCTTTCCACCTCAAGTTCAAACACCATCTAACAAACTAAATCCTTGGACTTTTCTGTGGAAAAATTGTCCTTGGACATCACCTGACCTGTCAATTATCCAAAATCAAGCTCCACTCAGTGAAAGATCAGTGCATTAGTCCAGATTAAAAATAAATATTTGGTTCCATCATATTGCTTCAGAGGACACCGGTTACACACAAAACGGTGCTGACAACTTCCAGGGGCTGCTAGAAAATTCCTGCAAAGGAACATGATTAAAATACATTTCATTTCTTAAAGGGAGGTCTGTCACTAGTGGTGTGCTGCAGGGCTCAGTACTGGGACCTCTTCTCTTTGTAGTGTATATAAATGATTTGGAAGAGGGAGTAGGTGGTGTGATCAGCAAATTTGCTGATGACACCAAGATGGCTGGATTGGCGGGCAGTGAGGAGCAGTGACTGGCAATACAGCGGGATATTGATAGGCTGGTTGATTGGGCAAATACATGGCAAATGGAGTTTAATCCGGAAAATGTGAGGTGATGCATTTTGGCTGGAATAATGTAGGGGGGAGTTATATGATAAAGGGTAAGCCCATAAGGAGTATAGAATCGCAGCGAGACCTGGGGGTGCAAGTGCACAAGTCTTTGAAGGTGGTAGGGCAAGTGGAGAGTGTGGTGAAGAAAGCCTTTATAGGAAGGGGTATAGAATATAAGAGCTGGAGTCTAATGTTGCAGTTGTACAGAATGTTGGTTAGGCCGCATTTGGAGTACTGCGTCCAGTTCTGGTCGCCTTACTACCGGAAGGATGTGGAGACTCTGGAGAGAGTGCAGAGGAGGTTTACCAGGATGTTGCCTGGTATGGAAGGACAGGGGTATGAGGAAAGATTGAATAAATTGGGGCTCTTTTCCCTTGAAAGACGGCGACTGAGGGGGGTTCTAATAGAGGTATATAAGATTATGAAGGGTATAGATAGAGTAAACATATTTCCTATGATAGAGACACACAGGACAAGGGGCCATGGGCTTAAGGTGAGGGGGGAACAGTACAACACAGATATTAGAGGGAAGTTTTTCACACAAGAGGGTAGTGGGAGTATGGAATGCTCTGCCAAGTAAGGTGGTGGAGGCAAACACACTAGAGTCATTTAAGAGTAACTTATTGAGGCACATGAGTGGGTTGGAGATGGGTGTATGTAGGAGATTGTTTTAAATAAGGGTCATTAGCATTGGGGCATCCCTGGTAAGGTAAATGGATATGGTCTTATGTCCAACGAGGGGCATACACGCGATGGGTCGTACTTGGGCTGCTCTTGGTTGTTCGAGATTGGCCTAGTGCTTCATGTCGTTAGTGTGTGCCTAGACTGGACCAGATACTGGGCAAGACGACAGCTCAGTGACTATCACTGATTGCTGGGTTTGGGCCGGTGTCTGTGGGAGTTTGCGCATTCTCCCCGTGCTTGCGTGGGTTTTCTCCGGGTGCTCCGGTTTCCTCCCACACCCCAAAGATGTGCTGTTAGGCTGATTGGCAGTAATAAATTGTCCCTAAATCAGTTTCCCTCAATCTGGATGGCCATAAAACATTAGACAAGGGTCGTGGGTGGAGAGGGGGACTGGTGGTGTTGAGATGGCGGCGCGGGCTCGTTGGGCCGAAGGGCCTGTTTCCCGGGCTAATTTTGTTCTTTGTTCTTTGGATTTGGAGTGATGAGGGGGCAGGGACAACAAGGGGGCTGGGTTGATATGTTTTTTGGGACCATGGGGTTATCAGAGTGATGGTAAACCTTTGCTATACTTCCTCTATAGGAAAGACAACATTCCACAGATAAGGCGACCAAAACCACACACAATACTCCAAATGTGGCCTCACCAACACTCTGTACAATTGCAGTAAAACATCCATGTTCCTATACTCAAATCCTCTCACTGTAAAGGCCAATATACCTTCTTCACTGTCTGCTGTACCTGCACGTTTACTTTCAGCGACTGATTCACGAGAACACCAAGGTCCCGTTAAGTATCCACCTCTCCCAACTTACATCCATTCAAATAATAATTTGCCTTTCTCTTACAGCTACCAAAGTGGCAAAGCATATGCCCACTCACTCAGCCTATCCGAATCATTCTGAAGTATCCCTCCTCACTGTTCACCCTCCCATTCAGCTTTGTATCATCCTCAAATCTGGAAATAATACATCCAGTTCCCTTTTAAATCAATAATATATATTGTGAACAGTTGGAGTCCTAGCACAGATCCCTGCAGAACCTCACTAATCACTGCTTGCCAATCAAGAAAAGATCCATTTATGCCATCACTTTGTTTCCTGTCTGCTAACCAGTTTTCGATCCATCTCAAGACACTATCTACAATCCCACGTGCTTTAACTTTACATAATAGTCTGTTATGTGAGACCTTGTCCTCCTGAAAGTCCAATTCGACCATATTCACCAGTTCTCCTTGGTTAATTTTACTAGTTACATCCTCAAAAAATTCCAAAAGATTCGTCAAACATGATTTCCCCTTTGTAAATCCATGCTGACTGTGTCTGATTATCCCACTGCCTTCCAAATGCTGAGTTATGAAATCCTTGCGAATGGACTCCAGCAACTTCCCCTGTACTGACATCAGGCTCATTGGTCTAGAACATAGAACATAGAACATAGAACATTACAGCGCAGAACAGGCCCTTCGGCCCACGATGTTGCGCCGACCAGTTACAAAACAATGACCCACTAACCTAAACCAATCCCTTTTCGTCCATAAACCTATCCACGGATCTCTTAAACGCCCCCAAACTAGGCGCATTTACAACTGCAGCAGGCAGGGCATTCCAATCCCTCACCACCCTCTGGGTAAAGAACCTACCCCTGACATCCGTCCTATAACTACCACCCCTTAATTTAAAGCCATGCCCCCTCGTGCTAGATTTCTCCATCCGAGGAAAAAGGCTATTACTATCCACCCTATCTAAACCTCTAATCATCTTATATGTTTCAATAAGATCCCCTCTTAGCCGCCTTCTTTCCAGCGAAAACAACCCCAAATCCCTCAGCCTCTCCTCATAGGACCTCCCCTCCATACCAGGCAACATCCTGGTAAACCTCCTCTGCACCCTCTCCAAAGCCTCCACATCCTTCCTGTAATGTGGGGACCAGAACTGCACACAGTACTCCAAATGCGGCCGCACCAGAGTTGTGTACAGTTGCAACATGACGCTGCGACTCCTAAATTCAATCCCCCTGCCAATAAACGCCAAGACACCGTATGCCTTCTTAACAACCTTATCTACTTGACTCCCAACTTTCAGGGATCTATGTACACATACACCTAGATCCCTCTGCTCATCCACACTATTCAAAGTCCTCCCGTTAGCCCTATACTCGACACATCTGTTATTCCTACCAAAGTGAATTACCTCACACTTCTCCGCATTAAACTCCATCCGCCACCTCTCGGCCCAGCTCTGCAACCTGTCTAAGTCTTCCTGCAAACTACGACACCCTTCATCACTATCTACCACACCTCCGACTTTGGTGTCATCAGCAAATTTACTAATCCACCCAACTATACCCTCATCCAGATCATTAATAAAAATTACAAACAGCAGTGGCCCCAAAACAGATCCCTGAGGCACACCACTCGTAACCGAACTCCATGATGAATATTTACCATCAACCACCACCCTCTGTCTCCTATCTGCTAGCCAATTCCTGATCCAATTCCCTAGATCACCCCCAATCCCATACATCTGCATTTTCTGCAGAAGCCTACCATGGTGAACCTTATCAAACACCTTACTAAAATCCATATACACCACGTCCACTGCCTTACCCCCATCCACCTCTTTGGTCACTTTCTCAAAAAACTCAATAAGGTTAGTAAGGCACGACCTACCCGCCACAAAACCATGCTGACTATCTCCAATCAATTCATTACTCTCCAAATAACTATAAATCCTATCCCGAATAATTTTTTCTAAAACTTTGCCCACAACAGAAGTGAGACTCACTGGTCTATAATTCCCGGGGAAGTCTCTGTTCCCCTTCTTAAACAATGGGACAACATTCGCTAACCTCCAATCTTCCGGTACTATACCAGAGGCCAACGACGACCTGAAGATCAGAGCCAGAGGCTCAGCAATCACTTCTCTTGCCTCCCAGAGAATCCTGGGGTAAATCCCATCCGGACCAGGGGACTTATCTATTTTCAGACCCTCCAGAATATCTAGCACATCCTCCTTATCAACTGCAACACTGTCAATTCTACTCCCCTGCAACCTAGTGTCCTCCTCAGCTATATCCCTGTCCCCCTGCGTGAACACCGAAGAGAAATATTGGTTCAATGCCTCTCCAATCTCCTCCGGTTCCACACATAACTTCCCTCTGCTGTCTATAACTGGCCCTAATCTTGCCCTGACCAACCTTCTGTTCTTGACATACCTATAGAACGCCTTAGGATTCTCCTTAACCCTATCAGCCAAAGTCTTCTCATGTCCTCTTTTAGCCCTTCTTAGCTCACTCTTCAACTCCCTCCTAGCCAATCTAAAGTTTTCTAGTGCACTACCCGAGCCCTCACGTCTCATCCGAACATAAGCCTCCTTTTTCCTCTTAACCAACGAAAAAACTTTTTTGGTGCACCACGGTTCCCTAGCCCTACCAATTCCTCCTTGCCTGACAGGGACATACCTATCACGGACTCGCAGTAGCTGCTCCTTGAAAAAACTCCACATTTCAGACGTTCCCAGTCCCTGTAATCTCCTAGTCCAACCTATGCTTCCTAATTCTCTCCTAATCGCCTCATAATTACCCTTCCCCCAGCTAAAACCACTAGCCCGAGGGTCATGCCTATCCCTGTCCATCACTAAGGTGAACGTAACCGAATTGTGGTCACTATCACCAAAATGCACACCAACTTCCAAGTCTAGCACCTGGTCTGGCTCATTTCCCAGCACCAAATCCAATATAGTCTCACCTCTAGTTGGCCTATCTACATACTGAGTCAAAAAACCTTCCTGCACACTTTGTACAAAAACTGACCCCTCTAACGAGCTAGAGCTATAACAATTCCAATCAATATTAGTAAAGTTAAAATCCCCCATAACAATTACCCTATTACTATCACTCCTAACCAGGATCGTCTCCGCAATCCTTTCCTCAACCTCTCTAGAACTTTTAGGAGGTCTATAAAAGACTCCCAACAGGGTGACCTCTCTACATTTCTCTTTTTTACTTCCTACCTTCCTTTTTGAATAGCGGGCTTACATTAGCTATCAATCTGTAGGAACTAGTCCAGAGTGCAAAGCATTTTGGAAAATAACCACCAATGGATCAACTATTTCCAGGGCCATTTCCTTAAGTACTCTGGGATTATAAGGCCCTGGAGATTTATCCACTATCAATCCATCAATTTCCCCCAGACTATTTCTCTATTAATACTAATTACCTTCAGCTCCTCAGTAAAACATGTTTCTCTCAGAACTTCTGGTATTTTCTTCATGTCTTCGGTTGTGAAGACGGAAGCAAAGTACAAATTTAATTCCTCAGCGATTTCTTTATTCCCCATCACAAATTCTCTCGTTTGACTGTAAGGGGCCTACATTCATTTTTGTCAACCTTTTTCCCTTTACATACTTAAAGAAACATTTACAGTCAGTTTTAATGCTCCCAGTTCGCCGTGATGGATGAGGAGCCTAGGATAGGATGTGTAGATATTCTGGGTCGTGTCAATATCAAAAAGGCGGAGGTAATGGGCATCTTAAAAAGCATTAAAGTAGATAAGTTCCAGGGCCTGATGGGATCTACTCCAGAATACTGAGGCAGCAGGGACAGAAACTGCTGGGGCCTTGACAGAAATCTTTGTATCTTCATTGGCTACAGGTGAAGTTCCAGAGGACTGGAGGATAGCCAATGTTGTTCCATCGTTTAAGAAAGGCAGCAGGTATAATCCAGGAATTATAGGCCGGTGAGCCTTATGTCAGTGGTAGATTATTAGAGACAGGGTTTACACAAATTTGGAAACAAACGGACTTATTAGCGATAGACAGCATGGTTTTGTGAAAGGGAGGTCATGCCTCACTAAACTGATCGAGTTTTTTGAGGAAGTAACAAAGATGAAAGATGAGGGAAAGACAATGGATCTTGTATAAGTGGACTTGACAAGGTACTTCAAGATAGACTGGTATGAAAGGTGACGTCACATGGGATCAGAGGAGAGCTGGCAAGATGGATCCTGAACTGACTTGGCCATAGAAGACAAAGGGTAGCAGCATGGGTGATTTTCTGAATGGAAGGCTGTGACTAGCAGTGTCCATGATATGGAGATGCCGGTGTTGGACTGAGGTAAAACACAAAGAAATCCCACAGCACCAGTTTAAAACTGTTTGGACTTTAAACTGGTGTTGTGGGATTTCTTTGTGTTTTACTAGCAGTCTTCCACAGGGATCAATTCTGGGAACTTTGTTGTTTGTGGTATATATAAATGATTTGGAGGAAAATATAGCTGGTCTAATTAGTAAGTTCGCAGACGATACAAAAATTTGTGGAGTCGCAGACAGTGAAGAGGATTGTCAGAGGATACAGCCAGATATAGACCGGTTGGAGACTTGGGCAGAGAAATGACGAATGGAGTTTAATGCGGACAAGTGTGAGATAATGCATTTTGGAAAGTCCAACACAAGTAGGAATTATACAGTAAATGGGAGAACATTTAGGAGTATTGACAGGCAGAGAGATCTGGGTGTACATGTCCACCGATCACTGAAAGTAGCAACGCCGGTGGATAAGATAATCAAGAAAGCATATGGCACGCTTGCCTTCATCAGTCAGGCCGTTGAGTATAACAATTGGCAGATCATACTGCAGCTTTCCAGAACCTTAGTTAGGCCTCATTTAGAATATTGGGTACAATTCTGGTCGCCACACTACCAGAAGGATGTGGATGTTTCAGAGAGGGTACAGAAAAGGTTTACCAGGATGTTGCCTAGTCTGGAAGATATTAGCTATGATAAGAGGTTGGATGAACTCAGTTTGTTCTCACTGGAATGATGTGCGTTGAGGGGTGACCTGATCAAGGTTTACAAGATCATGAGTGGCATCGACAGAATGGATAGTGAGATGCTCTTTCCTAGAGTAGAAAAGTCAAGTACCAGCGTACACAGGTTTAAGGTACATGATGACTTCGGCCAGGCAAATGAGGTTGGCTTGAAGTATCTGATGAGTCTTAAGTGATGGTTAAATCAGGGGGCCTCATGCTCCCTACCTAAAGCAGGTGTGTCAGACTCCCAGCCTGCATTCAGCAGGGAGCAACTGGAGAACTGGCTGTCTACAGATGTACGGTGTAAATAAAGTAACTTGGTGATGGGACTTTCGCCTCTGTGGAGCTTTACAAAGTGCATGGGGGAAATGTTTAGAGGCGATGTGCAAGGCAAATTTTTTTATGCAGTGGGTGGTGAATGTCTGGAGCGCGTTGCCTGGTGGGGGCAGGTATGATATCAACATTTAAGGGGTAACTACACAAATACATGAATAGGATGGGAATGGAAGGACACAGACTCTCTAAGCGTATATGGTTTTAGTTTAGGCAGGCATCATGATCGGCGCAGGCTCGGAGGGCCAAAGGGCCTGTTCCTATGCTATGCTACTTTTTGAGATTCAGGACCCTGGTCTCAGAATTAATCTCATCACAATTCAACTTTACAAGGAATTCGAACATATTATGGGCACAATAAGAAGTCTAACAACACCAGGTTAAAGTCCAACAGGTTTATTTGGTAACATGAGCTTTCAGAACACTGCTCCTTCATCAGGAGACTCACCTGATGAAGGAGCAGCGCTCCAAAAGCTAGTGCTACCAAATAAACCTGTTGGACTTTAACCTGGTGTTGTTAGACTTCTTACTATGCCCAACCCAGTCCAATGCTGATATCTCCACATCATGTCACATTATGGTCCCTCAACCCCAAGGGTTTTCTCATAACAAGATTGTCAACTAATCCTTTCTCATTGCACAATACCCATTCCATTATGGCCTGTTGCTTTGTTGGTTCCTCAACGTATTGGTCCAGAAAACTATCCCATATACACTCCAAAAATTCCTCCTCTACTGTACTGTGACTAATTTGACTCTCCCAATCCATATGCAGATTAAACTCACCCATAATCACAGGTGTTTCTTCAATACATGCATCTCAGATTTCTTGTCTAACGTTATTCCCAACATTATCACTACAGTTTACGCCTCCACAAATGCCTTTTGCCCCTTGGTATTTCTTTACTCAGGCCATACAGATTCTATATTGTCTGTGCTAATATCTTTCCTCAGTATTGTATCAATATCTTTAATCTACAATGCAACTTCACCAACTTTTCCTGTCTGTCAATCTTTCCTTCCTCAACTGAATAACCCTCAGTGGACGAGCACATCGGGGTGACAGCAGGGGGGACCAGGGCATCGAGGAGCATTGGGGTGACCAGAGTGTCGGGATACACTCAGTGTAGAAGATGAGATGATGCTTTAAATGTGTTAAATTTTGTTAATGTTGCAATTGTATATGATCTAATTTTTAGTGGAGCAGCTTGAAAGGTCACTAATGCCCTCACATCCCTATTTACATCTTCAATGAATAGGCAAAGGAGGACAGTTAGTGTTGGGAATGGGAGTGTGGCATTGTCTGTGTGGAGTTTCTGGAGTTGGTGTAAGGTGCAGAGAGTGCTTGGCAGGTAATGCTGGAAGATATCTAAAAGAGCTGATGAGGATAAGAGGGGTCTCAGCTTCAGAGAAATGATGAGATTGAATGGTTTGTACCTGGCTATTGTTTTGTTGGGGTCAAACTTTAGTTCAGCATGTTCCAGCAGCAGATCATTCAAATCATTGTTCAGATGATTCCGTTTCTCGTTCCGCTGACTAAGTTTCCACTGCAGATAGTCACTTGTCGCACTCTGCATGTTTATCCTCTGTTCAATATCCTGTGTAAAAAAAATGAAAATTGTGTTTTTGTCTTCACTCTCTCATATTGACCTGAGCTACATTCCCAGAAGGACAGGAGAAAAGGACATCTAGTGATTTAAACCCTTCCTCTGATATCCTCACTCTCTAGTTATAAGATGCTGCTCTGAGTGAGTGCAGAGCTTTGAGTACAGATTCCGGATTGGGGGTTTCTACCCTGTTGGTTAGATGCAAAAGATCCCAAGTCACTACACAGTGTTCTTATCAATTCACTTAGAAAATTCCAGCTGCCCACTTTTCAGCCCTCGTTTGACCACAATGTTTCTGCAGTAATGGTCTGCTCAATAACTTCCTCATCTCCCCCTGAGACATCCCAGTCCACATAATAACCATCACACGCTCTCAACACTGACCGCTGCAAACAGTACAACTCTCAACACCACCACTCCCTTTTAGAGAAAAGGGGAGGATTTTGTGTCCCCCTGCTGTGTGTTTCACGGTGTAAGAGGTGATCTGCCACTGGCCAGTGGCGGCATCTTCTGATCCCATTGCTGCCAATAGGGTTTCCCGCTCCATGAACCTCCTGCCACCAGGAAGCCTGTGGTGAGGGGTCCACCACCAGTGGAATCAGAAGGTCCCACTGGTGAAAACAGCTGGAGTATTCCAACCAAAGGCTTGATTGAGTCAATCATTCATCATCAGACCCTGCTGGTCCACCTAAAGCATCATTCTGTCCTCCATACCAAAACACTCACTACTGCAATTTTATTTGCAAATGCAAAATACTACAAACGTTGGAAATCTGAAATCTAAACAGGAAATGCTTAAATACTCAGCAGGTCAGGCAACATTGGTAAAGAAAGAAAGAGTTTCAGGTGTGAACTTGCATCAAAACCTCCATTTCTCTTCTTCACTGAAAACTGTCTTCTGAAATCTCCCTCCTCCACCCTTTCTTCCAACAAGTAGGACTGAGACCATCCATCCAGGGGCAGCACAGTGGCTCAGTGGTTAGAACTGCTGCCTCACAGCGCCAGGGACCTGGATTCAATTCCCGGCTTGGATCACTGTCGGGAGTTTGAACATTTTTCCCATGTCTGGGTGGTTTTCCTCCAAATGCGCCAGTTTCCTCCCAGTCTGAAAGATATGCTGGTTAGGTGCATTGGCCATGCTAAATTCTCCCTCAGTGTACCCAAACAGATGCCTAAGTGTGCCGATTAGAGGACTGTCACAGTAACTTCATTGCAGCGTTAACGTAAGTCTACTTGTGATACTAACAAGATAAACATTAAGCGGCCACATCCCTCTTAGCTCACCAAGCCAAATTCGCTCTGAGCCTTTTCCTTCTCCTCACTCTGAAATCACATCTTCCTCTAGTTTCTCACCTATGGCTGAGTTGTCAGACTGTTTGTCCGACATTCTCTGATCTACACTGGCTCCCAGCTATACACAATTTCAGTTTTAAAATTCTTATCCTGATCTACAAATCCCTTTGTGGCCTCACCCCTCCCTATCTCTGTCATCTGATTCAGCCCCACAACCCCCGCAGACAGCTCTGCTCCTTCAGTTGTGATTTCTTGTGGATCCCAAATTTGAATCGCTCCACAATTGGTGGCCGCGCCTTCAACCACCTCGAGCGCTGAGCTCCAGGATTCAAAATTAATGATGTTTTCATGGTCACCGATACTGAGACTAGCTTTCAATTCCAGATTGATTAATGCATTGATTTTTTTTTGCTGAATTGGTTGAATTTAAATCTGTTTTCCTCATGTATTAGCCTGGGCTTCTGGATTACGAGTATGGTTTACAACAAAGGCTCTGGAATCGAGCCAATATGGATGGGAGTGGCTGAGGAAGTGAAACTGGAGATAGTCTGGACTTGAGGTTCAAGGAACTCCAAACGACACGAAAAACGAGTGGCAGAACATCCCGATCAAATCTAGTCTCGCCAACACATCTTGAAGCCTTTACTCAAGGTGCCCCACAATTCCATTTACTTATAGTACAGTATTGTGTGCAGACCTAGTCATTGTAGAAAGGATGCAATTACATTGGAAAGGATACAGAGAAGATTTATTGAAGGAGGAGGCAAGGGTACAATCAGGATCACCAAGAGAGAGGCAAGACTTCAATAAATAGTGCAGAGGGAGAAAGAGAGAGGTGAGAGTTACAAAACAGCACCGAGGGAGAGAACCAAAATTTTAATTTTAATAAAGAGTGAGGCGAGAATGGAATAAAGAGTGAGAAGTATGAATAAAGCACATGGAAAAAGGGAGGCATGAGTAAAATAAAGACTGTGAGAGAGGGGGAGGTGGAGAGAACTGAGACTTCAATAAGAGTGTGAGATAGAGAAGGGAGATTTTAATAATAAGCACTGAGAAAGGGAGAGGCTAGAGTCCAAAAAGAGATCAAGATGAGACTTCAATAAAGAGCATGGAGAAAGAGGTGACAGAGAGACAGCCAGAGGGAGAGAGGCACGACTTCAACAAAGCGCAGAGACAGAGAGATGAGAATTTAAAAAACAGAGTTGAGAGACAGAAGCAAGCTTTCAATCAAGAGTGAGGAGACAGGCAAGATTTCTGAAGAACATGGAGAGAAGTGAAACTTTAATAAATAGAACAGAGAATGAGAAGCAGCAATTGAATAAAGAATGTGGAGAGAGGTGAGGGTAAATAGTGTGGACAGAGGGAGGCAAGAGCATCATAAAGAGTGCAGAGGGGATGGAAGCAAGACTTCACTAAAAAGCATAGAGTGAGTGGAGAATTCAATAAATAGCGAGAGAGTGAGGTGAGATTTCAATAGAGAGAGACAGATAGGTGTGAGTAAAGAACATGGAAGGGAGGAGGAAGAGAACAATAAAGAGCGCGGCGAGAGTTGGAGGAGGGACTTCAATAAAGAGCATGTAGAGAGAGAGAGGTGAACGTTATATAAAGAGAGAGAGAGAGGTGAGTCTTCAATCAAAAGTGGGGAGAGATGAAATAGTTAACTAAAGAGCGCAGCAAGGAAGGTGGAACTTGAATAAATAATGTAGAGAGAAAATCAACAATTGAATAAAGAATGAAGCTAAAGAGGCGTGAGTAAACAGTGTGGAAAGTGGAAGACAAGACTTCAACAAATAACACAAAAGGAGAGAGAGAGGTGAGAGTTAAAAAACAGCACTGAGAAAGAGGCCAATGTGTAATAAAGAGCACAGGAAGAGAAAGCCGTGAATAAAGAACATGGTTTCAAGTTTATGTATTAGTGTCACAAGTAGGCTTACATTAACACTGCAATGAAGTTACTGTGAAAATCCCCTAGTTGCCACACTCAGGCGCCTCTTCGGATACACTAAGGGAGAATTTAGCATGGCCAATGCACCCAACTAGCACATCTTTCAGACTGTGGGAGGAAACCACAGCACCCAGAGGAAACCCACGCAGACACGCAGAAATGTACAAACTCCACACAGATAGTGACCCAAGCCGGGAATCAAATCTGGGTTCCTGGTGCTGTGAGGCGGCAGTGCTAACCACTCTGCCACCGTGCTGTCCTGGTGCAAACAGGAGGGGGCAAGAGAAAGAACGAGAGAGAGGAGGCAAAATTTCACAAAAGGGAGTGGAGAGAGAGAGAGATGGGACTTCAAAAAACAGCAAATAGAGACAGAGGGGCAAGGCCTTGCAAACTCACTAATAAGCACAGGGAAAATGAGAATCTAGAGTTCAAAAAGAGCAGAGAGAGAGTGAGGTAAGATTTCATGAAAGAGGGAAACAGAGACACAGAGAGGGAGAAGTGAGACTTCAACATAATGCAGGGAAAGAGAACATAAGAAATAGGAGCAGGAGTAGGCCATCTAGCCCTTCGAGCCTGCCCCGCCATTCAATAAGATCATGGCTGATCTGAAGTGGATCAGTTCCACTTTCCCGCCCTCTCCCCATAACCCTTAATTCCCCTGTCTATCAGAACCCTATCTACCCGTGACTTAAATATATTTAGCGAGGCAGCCTCCACCACTTCAATGGGCAGAGAATTCCAGAGATTCACCACCCTTTGAGTGAAGAAGTTCCTCCTCAACACTGTTCTAAACTGCTCCCCCCCCCCCTTATCTTGAAGCTGTGCCCTCTTGTCCTGCTGTCCTTTCTGAGCGGGAAGAATCTCTCTACCTCTACCCTATCCATCCCTTTCATTATCTTATACGTCTCTATAAGATCCTCCCTCATCCTTCTGAACTCCAACGAGTACAGACCCAATCTATTTAGTCTCTCTTCATAGTCCAACCCCCTCATCTCTGTTATCAGCCTAGTGAACCTCCTCTGCACTCCCTCCAAGGCCAAAATATCCTTGTGCAAATGCAGCAACCAAAACTGCACACAGTACTCCAGCTGCGGTCTCAGCAGTACCCTGTACAGTTGCAGCAAGACCTCCCTGCTTTTATATTCTATCCCCCTCGCTATAAAGGCCAGCATCCCATTCACCTTCTTGATCACCTGCTGCACCTGCAGACTGGGTTTTTGCGACTCGTGCACAAGGACCCCCAGGTCCCTCTGCACCGTAGCATGCTGCAGCTTTTCGCCCTTTAAATAATAATCCCTCCTACTATTATTTCTGCCAAAGTGGATAACCTCACACTTGCTAACATTATACTCCATCTGCCAGGCCCTCACCCACTCGCTCAGCCTATCCAGATCCCTCTGCAGACTTTCCACACCCTCCGCACAATTTGCTTTTCCACTCATCTTTGTGTCACCAGCAAATTTCATTACCCTAACTCAGCCCCCTCCTCCAGATCATCTATATAAATGGTAAATAGCTGAGGCCCCAGCACCGATCCCTGCAGCACTCCACTAGTCACCAACCGCCAATCAGAATAGCATCCATTGATACCAACTCTCTCTGCCTCCTATTAGACAACCAATCCTCTATCCACGCTAACACCTTACCCCCAACTCCATGCCCCCTAACCTTCTGAAGCAACCTTTTGTGAGGCACCTTATCAAATGCCTTTTGAAAATCGAGAAACGCCACATCCACCGGTTCCCCTCTGTCTACCGCACTAGTCACATCCTCATAGAAATCCAATAAATTCGTCAAACACAACTTCCCCTTAATGAATCCGTGCTGCGTCTGCTCTATCAAACCATTCTTTTCTAGGTGCCTCGCTATTTCTTCTTTGATGACGGATTCAAGCATTTTTCCAACTACAGACATTAAACTAACCGGCTTATAATTCCCTGCCTTTTGCCTGAGGTAAGAATTCAGTAAAGAGAGCTGAGAGAGAATTGAGAGTTCAAAAAGGAGTGCTGAGAAAGCAAGGTAAGACCTCAATCAAGAGTGAGGAAAGAAGCAAGAGCTCACTAAAGAACACAGAGAGAGGCACAGACAGTGACCCAAGGCCGGAATTGAAGCTGGGTCCTTGGTGCTTAGAGGCAGCAGTGCTAACCACTGTCAGAGTTCAATAAAGCGCACATGCAGAGGCGAGAGTGCAATAAAGAGCAGGGAGAGAGAAGCAAGACTTCAATCAAGTGTGAGGAAAGAGGTGAGAATTCACTAGGGAGAGATGACAATTGAACAAACAGCAAGGAGAGGGAGAAGAGTAAGAGGGTGGAAAGAGGGAGGCAAGAATACAATGAAGAGCACAAAGAGAGGAAGGCCAGACTTTCACTAAAAAGAGTGGAGATAAGCAGGTGAGACTTCAATAAATCGCTTAGAGGGAGAGGTGACAATTGAATAGAGCGTGGAGAGGTGTGACTAGTGTGGAAAGAGTGAGGGGAGAGTTCAATAAAGAGCTCGGAGAGAGGGGCAAGGCTTCGACAAAGTGCGAGAGAGATAGAGGCAAGTTTTCAGTAAAGAGCAGGAAAGGTGTCAATTAGAGTGTAGAAAGAAGAGACAAGAGTATAATAAAGAGTGCTGAGAGGCAGAGATGAGACTGCAATAACAGCAAGTGAGAAAGGGAAGAGCCCAATAAAGAGCATGGAGAGAGAGAGGGACAAGAATTCATGAAGAGCAAGAATGGAGAGTTTGAGGCATCAATGAGTGGAGAAAGAGGTGGAAGTTCAATAAAGAGCAAAGAGAGAGCCGAGAGTTATAAAAGAGTGCAGGGTGTGCGAGAGACACAAGGGTCCAATAAAGGGTGCAGATAGAAAGGCAAGACTTCAATCAAGAGTGGGGCAACAACTGAATAAAGAATCATTGAACCCCTTCAATGCAGAAGATGGCCATTCAGCCCATTGAGTCTGCACTGACTCTCCAACAGAGCATTTTACCCAGGCCCTATACCAGTAACTCCATGGATTTATCACACTAATCCCCCTAATCTACATATCTTTGGACAGTAAGGAGACAATTTATCACGGACAATCAGCCTAACCTGCACATCTTTGGACTGTGGGAGGAAACAAGAGCACCCCGAGGAAACCCACACTGACACAGGGAGAAGGTGCAAACTCCACACAGTCATCCAAGGCTGGAATTGAAGATGGGTCCCTGGCATTGGGAGGCAGCAGTGCTAACCACTGGTGGAAAGAGTGAAGCATGTGGAAAGAGGGAGGCAAGATTACTATAAAGAGCGCAGAAAGAGTGGGAGGTGAGACTTCACTAGAGAACGTAGAGGCAGAAAGGCGAGCGTACAATAAAGAGCACAGAGGGAGAGACCAGACTTCAATAATGTTGAGAGAGGGGCAAAAGTTGAATAAAAAGCAGCTCAACATAGATGTAAGATTTCATAAAGCGTGAAGGAGGAGGGAGTTCAACAGAGAACATAGAACATAGAACACTACAGCACAAACAGGCCCTTCGGCCCACGAGTTGCGCCGATCACATCAACACCTATCTATAACCCCCAATCCCATAAAACCCCATATACTCATCCAGAAGTCTTTTAAAAGACCCCAGCGAGTTCGCCTCCACCACCACTGACGGCAGCCGATTCCATTCACTCACCACCCTCTGAGTGAAAAACTTACCCCTAACATCACTTCTGTACTTTCCTCCCCGCACCTTAAACCTGTGTCCTCTCGTAGCGACCATTTCAACCTGGGGAAATAGCCTCTGAGAATCCACCCTATCTATTCCTCTCAACATTTTATAAACCTCTATCAGGTCACCTCTCAACCTTCGTCTCTCCAGGGAAAAGAGACCCAGTTCCCTCAACCTAACTTCATAAGGCATGCCTCCCAGTCCAGGCAACATCCTTGTAAATCTCCTCTGTACCCTTTCAATAGCTTCTATATCTTTCCTATAGTGAGGCGACCAGAACTGCACACAGTACTCCAAATGAGGCCTGACAAGGGTCTTATAAAGTTGCAGCATTACCTCCCGACTCCTAAACTCAATCCCTCGATTAATGAAGGCCAGTACACCATACGCCTTCTTGACCACCTCTTCCACCTGCTAGGCCGATTTAAGAGTCCTGTGGACCCGGACCCCAAGATCCTTCTGCTCCTCAACACTACCAAGACTCCTGCCCTTGATAGTGTGCTCGTTCATCCCGTTGGTTCTGCCAAAATGGACGACTACGCATTTATCCGCGTTGAAGTCCATCTGCCACTTCTCCGCCCAGTCCTGCATCCTATTTATGTCCTGCTGCAACTTTTGCCATCCGTCCAGACCATCCACAACACCACCGACCTTCGTGTCATCAGCGAACTTACTTACCCATCCTTCCACTTCCTCATCCAGGTCATTTATGAAAATGACAAACAGCAAGGGTCCTAGAACAGATCCCTGGGGCACTCCACTGGTGACTGACCTCCATTCAGAAAAAGACCCATCCACAACCACTCTCTGCCTTCTGCAGGCAAGCCAGTTCTGGATCCACAAGGCCAAAGGCCCTTGGATCCCATGCCCTCTCACCCTCTCAAGAAGTCTTGCATGGGGGACCTTATCAAACGCCTTGCTGAAGTCCATGTACACCACGTCCACGGCACTTCCTTTGTCAATGTGTTCAGTCACATTATCGAAGAACTCAACTAGGCTCGTAAGGCACGACCTGCCCTTGACAAATCCATGCTGACTATTCCTGATCATGTCAAACCTCTCCAAATGGTCGTAAATCTTGTCCCTCAGAAGCCTTTCCATCAGCTTACCAACCACTGAGGTCAGACTCACCGGTCGGTAATTTCCCGGGCTATCTCTGTTCCCTTTCTTGAAAATAGGGACTACATCCGCAATCCTCCAATCTTCCGGAACCTCTCCCGTCACCATTGACGACGCAAAGATCATCGCCAGGGGCTCTGCAATCACTTCCCTCGCCTCCCACAGTATCCTGGGGTATATCCCATCTGGTCCCGGCGACTTATCAATCTTGATAGAATTCAAAAGTTCTAACACATCCTCCACCTTAATATCCACAAACTCAATCTTTTCCATCTGCTGCAAATCCGTAGCAAAATCTCCCAGATCAGCTTCCACCGTGAATACTGAGGCAAAGTACTCATTAAGCACCTCTGCCATTTCTTCTGGTTCCACACAGACCTTACCCCCTTCACCTTTTATAGGTCCTATCCCTTCTCTTCTCATCCTTTTACCTTTCACATATTTATAAAAGGCCTTGGGATTCTCCTTAATCTTACCCGCCAAGGTCTTCTCATGACCCCTTCTGGCTCTCCTAATTTCCCTTTTAAGCTCCTTTCTACAGTCCTTATACTCCTCAAGATCCTTAACCTCTCCTAGTTCCCTGAACCTTTTGTACACCCTCCCTTTCCTCCTGACTAGGTTCAACACAGCCTTCGTGCACCACGGTTCCCGCGACCTACCAAAACCCCCTTGTCTCATCGGAACGTTGTCACGCATAGCTCCAGACAAACATTCCTTGAATATCCGCCACCTTCCTTCGGTACTTTTCCCTAAGAACGCCTCCTTCCAGTTTATTTGTCCAAGTAACTTCCTGACTTCTTCGTATCTCCCCTTACTCCAGACAAACACCTTCCTAGCCTGCCTGATCCTATCTCGTTCCAATGCAATTGTGAAGGAGATAGAATTATGGTCACCATCCCCAAGATGCTCCCCTACCGAGAGATCCATCACCTGCCCTGGTTCATTCGCCAGTACCAGGTCAAGTACAGCCTCTCCCCTCGTAGGCTCATCCACATACTGTGTCAGGAAACCTTCCTGAACACACCTAACAAACTCCTCCCCATCCAAACCCCTTACCCTAGGGATATTCCAGTCGATGTTTGGGAAATTGAAGTCTCCCATCACGACAACTCTGTTATTAATACATTTCTCCAGAATCTGTTTCCCTATCTGCACTTCAACTTCCCTGTCATTATTGGGTGGCCTATAGAATACACCCAGCAAAGTTTTTGACCCTTTGCTGTTCGTAACTTCCACCCACAGAGACTCTGTAGATAGTCCCTCCACGGCATCCTCTTTCTCTGCAGCCATGACACTGTCACTGATCAACAGTGCCACTCCACCACCTCTTCTGCCATCCTCCCTGTCCTTCCTGAAGCATCTGAAACCTGGCACCTGAAGTACCCAGTCCTGTCCCTGAGACATCCAAGTCTCCGTAATGGCCACCACATCACAATCCCAAGCAGCAATCCACGCCCTAAGCTCATCTACCTTATTCACTACACTCCTTGCATTAAAATATATACACTTCATCCCCTCAGTCTGGGCATTTCCCTTCTCCACCCCCTGTCTAACCTCCCCCCCATACTGCCTGCGGTCCTCCCCTACCTGGGAGCTAACCTCCTCCGTCCCAGTTTCCCCATCACAGTTCCCTCCCCCAATCCTTTCTAGTTTAAGGTCCCCCCGGTAGCCTTAGCCAGTCTTCCCGCCAAGATATTAGTCCCCCTGGGATTTAAGTGCCACCCATCCTTACTGTACAGGTCCCACCTACCCCTAAAGAGGTCCCAGTGATCTAGGAACCGAAATCCCTGCCCTCTACACCAGTCCCTCAGCCACGCATTCACCCTCCACCTCATTTCATTTCTTCCCTCATTCTCCCGTGGCACAGGCAGCAATCCTGAGATGGAGAGATAAATGCTCAATACAGAGTGTTGAATGGGAGAGATGAATGTCTAATAATGAATATGGAAAGAGAAAGAGGCGAGATATCAATTAAGCGTGGGGAGGAAGTGAGTTTCAATAAACAGCAGAGAGAGAGAAAGCGAGAGCACAATACAGAGCACAGAAAGTGGTGAGCGTACAATAAAGAGCGCAGAAAAGAGAGAAAGAGAAAAGAGACTTCAATAAACAGAGCAGAGACAGAGAGGAAACTTCAATAAAGAGGGTGGAGAGATGGAGACAAGACTTCAGTAAATAACAGAGCAAGAAAAAGCAGTGGTAATTAAATAAAATGAGAGAGAGAGTCAAGACTTTAAAAAAAGAGATATTTGCCAGACTTCAATAAAGATCATGGGGGAAGGCGAGACTTCTGTCAAGGACATTGATAAGAGTCAAGAGTGAGACGAGGGGTCTATAGAAACTGCCGATGAAGAGACAGAGGGAGAGAGAGTGAAACTTCGATAAGCAGCACAGAACAAGAGGCAAGTCTTCAAGTCTCTAAGTCTCTCTTGGGGTTCAAGTCCATAGCTCCCCAAAAGTGGCCACACAAGTAGATATGATGGTAAAGAAGGCATATGACATGTTTACCTTTATTGGTCGGGGCACTGAGTACAAGAATCAGGATGTCATGTTGCAACATACAGCTCACAATGTCCAGCACCACATCAGGGCTGAAGGGCCTGTTCCTGTGCTGTACTGTACTGCTCTACTTTCTAAAGAGCTCAGTGAGGGAGAGGTGAGACTTCAATAAAAACATTCAAAATAAAGGTGAGAATTAAATAAGTGTGCGGAATTAGAGTCAAGAGTGCAATAAAGAGCAGAAAGAGGGAGGCGAGACTTCAAAAAAGAGCGTGCAAAAGAGCGGAGAGAATAGCAAGACATCAGTAAAGACCATGGAGAGACAAGATTTCAAATAACGAGCGAGAAAAACAGGTGAGAGTTAATAAAAAGCGAGGGAGGTGAAACTTCAAAATAGAGAGAGAGATCGAGGTGTGGAGAGGAGGCGGCGAGATTTCAGTAAATAGCACAGAGAGACAGAGAGAAAGAGGCAAGACTTCAATAAAGAGATTGGCGAGACTTCAATAAAGATCACAGAGAGTAAGGCAAGACTTCAATAGAAAGCCAGAGTGTGCATGAGTGGACATAGTGGTTAGCACTGCTGCCTCACAGCACCAGGGACCCATGTTTGATTATCGCCTTTGGATAATTGTCTGTGTGGAGTTTGGACTTTCTCCCCGTGTCTTGGGTTTCCTCCGGGTATTCGAAAGCCTTTGAAAGTCCAAATATATCACATCCACTGGCTCCCCCTCATCAACTTTATTTATTAGATCTTCAACAAATTCCAGATTTGTCAAACATGATTTCTTCAACACACCCTTCCACTGCTATCCTCTGTCTTCTTTGACCGAGCCAGTTTTGAATCCACCTTGCCAGCTCACCTCTGATCTGTTGCGACTTCACCTTCTGCACCAGTGTGCCATGAGGGACCTTGTCAAAGGCCTTACTGAAGTCCATGTAGACAACATCCACTGCCCTACCCTCATCAATCATCTTCACCACTTCCTCGAAAAATTCGATCAGCTTTGTGAGTCACAACCTCCCCTTCACAAAACCATGTTGCCTCTCACTAATACATCCACTCATTTCCAAGTGGTAATAAATCCTGTCTCAAAGAATCCTCTCCAATAATTTCCGTACCACTGATGTAAGGCTCACTGGCCTGTAATTACCTGGATTATTCTTGCTACCCTTCTTAAACAAAGGAACAACAGTGGCTATTCCCCACCCTCTGGGACCTCCCCTGTAGCCAGTGAGGGTACAAAGATTTCTCTCAAGGCCCCAACAATTTCCTCCCTTGCCTCTCTCAGTATTCTGGGGTATATCCCATCAGGCCCTGGGGACTTCTCTACCTTAATGTTTCTCAAGAACCCTGATACCTTCTCCTTTTTGATCTCAACATGACTCAAACCATCTACACACCCTTTCCCAGACTCATCATCCATCAAGTCCTTCCCTTTGGTGAATACTGATGCAAAGTACTCATTTAATACCTCACCCATTTCCTCCGGCTCCACACATAAATTTTCTCCCCTGTCCTTGAGTGGGCTAAACTTCTCCCTGCCTATCCTCTTGCTCTTTATATATGTATAAAAAGCCTTGGAATTTTCCTTAATCCTGCTGGCCAATGCTTTTTCATGATCTCTTTTAGCCCTACTTGCTCAAGTTTCTTTCCACTTTCCTTGTATTCCACACTTGCTTCATGTGTTCCCAGCCTCCTAGCTTTGACAAATCCTTCCTTTTTTGCTTTGACCAGGCTCACAATATCTCTCGTTATCCAAGGTTCCCAAAACTTGCCATACTTATCCTTCATCCTTACAGGAATGTGCTGGCCCTGAATCCCTATCAACTTACACTTGAAAGCCTCCCACAATGCAGATGTTGATTTGCCCTCAAACACCTGCCCCCAATCTCCATTCTTCAGTTCCTGCCTCATTTTGTCGTAATTAACCTTCCCCCAGTTTAGCACCTTAACTTGAGGACTACACTTATCTTCATCCATTAGTATCTTAAAGCTTACTGAATTAAGGTCACCGTTCCCGAAATCGGCCACCTGGCTGGGCTCATTCCCCAATATCAGGTCCAGAATGGCCCCTTCCCTCGTTGTTTCAAGAAGCCCTCCTGGATGCTCATTACAACTCTGCCCCATCCACGCTCCTAGCACTAAGTGAGTCCCAGTCAATATAAGGGGAGTTAAAATCTCCCACCAGTACAACCCTGTTATTTTTACACCTTGCCAAAATCTGCCTACATATCTGTTCCTCCAACTCCCGCTGGCAGTTGGGTGGTCTATAGTAAACCCCCAACATTGTGAATACGCCCTTCCTATTCCTGGGCTCCACCCATTTTGCCTGTATGAACTATACAATCATGGTTGATCTTGGGTTTCAACTCCATTTCCCTGCTTGCTCCTCATATCCCTTACTCTCCTCAGGGACTAGAAATCTGTCTATCCCAACTTCAAATATATTCAACCATAGAGCATTCATAACCTTTTAGGGTGGAGAATTACAAAAACTCAACCCTTTGAGTAAATAAATTTCATAAGAACGTAAGGAGAAGTAAGCCATCTAGCCCCTCGAGCCTGCCCCGCCATTCAATAAGATCATGGCTGATCTTAAGTGGATCAGTTCCACTTTCCCGCTTTCTCCCCATAACCCTTAATTCCCTCGTCTATCAGAAACCTATCTACCTGTGACTTAAATATATTCAGTGAGGTAGCCACTTCAACGGGCAGAGAATTCCAGAGACTCACTACCCTTTGAGTGAAGAAGTTCCTCCTCAACTCCGATCTAAAGTGCCCCCCCCACCTTATTTTGAAGGCTGTGCCCTCCAGTCCTGCTATCCTTTCTAAGTATGAAGAATCTCTCTACCTCTACCCTATCTATCCCCTTCATTATCTTATTTGTCTCTGTAAGATCCCCCCTCAGCCTTCTAAACTCCTACGAGTACAGACCCAGTCTATTTCTCCTCATATCCATCCTAAACAATCATGATTTTATCCTGCGACTCCCTTTAGACAATCAGGCAACAATCTCCCAGCATTTACCCTGTCAAACCCCTTCAGAATCTTGTAGATTTTAATGAAATCGCCTCTCAATCTCCAAAACTCCAGAGAATGTCAACCCAATTTACTCAGCCTCTTATCATAGGGCATTCCAGGGTCCAATCTAAAGAATCTTCACTGTACCGTCTCCAATGCAATTATTTCCTTCCCTCAATGTGGAGACCAGAGCTGCTCATAACGTTCCAGCTGTGCTCTCATTGAAAACTTTAACTGTAGCAACACTTACTTATTTTTGTACTCCAATCCCTCTGCAATAAAGGCAAACACAGCATTTATCTTCCTAATTGCTCACTGCATCTACGTGCTAATCATCTGCATCCCTTGTGAAGTCTTCTTGAACATCAACACTTAGAAGTGTCTCATGTTGTGAAGTTAGAGTTTGTAAAATTGTAAAAAATTGTAGAAGTGCTAAGAGTTGTAAAATTGTCTGTTTAAAAGGTGGTTTAGTTTTCTTCATTACTAAAGAGACAGGTGCAAGAAGTACACAGAGGGACCCAAGACCCAGAGAAACACTGTATTGCTAGGCTAGACAGACCTGCCTAGACAACAGGTTGTTTTTAAATTTTAGCCAATCAGTACACAGCCTCCAGTTATGTTTGCTAGAGCAGCGCAGTGGACTTGAAGAATCGTCCCCAATACATTTGTTCAACGTGTCTGCTATCTCTTCAATCCCCATGATAATTTCACCTGTGTCTGCATCTAGAGGACAAATTTTTTTTTAGCTACTCTCTTCCTTTTTACCTACTGATAAAAGTTTTTACAATCTGTCTTTATATCTCTGGCTACTTTACTCTCATTCTACCCCTTCAATTCTTATCAACAATTTGGTGGCCCTTTGCTGGTTTCTAAAACACTCACAATTCCTTAGATTTCCTTCTGTTTCATTCTAAAAATGGAAGGTGGCAACCTTAACTCTGAGTGGACCAAGGATTTATCTTTCTTGCTCAGTTACTGTTCTTCAGTGAAATGTATTTTTGGGGAACATTTGAAATCGATTATTTAGTCTCCTGCACGGGGAGCATGATGCAGTCTCCTGTACTGGGAGGGGTGGGAGTAGTCTCCTGTACCGGGAGCAGGGGGGGCAGTCTCGTGTACCGGGAGTGGGATGCAGTCTCCTGTACCGTGCATATATTTCTTTACCTGTATCTTTGAGCAGGTCATTAGTTCCTTGAGCTTATTGATTTCACTGACGACTGTAACTTCGGACCCACTATGCGTCCGACTCCCATATTCTGTGCAATGTAAAAACCCAAGCATTAATAACAGTAGCAGGAGATTACATGCCTGGGTGAAATTGCAGAGCTAAGCTACCTTCCATTGGAAATAATTAAACTGAAGGAAGATTTACTTTTACAGTAGTTGCTGTTTATGGGTTCCTCCTGCACATCAATTTTTAAGTTCATTTGATGAAAATGTACAGATTGTGCCAGTTCTAAGATTAGTTCAGGACAGAAGTTCCTATGGGAAGGAATCAATATATGTGGCTTTGTGCATTTGGTAATCAGCTGGAATGGCAAGAAGGTTTCTCAGCCCAGATTCTCACTGTCTGTCGATGAAGATACCAGTTTAGCAATGTGATTGGGTTACCCGTTGAGACGATTTGGTCATAATCACATGTAGTTTCTGAGGGCTTGCTGTCTGTCAATTTGCTGCCTCCATGAAAACAATGAATACATTTCAAAAGTTCTAAATTGTCAGGAAAGTAGTTTTAGGATGTCTTTAAATTCTGAAATAGAAGACATCAATAAAAGTTGAGTCTGCGGACACTAAAGGGCGGTGCTCAGGAAACTATCGGGATTGTATTAACATATCGATGTCTGCAGCCAAGGATCCCACAATGGAAGGGACTATCTGAAATCAGAGTGGGAGTGCAAAATCTGGAACTACTGATACGCTATATACAATGAGACATCCATCAACACTGTGAAAAACGATACTCTGGCTACACTGCTTCAGATTTTAGCATTGACAACGCACCTAACCAGCATGTCTTTCAGATTGTGGGAGGAAACCGGAGCACCTGGAGGAATAGAACATAGAACATTACAGCGCAGAACAGGCCCTTCGGCCCACGATGTTGCGCCGACCAGTTAAAAAACAATGATCCTCTAACCTAAACCAAACCCTTACCATCCATAAACCTATCCACGGATCTCTTAAACGCCCCCAAACTAGGCGCATTTACAACTGCAGCAGGCAGGGCATTCCAATCCCTCACCACCCTCTGGGTAAAGAACCTACCCCTGACATCTGTCCTATATCTACCACCCCTTAATTTAAAGCAATGCCCCCTCGTGCTAGCTTTCTCCATCCGAGGAAAAAGGCTATCACTGTCCACCCTATCCAAACCTCTGATCATCTTATATGTTTCAATAAGGTCCCCTCGCAGCCGCCTTCTTTCTAATGAAAACAACCTCAAATTCCTCAGTCTCTTCTCATAGGACCTTCCCTCCATACCAGGCAACATCCTGGTAAACCTCCTCTGCACCCTCTCCAAAGCCTCCACATCCTTCCTATAATGTGGGGACCAGAACTGCACACAATACTCCAAGTGCAGACGCACCAGAGTTTTGTACAGTTGCAACATGACGCTGCGGCTCTTAAATTCAATCCCCCTACCAATAAACGCCAAGACACCGTATGCCTTCCTAACAACCCTATCTACTTGATTCCCAACTTTCAGGGATCTATGTACACATACACCTAGATCCCTCTGTTCATCCACACTATTCAGAGTCCTACTGTTAGCCCTATACTCTACACATCCATTATTCCTGCCAATGAGGGGAGAACAGACAGACAGTGACCCAACCCGGAAGTCGAACCCAGGTGCCTGGTGCTGTGAGGAAGCAATGCTAACCACTGGGCCACCATAGTACTTAATATAATTCCACTCATATTACCCGATATTTAATATAATTCCTTCCGTATCACCCAATATTTAATACAATTCCACCCATACTACCCGATGATTAATTTCACTTATATTACCCAGTATTTAATATAATTCCACCCAATATTACCCAGTATTTAATATAAATTCCACCTGTTTTACCCGGTATTTGTGAGGTTATCCACTTTGGTAGAAATAATAGGAGGAGGGATTATTATTTAAAGGGTAAAAAGCTGCAGCATGCGACGGTGCAGAGGGACCTGGGGGTCCTTGTGCACGAGTCGCAAAAACCCAGTCTGCAGGTGCAGCAGGTGATCAAGAAGGCGAATGGGATGCTGGCCTTTATAGCGAGGGGGATAGAATATAAAAGCAGGGAGGTCTTGCTGCAACTGTACAGGGTACTGGTGAGGCTGCAGCTGGAGTACTGTGTGCAGTTTTGGTCGCCGCACTTGCACAAGGATATTTTGGCCTTGGAGGGAGTGCAGAGGAGGTTCACTAGGCTGATACCGGAGATGAGGGGATTAGCCTATGAAGAAAGATTGAATAGACTGGGTCTGTACTCGCAGTTTAGAAGGCTGAGGGGGGAATCTTATAGAAACATATAAGATAATGAAGGGGCTAGATAGGGTAGAGGTAGAGAGATTCTTCACGCTTAGAAAGATAACAGAACTAGAGGGCACAGCCTCAAAATAAGGGGGTGGAGTTTAAATCAGAGTTGAGGAGAAACTTCTTCACTCAAAGGGTGATGAGTCTCTGGAATTCTCTGCCCATTGAAGTGGTGGAGGCTACCTCGTTGAATATATTTATGTCACGGGTAGATAGGTTTCTGATAGACAAGGGAATTAAGGGTTATGGGGAGAAAGCGGGAAAGTGGAACTGATCCACTTCAGATCAGCCATGATCTTATTGAATGGCGGGGCAGGCTCGAGGGGCTAGATGGCCTACTCCCGCTCCTATTTCTTATGTTCTTATTTCTTATTTAATGTAATTCCACCCGTATTACCCAGTATTTAATAGAATTCCACCCGTATTACCCAGCATTTAATATAATTCCACGCGTATTACCCAGTATTTAATATAATCCCACCCATACTACCCGGTACTTAACATAATTCCACCTATAATTCCCAGTTTTTAATATAATTCCACCCGTATTAGCCAGTATTTAATATAATTGCACCCGTATTAGCCAATATTTAATATAATTCGACCTGTATTACCCAGTATTTAATATAATTCTACCCATATTACCCAGTATTTAATATAATCCCACCCATACTACCCGGTACTTAACATAATTCCACCTATAATTCCCAGTTTTTATTCATAGAATATAGAACACTATATTACCCAAATATATTACACAAACAGGCCCTTTGGCCCACATGTTGCGCCGATCTCAGCTATACCTACCAAGCCATAGAACTATCTGTAACTCCCAATCTCATTAAATCTCATGTACTCATCCAGAAGTCTTTTAAAAGACCCCAACGAGTTCGCCTCTACCACTACCGACGGCAGCCGATTCCACTCACTCACCACCTTCTGAGTGAAAAACTTACCCCTAACATCTCCTGCGAACTTGCTTCCCAGCACCTTAAACCTGTGTCCTCTTGTAGCGACCATTTCAGCCCTGGGAAATAGCCTCCGAGAATCCACCCTATCTATTCCTCTCAACATCTTATAAACCTCTATCAGGTCGCCTCTCAACCTTCGTCTCTCCAGGGAGAAGAGCCCTACCTCCCTCAACCTAAGGCATGCCTCCCAATCCAGGCAACATTCTTGTAAATCTCCTCTGCACCCTCTCAATAGCTTCCACATCCTTCCTGTAGTGAAGCGACCAGAACTGTGCACAGTACTCCAAGTGGGGCCTGACAAGGGTCTTATAAAGTTGCAGCATTACCTCCCGACTCCTAAACTCCATCCCTCGATTAATGAAGGCCAGTACACCATACGCCTTCTTGACCACATCCTCCAACTGTGAGTCCGATTTAAGAGTCCTATGGACCCAGACCCCCACCCCTAGATCCCTCTGCTCTTCAACACAGCTAAGACTCCTACCCTTGATATTGTACTCCTGCATCCCACTGTTCCTACCAAAATGGACCACTACACATTGAAGTCCATCTGCCACTTCTCTGCCCAGTCTTGCATCCTATCTATGTCACGCTGCAATATAATTCCACCCGTATTACCCAGTATATAATTCCACCCATATTACCCAGTATTTAATATAATTCCACCCATATTATCCAGTATTTAATATAATTCCACCCGTAATCCCTGCACTATCCAGTATTGTTTTTAATATTAGATCTTTGATACCTGAAAAACTTTTTCTTGCTCTCAGTCCAGCAGCTGATGACTGGCCGCTGCCAGATCTAAGCGAGGAAGCATCAATCTAAAAATGAGAAACAGTAAAAATGTGAACTTTTGCGATTTTGAACAGCTGCACAGCTGCAACAGATTCCATTTCAGGCTATGATGGGGAGGGTGGGAACGGCATTTCAAGCCTGGAGGGGCTGATAAACACTATGTGGGTTGGAGGGCAGAGACTTTGGGGCAAAGACATTTTTGGTACCGGGGAGGGTGTAGTGGGAAATGGTCCTTGGGGACTCCACAAGGTGGGGGTTGAGGGAAGACACAGTTTGGGGTCCCCAGTCTGTGGGCTGGGGTGGGGATATGTTTTCTCCCTCACTGAGATTATGGCTGCTCTGTAGCTCAACTCCTCCTTCCCACATTTACTTGATAGAACCTGACATCCTTACACAACAATCAGCCACCATATTAAATCTGAATAGATACACCAGTATACATAACGTTTCGGGAGTAGGAACAAGAGGCCATTCAGCTCCTCCAGTCTGCTCTGCCAGTTATTTGCATCATGGCTGATTTGTATCTTAATTCAATCAACCCCCTGGGTGCCATAAGCATGAATACCATTTTTAACAAAAACTGATCACTTTAGTTTGAAATTTCAATTGACTGCCAAAGCCGACAGTCTGAATATAGGAGAGTATTGCAAATTCCCAGTGTTCTTTGTGTGATTAAGTGCTTCCTGAATTCACTCCTGAACAACCTTGCTTTGAGATTATGCCACCCTTGCTCTGGACTCCCCCGACCAGAGAAAATAGTTTCTTGCTATGTTTTTTATTAAATCTCTTATCATTTTAAACAACTTCATTTGTTTAGTCCTCCACTGTCTAGACTCAAGTGATGGAGAATAGATGATATTGACCTTTCAAAGACCGGAAGCTTCTGGATTACTAGATTGCATCCAATGGAGCTTTTCTATTGATAAAGCTTCCTCTCTTCTGCATTAACAAGTTGGCCGTCTATAACTATTCCTCAAAAATCAGACACTGCTCCAGACTCAGCAGCAGAAGCAAACTTGCACAATCCTTACGCGTTTCAGTGCATATTTCTCCAAGTTCAGCAGCTTTCTCCGGTTGGCAAGTATGGTTTCTCGCTCTTTCTTCTCTGTGCTGTATGATTTCTCCAGAGCATCCAACTCGATCTTTACACAGTGGAAAAAAAAAGCATTCAAAAGCTTAACATGGCTGAAGGTAGCACTTCAAATATTTAATACATATAGCTAGAGGAGGGAAGTTAGGGCAATTGACGTACATATTATTAAAGGATAGAGGAAAGAGTAAGTGTAGTTTTACTCTGTATCTAACCCCGCGCTGTACCTGTCCTGGGAGTAATTGATGGGGGACAGTGTAGAGGGAGATTTACTCTGTATCTAACCCCATGCTGTTCCTGTCCTGGGAGTAATTGATGGGGAATAGTGTAGAGGGAGATTTACTCTAGGGCCCATACTTATTCTCTGGCAACACAGGATCAAATCTGACCACAGCAGCTGGTGGAATTTAAATGCAATTAATAAATCTGGAATTGAAAGCTAGTCTCAGTAATGGTGACTATGGAACTGTCATCAATTCTTATGAAAACCCATCTGGTTCATTCATATTCTTTAGCGAAGGAAATCTGCCATCCTTACCCAGTCTGGCCTCCACGGGACTCCAGATCCACAGCAATGTGGTTGGCACTTAAATGCCCTCAGAAATGGCTGTGCAGGACACTCAGTTCAAGGGCGATTAGGAATGGGCAACAAATGCTGGTCCAGTCAGTGATACCCACATCCCATGAACAAATAATCTAGGCTAATCTTGGCGCTGTTGGATTTCTGGTCCTTACCCACATGTTCTTCCTGGCTTCTGCAGCTTCTCGAGATACCTGAGCTAATGCAGTTAGCTCAGCTTTGTGTGCATCAACGATCGCACTGAAGCTATCCACTCTCTGAGGAATGTACGCTGCATCCTGCAAACATGAAGTCGATGTATAAAGTTTGTAGCAATAAACAAAGATTCCCAGTAATTCAGGGCCCATGCATGGTTCTAACACAAATCTCCACTTTCACACCTGTAGGGTCCCTACTTTCACAAACAGAGGGAGTGATTCCCCCATCCAGCTGCACTAATTCCAGCAGGGCCCAGTGTGCGGGATCCCTGCTGGGTGTCCCGGCCGTTGTAAATCGGCGGGGAAGCGCATAAATAATGGAGAATTTCCCTCACCCCACCACTGGAATGAATGGGGGCAATCGGGGGACCCCAGAGGGTGGGATGGCAGGGGTGGTACCCCTGGGCATGGGCACCTTGGCAGTGCCAGCCTTCATCCTGTGGCACTGCCCCAGGGAGCACCTTGGCACTGCCCACCAGGCATGAAGCAATGTCAAGGGTGCAGGGTCTATGGGGGGTTGGGCCTAGTGGGCAGGGTAACTGGTGGGGGTTCCCGCTGCCACTCTGCAAAGGGATTAGTGGAAGATTAAGGGAGGCCAGCAATAGGGGCTGGCCATTGGGGTGGGATCGGGGCATCAGTCTGTTGGGGGGGGTGTGGGTTTAAGACTGCAGGGGTTGGTACTTCTTGATTAGGCTTTTGAGGCACCTTGTCAAACATCTTCTGGAAGTCCAGATATACCACATCCACAGGTTCCCCACTATCCATCTTGCTGGTTATGTCCTCAAAGAACTCAAGCAAGTTAGTCAAGCATGACGTTCCCTTCATTAAACCGTGCTGACAATGGCGGATTGAGCTTTGCTTTTCCAAACATTCATTCATCTCCTTAATGACTGATTCCAGCAACTTCCCCACCACAGAGGTCAAGCTAACCCGCCTGTAGTTTCCTACTTTTTGCCTCTCTCCCTTTTTGAATAGGGGCTTCACATTAACATGTTCCCAATCCACAGGGACTTTACCGGAATCCCAGGAATTTTGAAATATCACAACCAATGCATCCACTATCTCTGTTGCCACTTCCTTTAATACCCTAGAGTGCAGGTCATCAAGTCCTGGAGACTTATCTGCCTTTAATCACATTAGTTTATTCAATATCTTCTCCCATGTGGTGGTTATTGCACCAGGTTCCTCTGCATTAACGACAGTTTTTGGAAAATCTTCACTATTCTCTGCCATGAAGACAGAGGCAAAATATTGGTTTAGTGCCTCTGCCATCTCAGTGTTCCTCATTAATACCTCACCAGTATTGTCCTGTAAAGGATCATCATTTACTTTAGCTATTCTCTTCCTCTTTATATACTTACTGAAGCTTTTAGTATCTATATTTATGTTTTCTGCTAGTTTCCTTTTGCAGTTCATTTAGTTCTTTTGATTCTATTTTTAGTAGCCTTTTGCTGAACCTTAAAGTTCTCCCAGTCCTCCAGCTTATAGAATCATAGGCCATTCGACCCATCGAGTCTGCATCAACCACAATCCCATCCAGGCCCCATCCCCATACCCCACTGCATTTACCCTAGCTAGTCCCCCTGACACTAAGAGACAACTTAGCATGGCCAATCCACCTAACTCGCACATCTTTGGACTGTGGGAGGAAACCCACGCAAACACGGTAATTGAACCCGAGTCCCTGGAGCTGTGAGGCAGCAGTGCTAACCACTGTGCCATCGTGCTGCCCCTAGATTGCCAGTGGATTTTGCAGTTTGGTATGCCCTAGTTTTTGCCTTTATTTCCTCTTTGACTTCACAGTGGCTAGCACTGTTAAGAACATAAGAACATAAGAAACAGGAGCAGGAGTAGGCCATCTAGTTCTTCGAGCCTGCCCCGCCATTCAATAAGATCATGGCTGATCTGAAGTGGATCAGTTCCACTTTCCTGCTTTCTCCCCATAACAACAGGCAGAGAATTCCAGAGATCCACCACCCTTTGAGTAAAGAAGTTCCTCCTCAACTCTGTTCTAAGCTGCCCGCCCCTTATCTTAAGGCTGTGCCCTCTAGTCCTGCTGTCCTTTCTGAGTGGGAAGAATCTCTCTACCTCTATCCTATCCATCCCCTTCATTATCTTATACGTCTCTATAAGATCCCCCCTCATCCTTCTAAACTCCAACGAGTACAGACCCAGTCTATTTAGTCTCTCTTCATAGTCTAACCTCCTCATCTCCGGTATCAGCCTAGTGAACCTCCTCTGCACTCCCTCCAAGGCCAATATATCCTTGCGTAAGTGCGGCAACCAAAACTGCACACAGTACTCCAGCTGCGGTCTCAGCAGTACCCTGTACAGTTGCAGCAAAACCTCCCTGCTTTTATATTCTATCCCCCTCGCTATAAAGGCCAGCATCCCATTCGCCTTCTTGACCACCTGCTGCACCTGCAGACTGGGTTTTTGCGACTCATGCACAAAGACCCCCAGGTCCCTCTGCACTGTAGCACGCTGCAGCTTTTCACCCTTTAAATAGTAATCCCTCCTACTATTATTCCTGCCAAAGTGGATAACGTCACACTTGCTAACATTGTACTCCATCTGCCAGGTCCTCACCCACTCGCTCACCCTATCCAGATCCCTCTGCAGACTTTCCACACACAATTTGCTTTTCCGCTCATCTTTGTGTCATCAGCAAATTTCGTCACCCTACACTCAGCCCCCTCCTCCAGATCATCTATATAAATGGTAAATAGCTGAGGCCCCAGCACCAATCCCTGCAGCACTCCACTAGTCACCAACCTCAAAGAGACCCAGGTTCAATTCCCTGTTTGAGTCACTGTCTGTTTGGAATTTGCATGTTCTCCTCATGTCTGCATGGGTTTCCTCCAGGTGCTCCGATTTCCTCCCATAGTCCAAAAATGTGCAGGTTAGGTGGATTAGCCATGCTAAATTGACCTTAGTCTCAGGGGGATTAGCGGGGTAAAACTCTAGTATGGCACACTGTCTTCTCTCGCACAATTTGAAAATCTAGCATGCTGTGATCACTCTTTCCAAGAGGACCTTTAACAACAAAACTATTTATAAACCCACCTTCATTGCATAAAGTAAATCTAAAATAGCCTGCTCCCTTGTTAGCTCCATAACACATTGCTCTAAGAAACAATCCCTCACACGCGATTACCTTTGCCAATTTGATTAATCCAATCAGTATGCATGTTAAAATCAGCCACGATTACCATTGTGCCTTTCTCACAAGCCTTCATTATTTCTTGGTTTATACTATGCCCCACTTTGGAAGCATTGCTCGGGGGCCTGTAAATTACTCTTACCAAGATATTTTTTCCTTTGTTTTTTATTTCTACCCAGATCAATTCAACACGTTCACCCTTAGTGCCAATGTCATTTCTTAATACAGCCTTAGTATCATCTTTAACCAAAAAAGCAACTCAACTTCCTATTCCATCCTGTCTATCCTTCCGGAATACTGAGTACCCTTGAACATTCCTCCTCCAACCACGTTTCAGTAATCCCCACCAAATCATACCCATTTATTTGTACTGTCAACTCACTGACTCTATTTTGAATAGTGCGTGCATTTATAGAACATAGAACATTACAGCGCAGTACAGGCCCTTCAGCCCTTGATGTTGCCTTTGGTGTCTTTAGAATCATAGAAATCATTGAATTCCTACAGTGCAAAAAGGGACCATCGGCCCATTGAGTCTGCACCGACAACAATCCCACCTAGGCCTTTTCCCCGTAACTCCACATATTTACCCCGCTAATCCCACTAACCTATGCATCTCAGGACACTAAGGGGCAATTTGGATGGCCAAAGCATCTGACCTGCACATTTTTGGACTGTGGCAGAAAACCAGAGCACTCAGAGGAAACCCAAGCAGACATGGGGAGAATGTGCAAACAGAACAGTAGGTAGGTTAGAGGGATTAGTGGGTGAATAGGTAGGGATATGGTGGTAGGGTGTGGGTGGGATTGTGGTCAGTGCAGACTTAATGGGCTGAATGGCCTCCTTCTGCACTGTTGGGTTTCTATGATTTCTATGAACAGTGACCCAAGCCGGGTCCATGGCGCTTTGAGGCAGCAGTGTTAACCCACTGTGCCACCATGCCATCCGAGTATCCCTGAACCCAGATATTTAGGTGCAAGCTCCAAAGGCCTGTATCGCGGTACGTTGCCTGCCCGGTGCCAGGGACAGGGACATCTCTGACTGGCTTAAAAGCATATTGGAGTGGGAGGGGGACATCCTTTGTGGCTGTTGCTGATACACATACACAGGACATAAGGAATTTGGGAGAATCCTAGTCCATACTGTGATTTACTCACTCTCTGCAGACACTCCAGAATGTTCTGATACATCTGATAAATCTGCTTCGCAACTTTGATTTTAGTATCCATCTTCTCAATTTTATTCTCAATCTGACGAATTATCTATAAATAAACAAATAGATTTTTGATGCTTCTTGTACAGTTTGTACGTGAGAACAAGGAGCAACTGGAAGGTTGAAAAGTGGCCTGGAATGTTGGCAAGCCAGACTCCCAGGTAGCAGCATGGCGGATAGAAAGATTTGGAGAGGTTACCCAACTGGCCACTTCTGTAATCATGTTCTGAATAATTCTTGTTCAGCGAGGATTTTAAGGATTATGCAACCAGATGGGTAGATGGAGTTAAAATACAAATCAGCCAAAATCTTTTTAAACAACAGAACAGATTTGAGAGTCTGAGTGGACTATTCATATTGTGATGATACTAGTGCAATTGGTACAATATATTTGTTTAAGGAGACTGTTTATAGATCGAGCTCTATTCTGCAGGCAGTCGGTGTGTCTGGAAAACATTTAGCTCAGATGCTGGGAGAGCAGGATAATTATTCATTTTAGCCGTGCAGTGTTTACACAGGATAGAGCTAATGGATATTTGTTTACAGATTAAGATTTCCCCTGGGGCCTTTGATTAGGTTGTCTGACAAAATCACGATATTGTGGTTAATGGGGGGAGTTAGATCTGTGGGGAAAAAAAAACAGCTTTTCAGTTCTGCCTAAGGTTTGTATGAAGACAGAGTTCCATAAACTGCTCTGAAACACATTTTTATTCTGAAAGGCTTCAAGTCTAGACTCATTATAGCAAGTATATGTATGGGTGCTAACTGTATTTAAAGTGGCATTTAAGTCTGTAACAGGAATGTTGCCTACTTGGAATTCAAGCAGTAATAAGTTTGAAATTAAAATTGTTTCCTTTCATTTTAAAATATTGTTCAACTATTAGTAATTAAGTTACTTCATTCTTTAACTTTCATTTCCACAAAGATAGATAGTCAAATGTGAATGTTATTTTGTAGACATTGCAAACCTTACCTGTTTGTGCTAACTGAACATCATTAAACAGCTACAGCTGGTAGATTGCGATACCGGCTTTTTCTCGGGAGTCCTGCTGAGACAGCCGTGACTGCCCAAGTAACTTCAATGGAGAAGCTGCTGAAGCCACTGGAGAGATTGTGAATCGTGACAGTACCGATGCCTGCATCGTGATTGAAGCTGCCAGACAGGATTCGAGTCCTGGTTGAAGCCGGGGGGGGTGCATCCTGGCTGGAAGTGGAAGTGTTGCGAGTCCTAACTGATACCAGTGTTTGCATCGTGACTGGTGCTGAGAATCATAATGTATAGATACCCACTTGTATTTGTGTTCAATGAGAAGCCTGGTAAACCACTGTTAGGGGCCAGATTTCTCCCAAAAGCTTTTGAAATAAATCCTATCGTATTTTGACTCAATAACAGTCTCAGAGGTGTCTTTTACCTAGAACAACATGGACAATTGTTGGCCCCAAGGAATGTGAGAACAAAAGTTATTTGGGAGTTCCCAATACTGCCAAAGAGAAGAGAGACGCTAAGATTCCTGGGCATGAATAGTTTTTTACAGAATATTTGTGCCAAAGTTTAGCAGTGTAGTTGCTCCACTAACTGAACTGCTGAAAAATCACAGCAAATTTCAGTGGACACCTGAGTGTCAGAAAGCAGTGACAGTCTGAAAACTGTGTTAACCACTGCACCAGTGTTGATGACACAGATTTGTGCAAAACCATTCAAAGTGGCCACTGGTGCGAGTGGTGTGGGCGTTGGTGCAGTACTGTTACAAGAAGATGACGAGAGGATAGAAAGACCTATTGGTTAATTTTCCAGAAAATTAAATATTCATCAAAAGAAATATTCAATCATTGAGAAAGAAATGTTATGTTTGGTATTGACATTGCAAATTTTAATATTTATGTTGCCAGCAATTCATCAGAGACGATTGTTTACACTGACAATAATTCATTGAAGTTTCTGGAGAAGTTGAAAGATAAAAATGCAAGCCTGTTCAGATGGAGTCTATTGTTACAGCCATTTCATTTGAAGATTATACATGTGGCAGGAAAAGAGAACATGATTCCAGAAGCTTTGTCAAAATTTTGATGTGAAAGGATGAGGGAACGTTGGGAAAGACGACTGAAGTGGACTATAATACTGGTAAATTTGCATGCAGAGATATAATCAAGTATATACCTTAAACACTACTAATGGTGTGGGAAAAGCTAAAGACTTTTGAAAAATGAAGCCATCTTTTCATATTATTGGTTCATTTTTAAGAGGGAGGTGTGATGATACTAGTGCAATAGATACTGATGTATATATTATGTTTGTTTAAGTGGAATGTTTAAAGATTCAGTTTTATTCTGCAAGCAGCTGGATTGTCTGGAAAACATTTAGCTCAGATGCTGAGAAAGCAGAATAATTACTGATTTTAGCCATGCAGTGATTATGCATGATACAGCTAATGGACTTTGAGGTTTTGATTAAGCTGATTGAGACAGACAGAGGGTTAGTCAGATGGAGACACAGACTGAGGGTCAGTCACAAGCAGATACAAACTGACTGAGGATCACTCACACAGAAATACAGGCTGAGTGAGGGTTGATCATATGAAAACACAGACTGAGTGAGGGTCAGTCACATGGCGACAGACTTAGTGAGGCTCTGAGTGAGGGTCAGTCACAAGGGAATACAGATGTTGTGAGGGTCAGCCAAATGGAGACACAGACTGAGTGAGGGTCCGTCATACGGGACATAGACTCGCTTCTCTATGTCTCGAAGACGGAGGCAGTGACAAAATATTGCAAGTGTTGGCAGGTTTAAAATTGGATAAATCTCCAGGAGGGTGCGAGGGTAGGTGACGCTACGAGGTCTAAAGTTAAGGATAGGGTACAGGTAAGGGAAGAGGCCAAGGATGTCCCAATTGGTGGCGTTACGGCAAATAGAGTCCAGGTGAAGGCTGGGATGAAAGCGCTTTATCTGAATGCACGAAGCATTCGGAATAAAGTGGATGAGCTGGTGGCGCAGATCGACACAAATGGATACGATCTGGTGGCCATTACAGAGACGTGGCTGCAAGGTGACAGGGACTGGGAGATGAATGTACAGGGCTATCAAGTGTTTAGGAAGGATAGGCAGGAGGAAAGAGGGGGTGGCGTAGCTCTGCTGATTAAGGATAGTATCAAGGTGGTAGCAAGGGATGATATCGGAGCCAAAGAGCAGAACGTGGAATCGTTGTGGGTGGAGATTAGGAACAGCAAAGGGAGGAAGACGCTGGTGGGTGTCGTCTATAGGCCCCCGAATAATGATCTGGAGGTGGGGCGGGCTGTTAACACGCAAATAAGTGCGGCGTGCAGGAATGGGACGGCAGTAGTTATGGGAGATTTCAATCTGCATATTGATTGGTCGACCCATGTTGGACGAGGTGGGCTCGAGGAGGAGTTCTTGGAACGCTGCCGGGATAATTTCCTTGAACAGTGTGTGTTGGAGCCGACGAGGGAGCGAGCTATCTTGGATCTGGTGCTATGTAATGAGGCGGGTAGAATTAGGGACCTTGCGGTGAAGGATCCTCTTGGAGAGAGTGATCATTGTATGGTGGAGTTTCTGGTGCAGATGGAGGAGGAGAAAGTGGGTTCCCGGACACGCGTCCTTTGTTTGAACAGAGGGGAGTATGGTAGGATGAGAGAAGAATTGGCGAATGTGGACTGGGGGAGTGCGTTGGAAGGTAGGTCTGCTGAGGAGCAGTGGAGGATCTTTAAGGAGATCTTTCTTGGTGCTCAGCAGAAATTTATTCCGATGGTTAAAAAGGACAGTAGGAAGAGAGGTAATAAGCCGTGGATAACGAAGGAGGTGAAGGAAAGTGTTAAATTAAAAGCGGAGGAATTTAGAGTAGCTAAGAGCAGTGGGCGAGAAGAGGATTGGGAAAGGTTTAAATGTCAACAAAGATTGACAAAGAAGTTGATAAAGGAGGGTAGGAGAAGCTATGAGGCTGGGCTAGCACTTAATATAAAAAAGGATAGCAAGAGTTTTTATAAATATATAAAAAGGAAGAGGCTGGCTAGGGTGAACGTTGGTCCTTTAGAGGATGAGAAAGGGGAGCTAGTGGTAGGGGATGGGGATATGGCTAAGGTCTTGAATAACTTTTTTGTTTCTGTCTTCACGGAGGAGGACGTGAATAATTTGCCGGGTGTTAGAGATGGAAAGGTGGTAGGAATGGAGGGTCTTAATGACATTACTGTTACTAGAGAGGTGGTGCTCGACAGACTGGAGGGGCTGATTGTGGACAAGTCCCCAGGACCGGATGGAATGCATCCGAGGGTTCTGAAAGAAATGGCGGAGGTTATAGTGGATGCCTTGGTGGTTATTTTCCAGACGTCGCTGGATTCCGGGGAAGTGCCGGAAGATTGGAAAACGGCTAATGTTACGCCGTTGTTTAAGAAGGGTGCCAGGCAAAAGGCGGGGAATTATAGGCCGGTTAGTTTAACGTCTGTGGTAGGTAAAATGTTAGAATCCGTCATTAAGGAGGAAATTGCGAGGCATCTTGAAGGGAATTGCTTGATAGGGCGGACGCAACACGGTTTCATTAAAGGGAAGTCGTGTCTGACAAATTTACTGGAGTTCTATGAGGATGTGTCTAGGGCAGTGGATAGAGGAGAGCCGGTGGATGTGGTCTTTCTGGATTTTCAGAAGGCGTTTGACAAGGTACCTCACAAGAGGTTATTGCAGAAGGTCAGGGGACATGGAGTTGGGGGTAGGGTGTTAGCGTGGATAGAGGATTGGTTGTCAAATAGGAGGCAGAGAGTGGGGGTCAATGGGTGCTATTCGGATTGGCGGTTGGTGACTAGTGGGGTGCCCCAGGGGTCGGTGCTGGGGCCTCAGCTATTTACCATTTATATAGATGATCTGGAGGAGGGAACCGAGTGCAGGGTGTCGAAATTTGCTGATGACACCAAGATTGGGGGAAAGGCAAATTGTGCGGAGGGTGTGGAGAGTCTGCAGAAGGATCTAGATAGGCTGGGCGAATGGGCCAGGAAATGGCAAATGGAATTTAATGTTGGCAAGTGCGAGGTGGTCCACTTTGGTAGGAAGAATGGTAGGAAGGACTATTACTTACGTGGCGAAAAACTGCAGCAGGCGACGGTGCAGAGGGACCTCGGGGTCCTTGTGCATGAGTCGCAAAAACCCAGCTTGCAGGTGCAGCAGGTGGTCAGGAAGGCGAATGGGATGCTGGCCTTCATAGCGAGGGGGATTGAATATAAAAGTAGGGAGGTCTTGCTGCAGCTGTATAGGGCATTGGTGAGGCCGCAGCTGGAGTACTGTGTGCAGTTTTGGGCGCCGCACCTGCGCAAGGATATTTTGGCCCTGGAGGGAGTGCAGAGGAGGTTTACTAGGCTGATACCGGAGTTGAGGGGGTTGAGCTATGAGGAGAGGCTGAATAAACTAGGCTTGTACTCGTTAGAGTTTAGAAGAATGAGGGGAGATCTCATTGAGACGTATAAGATGATGAATGGGATGGATAGGATAGAGGTGGAGAGACTCTTCCCGCTCAGAAAGGACAGTAGGACTAGGGGGCACAGCCTCAAGATAAAGGGGAGGCGGTTTAGAACGGAGTTGAGGAGGAACTTCTTCACTCAAAGGGTGGTGAATCTCTGGAATTCTCTGCCCGTTGAAGTGGTGGAGGCTGCCTCGCTAAATATTTTTAAGAAGCGGGTTGATGGGTTCTTGATAAGAGAGGGGATTAAGGGTTATGGGGAGAGGGCGGGAAAGTGGAACTGAGCCACAACAGATCAGCCATGATCTTATTGAATGGCGGGGCAGGCTCGAAGGGCTAGATGGCCTACTCCTGCTCCTATTTCTTATGTTCTTATGTTCTTATGGATGTATTTTATCCCAATCTGCTGTGGGAGGAAGGGAGGAGATTGTAGAGGCTCCGATCCAAATTTTTAATTCCTCTCTGGTCACTGGGGAGATGCCCGAGGACTGGAGAACAGCTAATATGATTCCACTATTTAAGAAGGGTTGTAGAGATAAGCCAGGGAACCACACGCCAGTGAGTCTCACATAGGTGCTGGGGAAACTTAGAGAAACTTTTGAATGGAGCATAACTCCACTTGGAGAGGCAAGGCTTGATCAGGGATCGTGAGCATGGGTTCATCAGGGGGAGGTCATGTGTAACAAATTTGATGTAATTTTTTGCAGTGACCAGCTGTGTAAAGACAGTGTGGCTGATGTAGTTTATATGGATTTCAGCAAAGCCTTTGACAAGGCCCAACATGGAAGTCTTATAAAAAAGGCAAATGCACATAGAAAGAGGATAATTTGGTGAAGTGGATTCAAAATTGGCTCAGTTATAAGACAGATAATAATGACAGAAGGTTGCTTTAGTTACTGAAAGCCAGTGTCTAGTGGTGTGCCACGGGGATCTGTGCTGGGTCCCCTATTATTCATGATTTACATAAACAATATGTTGGTGGCAGGATTAGTAAGTTTGCAGATGACACAAATATTGGCTGCATAGTTAACAGTGAAGTTGAGTGTCTTGGCTACAAGAAAATATAGACGGGGTGGTCAAATGGGCAGATATGTGGCACATGGAATTTAACCCTGAAAAGTGTGAGGTCACACACTTTAGGAGGAGTAATTTGACAAGGAAGTATTTAATGAACAGCGCGACAGTAGGAATTTTTGAGGAACAAAGAGACTTTGGTGTGTTTGTCCATAGATCTCTAAAGACGGAAGGGCATGTTAGTGGGGTGAAAAAGGATATGGTGCACTTACCTTTAACAATCAAGGCATCGAAAGCAGGGAAGTCATGTTGGAGTTGTATAGAGCTTTGGTGAGGCCACAGCTGGAGTACTGGATGCAGTTCTGGTCACCACATTGTAGGAAGGATGTGAATGCACTGGAAGAGGTGCAGAGGAAATTCATCAGATGTTCCCTGGAATGGAGCATTTAAGTTGTGAAGAGAGGTTGGGATAGACTCGGATAAAAGCAAATTACTGCAGATGCTGGAATCTGACAAAGGGTCATCTGGACTCAACACCAGCTCTTTTCTCTCTTTAAAGATGTTGCCAGACTTGCTGGGATTTTCCAGCATTTTCTCTTTTGGATAGACTTGGGTTGTTTTCATTGGATCAGAGAAGACTCAGGAGTGACCTGGTTGAGGTGCACAAGAGTATGAGGGGCATGGACAGAGTGGTGGGATTAGGTAAATAGGTTAGGCGGTTCTCACGTGCCGGTGAAGATTCGAAGGGCCTCTTCTGCACTCTGTGATCCAGTATGGAGAACATCATCAAGGTATATGACAATTCATGGCAGCCCCTGCAGCAAACTCTCCATTGTCCTCTAGAAAATTGCACATGCTGACGACATGCCTAAAGACAGACACATGTACTGCATCGAACTTTTACGTGTGTTTATTGTGACATTACCTTGTCTTGTTCAAGTTGCTGATATCCATGATTCATATCCAGCTTTGTATAAGATTGACCTCCAGCCAGCTTTGCACACAGGTCTTCAATCTTTGGGACTGGATATCCATCCAACTTGGCAGCATGATTAACCGTTAGCTTGTAATCACCACAAATGTGGACAGTCTTGTCCGGTTTCAATACAGGAACTATATTGCTCCCTGTTCCAAGAACTGAACTGAACTGAACTGGTTAATGCCCAGTCCTTACAATCACGTTAATTCAGTATCTATTTTTTCTTGCAAAGCATATGTTACTAGTCTCACCCTGAAGAATCAAGGGGTTGCCTCTGGGTCCACATTGATCTTTGCTTGTAGGCCTTTTATTTTGGTTAATTCATCATCAAAGATGCTCTCGTATTTCATCATCATTTCGAGCAGTCCTGCTTTTGCACTTGGAAAATCTCAGCCCAATTTATTTAATTGGCTACTCAGAAGACTTGACTTAACTCTGTACCTCTGCCTTAAGTGGCCTCTCCTATGACAAAACAACACTCAGCCTCCTCGTATCGGCGGGATTCAGGGGAGTTGTTACCTTAACATTCCGCTTCAAACTTGGTGACTGATTGCCTCTTCTAAATCTTCTTGTATTATTTGTGGTTGCACTCATTTCCCATCTTGCAGCTACTACTTTGGTTTTGGTGCCACTGTTGACTGCAAGTTCCCACTCTAACTGGTGAGCAGTCCCATTTTGTGTGCTCTGTAACTCTCTGTGCACCTTTCCATTGTCCATTACCCATTTAAAATTTATATTGACCTGTGTATGTCATCCCCATTGAATCACTTTGTTATCGACCATCACTAGAGAGGTAGTGCTCGATAGACTAGCGGGACTGATGGTGGACAAGTCCCCAGGACCGGATGGAATGCACCCCAGGGTTCTGAAGGAAATGGCAGAGGTGATAGTGGATGCCTTAGTGATTATTTTCCAAACCTCACTGGATTCCGGGGAAGTGCTGGAAGATTGGAAAACGGCTAATGTTACGCCGCTGTTTAAAAAGGGTAGCAGGCAAAAGGCAGGAAATTATAGACCGGTTAGTTTAACGTCTGTTGTAGGAAAAATGCTTGAATCCGTCATCAAAGGAGAGATAGCGAGGCACCTTGAGAAAAATTGTTTGATAGAGCAGACGCAGCACGGATTCGTTAAGGGGAAGTTGTGTCTGACGAATTTATTGGAATTCTATGAGGATGTGTCTAGTGCAGTGGATGGAAGGGAACCGGTGGATGTGGTGTTTCTCGATTTTCAGAAGGCGTTTGATAAGGTGCCGCACAAAAGGTTGTTATAGAAGGTTAGGGGGCATGGAGTTGGGGGTAAGGTGTTAGCGTGGATAGAGGATTGGCTGTCAAATGGGAGGCAGAGAGTAGGTGTCAATGGGTGCTATTCGGATTGGCAGTTGGTGACTAGTAGAGTGCCCCAGGGATCGGTGCTGGGGCCTCAGCTATTTACCATTTATATAGTTTCTCTGGAGGAGGGAGCTGAGTGTAGGGTGTCGAAATTTGCTGATGACACAAAGATAAGTGGAAAAGCAAATTGTGCGGAGGGTGTAGAAAGTCTGCAGAGGGATCTAGATAGGCTAAGTGAGTGGGCGAGGACCTGGCAGATGGAATACAATGTTGGCAAGTGTGAAGTTATCCACTTTGGCAGCAATAATAGTAGGAGGGACTACTATTTAAAGGGCGAAAAGCTGCAGCATGCTACGGTGCAGAGGGACCTGGGGGTCCTTGTGCATGAGTCGCAAAAACCCAGCCTACAGGTGCAACAGGTGATCAGGAAGGAAAATGGGATGCTGGCCTTCATAGTGAGGCGGGTTGAATATAAAAGTAGGGAGGTCTTGCTGCAACTGTACAGGGCACTGGTGAGGCCACAGCTGGAGTACTGTGTGCAGTTTTGGTTGCCACACTTGCGCAAGGCTATTTTGGCCTTGGAGGGAGTGCAGAGGAGGTTCACTAGGCTGATACCGGAGCTGAGGGGGTTGAACTATGAAGAGAGGCTGAATATACTGGACTTGTACTCGTTGGAGTTTAGAAGGATGAGGGGGGATCTTATAGAGACGTATAAGATGATGAAGGGGATGGATAGGGTAGAGGTTGAGAGGTTCTTCTCGCTCAGAAAGGACAGTAGGACTAGAGGGCACAGCCTCAAGATAAGGGGGGGCAGTTTAGAACGGAATTGAGGAGGAACTTCTTCACTCAAAGGGTGTGAATCTCTGGAATTCTCTGCCCGTTGAAGTGGTGGAGGCTACCTCACTAAATATATTTAAGTCACGGGTAGATAGGTTTCTGATAGGCAAGGGGATTAAGGGTTATGGGGAGAAAGCAGGAAAGTGGAACTGAGCCACTTCAGATCAACCATGATCTTATTGAATGCGGGGCAGGCTCGAGGGACTAGATGGCCTACTCCTGCTCCTACTTCTTATGATCTTATGTTCTTAGATTAATCTGTCTCCATAATAAATCACTAATTAGAAACAAAGACTGGAGTATTGGAATTTTGGAGCCACCTTGAGTGATACAAGTTGGAATCATTTCACCTGGGAATTATTAAATTATTGTCGACAAATGTAAAGTTGCTCATTCACCAATTTGGGAAAACACAACTCATTTACTTACAGGTTACAATTATATAGAGGGTTGCAGCCTTGTGGCTGCAATCAGCTCCTGCGTGACCCCATGGTCACGAGGTGATCTGCCACCCTGTTCCCTAGCTGGTTCCCAGACCATGTGATCCTCATTCGGGGGCTAATTGATCCTTCAAGGGACGATCACCACTCTCTCTCACACTGCAGCACATTTTTGCCACAATTGGAAAGTCAACAAATTCTGCTTTACACAATATCTGATCTTTTTATGACAATGTTTGGAAAGAATTGCTTTGAGGATTTTTGATCACAGTGAGCATTGTGAAAAGGTGTGGTGTTAGTGCACCTTTAAGAGATTTTTTTTAAAAACATGATTTCCCCGGCTCTCAGCAGTGGTTTCTTAGCTCACAGCTTCAGGGTGTCATTGTTGCTGGCTTGACTAGAAATATTCTTTTATTGCTACTGAGATGGGTTAAATGGGGTTGTTTGTGTTTACTCAGGATCCTGCATTGTTTGGAGGGCAGTCATGCATTTTTGGACAGTTTTTTTTTCCATTTTCAGTTTGGAGCTGCAGGTTTGAGTTTTAGAAGGGACAGCAAGTAAAGAACAAAGAAAATTACACCACAGGAACAGGCCCTTCAGGCCTCCAAGCCTGCACCGGCCATGCTGCCCAACTGAACTAAAACCCCCTACCCTTCCAGAGACTATATCCTTCTGTTCCCATCCTATTCATGGATTTGTCAAGACGCCCCTTAAAAGTCACTACCGTATCCGTTTCCACTCCCTCCCCCAGCAACAAGTTCCAGGCACCCAAAACCCTCTGCGTAAAAAAATCTGCCTCGTACATCTCCTTCAAACCTTGCCCCTTGCGTCTTAAACCTATACCCCCTAGTAATTGACTCTTCCACCCTGGGAAAAAGCTTCTGACTATCCACTCTGTCCATGTCTCTCATAATCTTGTAGACTTCTATCAGATTGCCCCTCAATCTCCATTGCTCCAGTGAGAACAAACCAAGTTTCTCCAACCTCTCCTCATAGCTAATGCCCTCCATACCAGACAACATCCTGGTAAATCTTTTCTGTACCCTCTCCAAGGCCTCCACATCCTTCTGGTAGTGTGGTGACCAGAATTGAACACTATATTCCAAGTGCGGCCTAACTAAGATTCTATAAAGCTACAACGTGACTTGCCAATTTTTAAACTTAATGCCCCAGCTGAAGAAGGCAAGCATGCCGTATGCCTTCTTGACTACCTTCTCCATCTGCCACTTTCAATGACCTGTGTACCTGTACACCCAGATCCCTTTGCCTATTGATACTCTCAAGGGTTCTGCCATTTACTGTATATTTCCCATCTGTATTAGACCTTCCAAAATGCGTTACCTCACATTTGTTCGGATTAAACTCCATCTGCCATCTCTCCACCCAAGTCTCCAACTGATCTATATCCTGCTGTATCCTCTGATGGTCCTCATCGCTATCCGCAAATCCACCAACCTTTGTGTCGTCCGCAAATTTACTAATCAAACGAGTTACATTTCCCTCCAAATCATTCATATATATTAAACAGCAAAGGTCCCAGCACTGATTGCTGAGAGATGCCACTTGTCACAGCCCTCCATTAGAAACACACTCTTCTACTGCTATCCTGTGTCTTCTTTTGACCGAGCCAGTTTTGTATCCACCTTGCCAGCTCACCTCTGATCCCATGTAACTTCACCTTCTGCACCAGTCTGCTGGACCTTACTGAAGTCCATGTGGACACCATCCACTGCCCTACCCTCACCAGTCATCTTTGTCACTTCCTCGAAAGACCCGATCAAGCTCGTGAGACACGACCTCCCCTTCACAAAACCATGTTGCCTCTCACTAATACTTCCAAGTGGGAATAAATCCTACCTTGAAGAATCTTCTCCAATAATTTCCCTACCATTGATGTAAGGCTCACTGGCCTGCAATTACCTGGATTATTCTTGCTGCCCTTCTTAAACAAAGGAATAAAATTGGCTATTCTTCAATCCTCTGGGATCTCCCCTGTCCCTAACACTGATGTAGGGCTCACCGGCCTGTAATTACCTGGATTATTCTTGCTACCGTTCTTAAACAAAGGAACAACATTGGCTATTCTCCAATCTGCTGGGACCTCCCTGTAGCCAGTGAGGATATAAAGATTTCTCTGAAGGTCCCAGCAATTTCCTTCCTTGCCTCTCTCAGTATTCTGGGGCATATCCCATCAGGCCCTGGAGACTTGTTTACCTTAATGTTTCTCAAGAACCCCAATACCTCTCCTAAAATGTGTTCTCCCTCTCTTCCTGTTGTTTTGGAAATTCTGTTGTTTTCCTGAACGGGGAAAAATCTGCTGTTGTTGGGGGCTCGACCAGAATCTCTCTGGTGTTGGGGAAGCTTTTTTATCTTCAAACTGTGTGGAGTGAATCCAGAGAATTGCAGACTTCAACCAAACGACTCAATTTCCATTGTCACGTAAGCAGTAGACTTTGCTGTATTGAACCTGTTTAAAGGGATTTTTCTACGGATTTGTTTTAATTGGAATACATTAGATATCTTTGTTAAAGGTTATATATTATTGTGGTTGTTTTGTTTCTTGTTTTAACTGATAGAAGTTATTGCTAATTTTCTTTCCATACATGTTAACTATGTTCTTAAATAAACTTTGTTTATAAAAGCTCCCTAGTGGGTCTTTTGAATCACACCTGAAGTGGAACATTTTATGCTTATCCTAGCCAAATTCAAGAGGCAAAACTTATGATTCAGGCGGGCTGCATACAACATTTGAGTTTCTAACCTGAACCATAACCGGGCAATCCTTCAATGTCGGCAGTTGTCTGCAGCATCTAACAAGCGATATTGTCTGTGAATGCTGATCAGTGAGTTTCAAAGTGGAATTACAGTCAGATCGATTAAAAAAGGTGGAGGGAGAGAGGAAGTTTAAAAATATAAAAGGGAGCATACCTGAAGATCATTCTGCTCTCCTGCACCAAACTGTGTCTCCTTTTTAACAGCCTTCAGAGTTTGCATAAGGTCCATCAAAATCTTCTGTCGTTTCTTAACCTCATAGCAGTTCAGATTATAATGGTTTACTGTGTCATATAGATGTTTATTCAGCAACTCTTTGGAACCCTATTAGACCAAAAATACAACAGTGAGACAGAGGGCCAGAAAATGAGAAATATGAAGACATTCAGACAGTCACAGGTTAAGGTGAACCTCATTCCTTCTCTCTACACTCACCACTTATTAATTCATTAGGGCCACACTTTGGTTTAAAAAGTGTGCCCAGCAATTAAAGCACTTTACAGATCAATGCCAATCTAGAAATGACTTAATATTACTGGAACCTTGAGTAAGGAATGGCTATGATTCATACTGTTGTAACATTGTCTTGAATTTGGTTCAAATGCCAGGATCAACTCCTGGAATTTCCAGGGGAGGGGCGGTGGAACAAGACTGGGTTGATTGAAAGTTATTGGCTCTGGCTGGGTACATTCTTCAGATTTCATCACGTCAAACTGCCCAAGCCCACATTCCCACCATTGGCCTATTCTCTGGGTGCATGGCCAAGTGAAACAGAGACAGATGCTACATTATCCATTTTTATTGATGTTTAGTCAAACAGAATTGTTTAAAAAACACTAGCTTGTTTAACGTGGTCCTGGTTTGCTGATAGCAATGTCATGATCTTCCATTCCTGGAAACTCCAAGACATCCCTGAAAGATTGGCAATGCAGATGGGATGCTCACCTGATTGCCACTGTAATGGGCAGAGGATTATTGTGGGTAGGTGGGAGAACCACTCCTTCCCCCAAGGATATACTTACTGCTGATCCTTATTCACTGAAGCTGATTCAGAACGACACCCCAGCAATGTGGATCATTTCTGCCCCTTATAAAGGTCCCTAACATATCTGGCAGGACTTTCTGAAGTCCTGTTAATTAGACACAGCATCATGAGGAGCGGTGATTCCTGCTGTTCCATAAACCAGTTTTTCTAAAATACAAACATGAGACACATTCACACAGGGCCCATCTGGAAGCAGCAAGTATGGAATTGCCCAGCTTTTAGGGCTATGGCAACATGTTATGGTCATTCCTTCTGATCTGAAGTTTTGACAAAAATCAAGGGCCAAAAATGACAGAATTGAAATCCCCTGTAATTAAAATGGAGATGGATGTCCTATCACTGTAAACTAGATGCCATAATCATATTAGCCCATTTACCACAGGCTAAAAGAACTGACTCCTCCAGACACAAGAAGTTAAGAATAGACATATTCAAGAAAACCAAAATATCCATATAATTAAAGTTCCCTTGTTCATTATTGCTTGGACAAGCTTTTCCATTCTCAATGTAGATCAGAGCTGAATAGTCACTGTGCATTGTAGATACACAAATGACTTTTCAACGTCTCCCAAGGTGCAGATTGGGAAAGATGTAGGGAGTGTGTAAAACTCCTCGTTAACAGACAATAAAGGAAGTATCACAATCAGGTGACAACATTTTTATTTGCTTTGAAGAACTTTGGAATCACAACCATCTAACCCCTTCAGCATTGGCAAAGGCTATTAACAACTCAAAACAGAAGGCAATAACAAAGGGAAAACCAACCAACACACAGGAAGGAAGGAGTTAACCTCAGGGTGGCTACATGCCTCAGTAAAGCCTGGGTCTGTTTTAGATTCTCCACACCAAAGGAATAGTTTCTCACTTTTTACCCTGTCAAATTCTTAATCACCTTCAACTCATCTATTTAATCACATCGTCTAAATACATCCTCTATGGTCATGGGAACATTAATTTAGTTTATGTAACCGATCAAATCCTTTATTCATTTTCAACCTTAATCCAATTACACCCCAGCAACATGAATCGTTGAGGAAGTGGGGAGGCTGCAAAATGACTTGGACAGGTTAGGAGAGTGGGCAAAGAAGTGGCTGATGGAATACAATGCAAGAAAGTGTGAGGTTATGCACTTTGGTAAGAAGAATAGACGCACAGCTATTTTCTAAATGAGGAAAGGCTTCAGAAATCTGAAGCACAAAGGGACTTGGGAGTCCTCGTTCAGGTTTACAAATTCAGTTGGTATCATTTCTAGAGGGCTAGAATACAAGAGCAGGGATGTACTGCTGAGGCTGCATAAGGCTTTGGTCAGACACCATATGGAATATTGTGAGAAGTTTTGGGCCCTATACCCAAGAAAGGACTTGCTGGCCTTGGAGGGGGTCCAGAGGACCTTCAGAAGAATGATTCCCAAGAATGAAAGGTTTGTTGTACGAGGAGCAGTTGAGGAGCCTGGGCCTGTGGAGTTTAGAAGGATGAGGGAGGGATCGAATCAAAACTTACAGAATACTGAGAGGCTCAGATAGCAAGCTCTCCTCCAAACAACTCATCATCTTGACTTGAAAATATATGGCCATTCCTTTGCAGGGGGTGGGTCAAAATCCTGGAATTCTCTTCCTTAATGGCGATGTGGGTCAACCCACAGCACATGGACTGCAGTGATTCAAGAAGGCAGCTCACCACCACCTTCTCAAGGGCAACAAGTGATGGGCACCGGAGTGTGGCAACTAGCGGATTCTCACAATAATTTCAGTGTTAGTGTAAACCTGTTTGTGACACCAACAAATCAGCTTGTAACACCAATGAATAAACTTTAAAAGATTTCAATGGACTGGTCAGATTGGCAGGAAAGAGGCAAATGGAACCAAAAGAGTTCCTTTGTCTAAGGGTCATCTGGACTCAACACATCAGCTCTTTCCCCTCCTTACAGATGCTGCCAGACCTGCTGAGACTTTCCAGCATTTTCTCCTTTGGTTTCAGATTCCAACATCCGCAGTAATTTGCTTTTATCTAGAGGCAAGTGGAATTTATTCTGGAGAAGTGTGAGGTCATATATTTTGCAGAAACAACAAGAGAAATCACAATGAATAGCAGCATACTGATGAGGAACAGAGGGTGCTTGGAGACTATGTATACAAATCCCTCAGGGCATCAGGATAGGGAGAGAAGATGGTTAAAAAGACACGTGAGATACCTTAAACCACATTATCTTTATTGACAAGGCTCAAAATACAAGGCAGAGAGGTTATGCTGGAACTGTATAAAATGCTATTGGATCACGGCTAGAGTATTGTGTACAGTCCTGATTACCACATTACAGGAAGGACACAATCACACTAGGGAGGTACGGGGGTTTATGAGTGTAAGAGGGGCTTCAGAATAACCTGGAACTAAAAGACGAATGAATCAAAGTAGATTAATTTAGAGTGAAGTCACAAAATGCTTGGAATATGTCTTTTCAAGGTACCTGTTTGTATAAGAGAATTTAGACATCTATTTCCGAATATTCTGTATTAAAGCATATACTTTGGTCAATGGCACAATGCTCTTAGGCATGATGGGACTTAGTTAAGTAAAAAGAACCACACTCTTCAGAGCAATACAGCTCCTGAGTGAACGAAAAAAAGCAATTCTTATCAGTGTCTATAGGTGATCTTCCACGGACTGCTAGAGTCCTCAAGACAGGCCAAATTAAGAGACCATACATTACACAAGATAAGGGGAAGTCTAAAGAATGTTAGGAGGCTGTGAGAAAAGCTTTTAAAGTCAATGAACTCACATAGTCCCATGCTGTCAGAGAGTAAGTGTTATTGGTGAATAACCGATCCTAATAATGATGGGCTCACATCCTGCTGGAGTAAGCAGAGTAAAAAGTCTGACAACACCAGGTTTTAGTCCAAACGATTTATTTGATAATAGACTTTCGAGATTTCCCTCTTCGTCAGGTGAATGGAGAGTTCTGGCCTCAGACAGAGCATATAAAGCACAGGCAGTTTAGAGATTAGAGTAAGCAGAGGACAGAAAAGTGCCTTTTGAAAACTGTATAATTGTAATATTGAAAGTGATGTATTTTAGAGGGACTTGGATCACCACCAAAACCGCTCTCCCTTGTTGTGTGGTGAACCAGGCCTGGGAAATAAAGGAATGTCTTTAACCAGGATACTGTCTCTGCAAGTCTTTGTATCAGCTGAGCCATTATTAGGAAGGGAAATCCTCCCTTAATGCTTAATCTCTGAAGAAAAGCTTCAACAATGAGGATGTTACCAAGAATGGAGAATGTCAGTGGAGGAAAGATTGGACAGGCTGGATCTGAGGACAGATGTAATATCAACATTTCAGGTTAATAATGTTGCATCTGAAATTTGGATCAAACCTTAAACATCGACTCTGTTCCTTTCCACCAACGCTCCCAGATCTGCTGAGCAGTCCCACCATTTTCTGTCTTATTTCAAACGTCCAGCATTTAGAGTATTTTTCTACAAATAAGTTGGAATTATTTTCTTTGGGAAAAAGGAAGGCAAGACAGGATTTAAGTGAAGTGAATGAAATTGTGGGAGTCTTGGATAGAATGTGCAATATAATGTGGAGAAATTAAGTTATCCACTTTGGACGGAGAAACAGAATGGCAGCGTATTATTTAAATAGTGATAGATTGGGAGATGCTGATATCCAAAGGGACCTGGAGGTCCTTGTACATCAATCACTGAAAGCTAACATGCAGGTACAGTTAGGAAGGGAAATGTTATGTTGGCCCTCATGGTGAGAGAACATTAGCACAGGAGCAGGGATGTCTTACTGCAGATGCAGTAAAAAGTCTGACAACACCAGGTTTTAGTCCAACCGATTTATTTGATAATAGACTCACAAGCTTTCGAGGTTTCCCTCTTCGTCAGGTGAATGGAGAGTTCTGGCCTCAGACAGAGCATATAAAGCACAGACAGTTTAGAGATTACTGATTAGAATGCGAATCCTTACACCTAACCTGCTGTTCAAGACCTGAAATGGCTGACAATGTGAGTGGAAGGAGCACTGATCACAGGTTACAGAGATGTGTATTGTCTCCAGACAGTACAGTAAGTGAGGTTTTGCAAACCCAGGCAAGTCACGGGGATTACAGATAGTGCGACATGAACCCAAGATCCCTGTTGAGACCGTCCTCATGTGTGCGGAACTTGGCTATCAGTCTCTGTTCAGCGACTCTGCGCTGTCGTGTGTCGTGAAGGCCGCCTTGGAGAATGCTTACCCGAAGGTCAGAGGCTGAATGCCCGTGACCACTGAAGTGTTCGCCAACAGGAAGGGAACAGTCTTGCCTGGTGATTGTCGAGCGATGTTCATTCATCCGTTGTCGTAGCGTCTGCATGGTCTCCCCAATGTACCATGCTTCGGGACATCCTTTCTTGCAACGTATCAGGTAGACAATGTTGGCCGAGTTGCAAGAGTATTTACCATGTACCTGGTGGATGGTATTCTCACGTGTGATGATGGTATCCATGTCGATGATCCGGCATGTCTTGCAGAGGTTGCTGTGGCAGGGTTGTGTGGAATTGTGGTCACTGTTCTCCTGAAGACTGGGTAGTTTGCTGCGAACAATGGTCTGTTTGAGGTTGTGTGGTTGTCTGAAGGCAAGAAGTGGGGGTGTGGGGATAGCCCTGGCGAGATGTTCGTCTTCATCAATGATATGTTGAAGACTCCGGAGAAGATGTCGTAGCTTCTCCGCTCCAGGGAAGTATTGGACGACGAAGGGGACTCTGTCCACTGTGTCCCGTGTTTGCCTTCTGAGGAGATCGGTGCGGTTTTTCGCTGTGGCGATCTCCTCAGAAGGCAAACACGGGACACAGTGGACAGAGTCCCCTTCGTCGTCCAGTACTTCACCGGAGCGGAGAAGCTACGACATCTTCTCCGGAGTCTTCAACATATCATTGATGAAGACGAGCATCTCGCCAGGGCTATCCCCACACCCCCACTTCTTGCCTTCAGACAACCACACAACCTCAAACAGACCATTGCTCGCAGCAAACTACCCAGTCTTCAGGAGAACAGTGACCACAATTCCACACAACCCTGCCACAGCAACCTCTGCAAGACATGCCGGATCATCGACATGGATACCATCATCACACGTGAGAATACCATCCACCAGGTACATGGTAAATACTCTTGCAACTCGGCCAACATTGTCTACCTGATACGTTGCAAGAAAGGATGTCCCGAAGCATGGTACATTGGGGAGACCATGCAGACGCTACGACAACGGATGAATGAACATCGCTCGACAATCACCAGGCAAGACTGTTCCCTTCCTGTTGGCGAACACTTCAGTGGTCACAGGCATTCAGCTTCTGACCTTCGGGTAAGCATTCTCCAAGGCGGCCTTCACGACACACGACAGCGCAGAGTCGCTGAACAGAGACTGATAGCCAAGTTCCGCACACATGAGGACGGTCTCAACAGGGATCTTGGGTTCATGTCGCACTATCTGTAATCCCCGTGACTTGCCTGGGTTTGCAAAACCTCACTTACTGTACTGTCTGGAGACATAATAAGAACATAAGAACATAAGAAATAGGAGCAGGAGTAGGCCATCTGGCCCTTCGAGCCTGCCCTGCCATTCAATAAGATCATGGCTGATCTGTCGTGGCTCAGTTCCACTTTCCCGCTCTCTCCCCATAACCCTTAATCCCCTCTCTTATCAAAAACCCATCAACCCTCTTCTTAAAAATATTTAGCGAGGTAGCCTCCACCACTTCAACAGGCAGAGAATTCCAGAGATTCACCACCCTTTGAGTGAAGAAGTTCTTCCTCAACTCCGTTCTAAACCGCCCCCCCCTTTATCTTGAGGCTGTGCCCCCTAGTCCTACTGTCCTTTCTGAGCGGGAAGAGTCTCTCCACCTCTATCCTATCCATCCCATTCATCATCTTATACGTCTCAATGAGATCTCCCCTCATTCTTCTAAACTCTAACGAGTACAAGCCTAGTTTATTCAGCCTCTCCTCATAGCTCAACCCCCTCAACTCCGGCATCAGCCTAGTAAACCTCCTCTGCACTCCCTCCAAGGCCAAAATATCCTTGCATAAGTACGGCGCCCAAAACTGCACACAGTACTCCAGCTGCGGCCTCACCAATGCCCTATACAGCTGCAGCAAGACCTCCCTACTTTTATATTCAATCCCCCTTGCTATGAAGGCCAGCATCCCATTCGCCTTCCTGACCACCTGCTGCACCTGCAAGCTGGGTTTTTGCGACTCATGCACAAGGACCCCAAGGTCCCTCTGCACCGTCGCATGCTGCAGTTTTTCTCCACGTAAGTAATAGTCCTTCCTACCAAAGTGGACAATACACATCTCTTTAACCTGTGATCAGTGCTCCTTCCACACACATTGTCAGCCACTTCAGGTCTTGAACAGCAGGTTAGGTGTAAGGATTCGCATTCTAATCAGTAATCCCTAAACTGTCTGTGCTTTATATGCTCTGTCTGAGGCCAGAACTCTCCATTCACCTGACGAAGAGGGAAACCTCGAAAGCTTGTGAGTCTATTATCAAATAAATCGGTTGGACTAAAACCTGGTGTTGTCAGACTTTTTACTGTGTTTACGCCAGTCCAACGCCGGCATACCCACATCATGATTACTGCAGATGTACAGGGCCTTGGTGAGACCTGGAGTATTGTGTACAGTTTTGGTCCCCTTACCTAAGAAAGGACATACTTACCATAGAGAGAATGCAGTGAAGACTGATTCCTGGGGTGACAGGTTTGACACACAAGAAGGGTATGGGTTGACTGAGCCTGTATTCACTAGAATTTAGAAGAATGAGAGGGGACCTAACTGAAATGTATAAAATACTGACAGGGCTGGATGGACTGGATGCAGGAATATTGTTTGCTCTGGTTGGAGGTTCTAGAACAAGGGGTCACAGCCCCAGGATACGGGGTAGGCCATAGGAGATGAGGAGAAATATCTACTACAGGAAGCTGTGCAGGCCAAATCACTAAATATATTTAAGAAGGAAATAGATAGATTTCCATTCTTTATGGGTGTCATGGGAATGAGAGAGAGAGAGGAGGAAAATGGCATTAAGATAGAGGATTAGTCATGATCGTATTGAATGGTGGAGCAGACTTCAAGGGCCGAATGGCCAACTGCTGCTCCTAACTCCTATATTTCAAAAGGATAGAAATGATCTTAGAAAAAGGAATCCTCCTGAATTCCTGCTTAATCCTAAGACCACCGACTTGAATCCATGCCCTCAGTTATTGCCATTTTTGCATCTCACTAGCACAATGTTTATGCTCCAAATGAACAAATTAATTAAATCTGCTCAGAATTTGAGCAGTCTTGAAGCATTCACTGATATTGGCAAAGTTCTATCACAGAACACCATAAACACTTGACTCCACCATTGTAACGGACAATATTTGACCAGTAGAATTAACAATTCTTGCACGGTTTCTATTGTAATAGAGTCTGGTTCTAGTTTTCAGATGTCGCTGTGATGATCCACTTGCGGCACTATCACCTGTAATCACTTACTGAACCGCAGGTGAAAGACTCTCTGTCCAGTCTGCACCTGCACAATGTGACAGTAATTTTGCACCATCTCACCAAATACTTAACTTCATTTGAAAGCACATCACTCATGTACAAACTACTAATGAAATAATACATTTTCAAAATCGCAACGAAATATTAATTGGATAACTTAAAAATTACAGAAGCTGGCAGCAAACAATCTCTTGTCAAAGTAGCGAAAAGTCAGTGATTCAGAAGCATTTAGCATGCCACCTGTACCTTTGTGAAATGATGTGGAACGCTGATGAGTATTAAATTTTCCATACAGCCTATTTTTCAGCAGCACGCTAATTCCTCTCAGCCCTAGTGCGCACGTCCCGAGGGAATTCCGGAGATTTCCAAAAGATTGGAAAACTTCTGAGGAATTTCAGGTTGCCCTGATACTGGAGAAGAGTGATGTTATGAGCCGTGAAGAAATGTTCTGAACAGATCAAGCATCCAGGGAAGCACCACGAGAGGGAGCTACTGCACACTGGCACAAAACCTGCACTGCACCTCAGCATCACCCAGAAACTCTCTCCTATCCTCAGCATGCCAGAGAGACAGGTAAACCCTCTCACCGGCTTCTTTGGAAAGTTTTTGGCTGATGACACGGTGATCACTCCCAGACACTTGCAGCAAGCTTGCTTTGACTCCTAACCAATACTTCAGTGATTCCCAATGAAAGCTGGAGGAATGATGCTGTCAAGAGATTCTCAGAGCATCATAAATTGAGCCAACCTATGAAACGGGAGGAGCTGCGGCATTTAATGTAGCTGGCCCGCTGATCAGATTCGGAAATCTGAACACCGACACTTCCTCATTGGCAAATAGAGATGGGCAACATTTACCACTGGCCTTGCCCATATAGAACATACAACACTACAGCACAAACAGGCCCTTCAGCCCACAAGTTGCGCTGATTATATCTATACCTACCAGGCCTATCTATAACCCTCAATCCCATTAAATCCCATGTTCTCACCCAGAAGTCTCTTAAAAGACCCCAACGAGTTCACCTCCACCACCACTGACGGCAGCCGATTCCACTCACCCACCACCTTCTGAGTGATGTACTAAAAGGTCTGAGTGATATACTAAAACCAATCTTTGGAAAATCTCTGAAACCTGAATCTTTGACTTGAAATATTCACTCTTGTTTGTCTGATGCCAGACCTCCTCAGCATTTCCAGCGTTTGGTGATTTTAGTTCTTGTTGGTTCCTCTTCCATACCTCCCCCTCCCCTCCCCATCTCCCTCCCCTTCCCTAAAGTGAAATGTCCTCAATTTGACCATCGTGTGTCTTGTCTCAGCACTGAAGGTTGAAGACTTGCAGTGAGAGCCTGTGCGCAGAAATCGCTTCGTGTCAAAGTTTGCTGCAGTTTACTGAATCACAAACACAATCTGCCAACTCTCTTGGTTTACCCTTTAGTTTCTGCATATGTACTGAGGCAGAAAGCAAAACCGAGAAGGAAATATAGTGCAACCCGGTCTTATCAATACTTCCAATCAACTGAAAAATACTGACACATCACAACAGTCCCAGATATTTAACATTGTTAAACTAGTGCACACAAGGATCAGGTGAGTATTGTGGGAGAGTACTGACAGTTGATTGGGGTACATACCTCTCCCCTGAATTTGGCTCTGGTCACTTTTCATGGTCTATATAACTTCTCCACAGTGTCCTTTATGTTCCATGGTAAATTTGTAAAATGACAACCAGGCATGATTTTAGCATTGTTAACATTTCCATACAAGTATCGACCTTTGTTAGCACCAACCATGAGAGATGCTGGCAAAACAAATTGAACCCAAAACTAAATACTAATCTGAAAATTCCTGAAATGATGAGACTCTGTTCCCTCAATGTTACCTCACAACAAGTGACAGGAGAATTGGATTGGATAGATAGCTGAAATGCAAAGATTTAATGGAAGGAGCAGGGAATGGGAGTATTTACATATCTATTTACAGGTATAACGAGGAGATTGACTGTTGCATGATTCAGTGCGCGTACAGATTGAAATGGGGAAAGTGGAGAGTCATTATAGCACCTCAGGATCGTAGAATCCCTTCAGTACATAAGGCCATTCGGCCCATCAATCCTGCTAACCCCCCCCCCCGAATCATTTCATTGTGCCTTATTCTCAATTATTCCACTTTCCTAAATACTCACTGCAACAGTGACAAGGAGCACCAGTAACCACCCCCTTCCCACGCGCCCTCTTCTCCAAACTGTACACCTTGCAAGGCAGGCCCTACCCTCAGAGTATAGTCTTTGAATTGTCATCAGAACAACTGCACATCTGCACTAGTGTGTGGAATCAGATTATTGGCTTTAAATACCTCTATAGTTGCTTTTGCTAAGCACAGTTTCAAATCCTTTCGATCTTCACATTCTCGAGCAATTATGTTCTCAACTACCTGTGGGAAAAGTAGACGGAGTGAGATAAACAGCAGGCACATGCTTAAAACTGCCTCAAACTTACCAAACATAGCAAAGATTCACTATCATTAAAAATGGAAAAACCCACAGATATGCTATTAAATACTCCAAATACTTTCAGTCCCCCACGTCACAGCATTGGAATCATTTCATTGTGCTGCTTATGTCTTTAACAGCACACTGCAACACTGAGTTCATAAGCTCATACCTTTGCCTAGTTCATTGTCCCAACCGAACAGTCAGCCTGGGGAATCGAGTCCAGTATCTCTCCTAGATAGAAACTTGACAAGTATGAGAAGGTAAGCAGGGCAGTTGGGGAAATTTAGTTTGGTGCACTGAACCAGACGATACCATCACAGAGGAACCGGGAAACACTACCCTCATGTGACAGTGGTAGCGATGATTGACTGGAATGGTTAGGCATGACAGGGTTCTTTTTCCTGCCTGTAACATGGATAGAGAAATGGCAAAAGACACAGCGTAGGGCAAAGGGAATTTTCTTTGATTGAAGTGTTGTGGTGAGGATCTTCCTTAGGGCAAGTGGAATGAGAGATATGAGAGGGAGATGTCTAGATGGGATTGAAGGATACGGGGAGAGCGTGTGTAGGTGGGACTGAGGGACATGGGAGAGAGTGGATAGGTGGGATTCAGGAAGATGAGGAGAAAGTGGGTAGGTGGGATTGATTTAGTACAAAAGGGGCAGTTGCTGAATGTCATCACCTTTTCCTCTTCCTAAAAGGTCTATGTACCTATTTAACTCACCCGATCAGCTTTTTGGAACTTGATCGTCTCCTGCATCACATCCTTGCGCATTTGCCCGATTTTCTCGGCATTTTGTGCTATCTCTTTCTCTGCTGTTTGGTAATAAGCATTCTTGTATTTCTCTGAAAATCAATTCAACAGTTCAAATGGATCATCTCAACAAATGTGGAGAAATCTAGAATGGTCTACCCCATAATAACGTGAAGCATAAAGGTTAATCTAATACTCATCAAATACTACACTTTAATAAATCAGACAATTCTGCTTTGCTCACAAGGCATTGCACCCTCACAGTGAATGGGCATCAAAAAACTAACACAAGACTAAGAAATACAATGGCAATTGTGTAAGTTAACTAGAAGCAGGAGAGATTGATGTTATAATATGTGTTTAATGGCACACAGTGTATTCAGGAGACAAAGAACAAAAGAACAAAGCACAGGAATAGGCCCTTCAACCTGCCAAACCTGCACCGATCACATTGTTCTATCTAGACCAACCGCCTGTTTCCCTCTATTCCCTGTCTGTGTTTCGTGTTTATCTAGATAAATCTTGAATGTCACTAACGTATCTACCTCAACCACCTCACTTGGCAGTGCATTCCTGGCCACCACCAACCTCTGTAAAAAACACCCTCATGATGTGGAGATGCCGGCGTTGCACTGGGGTAAACACAGTAAGAAGTCTGACAACACCACGTTTAAGTCCAACCAATTTATTTGATAGTAAACTCACAAGCTTTCGAGGTTAAACTCAGTTTACAAACTGTCTGTGCTTTATATGCTCTGTCTGAGGCCAGAACACTCCATTCACCTGACGAAGAGGGAAACCTCAAAAGCTAGTGAGTTTACTATCAAATAAATCGGTTGGACTTAAACCTGGTGTTGTCAGGCTTTTTACATAGATAAGCTGCGGAGCTGGGCTGAGAGGTGGCAAATGGAGTTTAATACGGAAAAGTGTGAGGTGATTCACTTTGGAAAGAGTAACAGGATTACAGAGTATTGGGCTAATGGAAGGATTCTTGGCCGCATCGATGAGCAGAGAGATCTTGGTTTATAGGTGCATAGCTCCCTGAAAGTTGACATCCAGGTTGATAAGCGTGTTAAGAAGGCATATGGTGTGTTAGCTTTTTATTGGTAGAGGGTTTGAATTTCGGAGCTGTGAGATCACGTTGCAGCTGTACAAAACTCTGGTGTGGCCGCACTTGGAGTATTGCGTACAGTTCTGGTCGCCGCGTTATAGGAAGGATGTGGAGGCATTGGAAAGGGTGCAGAGGTTTACCAGGATGTTGCCTGGTATGGAGGGAAGACCTTATGAGGAAAGGCTGAGGGACTTGAGGCTGTTTTTGTTAGAGAGAAGAAGGTTAAGAGGTGACCTAATTGAGGCATACAAGATGATCAGAGGATTGGATAGGGTGGACAGTGAGAGCCTTTTTCCCTCAGATGGTGATGGCTAACAGGAGGGGACATAGCTTTAAATTGAGGGGTGATAATCATAGGACGGATGTCAGAGGTAGGTTCTTTACTCAGAGGGTAGTAAGGGTGTGGAATACCCTGCCTGCAGCAGTTGTGGACTCGCCAACTTTAAGGGTGTTCAAATGGTCAGTGGATAGGCAAATAGATAACATTGGAATAGTTTAGGTTAGAGGGTCATTAGATTGGTTCCACTGGTCGGCGCAACATCGAGGGCCGAAGGGCCTGTACTGCGCTGGAATGTTCTATGCTATATACTTTCTTCACCCCCTTTTCCACCTGAGCTGCCATCTTTTGAGGATCTGTGAACCTACAAGCCCAGATGTGTGTTTATGCTCCTGATGGGTCTGCCATTTATTTTATAGTTCCCACCTGAATTGGATCTACCAAAATGCATCACCTCACATTTGTCCAGATTGAGAGAGAGGAATTAAACTGTGTGTTAAACCTGAGCTTGAAACTGGGGTAATGGAGGTTTGAATATAGGATGTGAGCAGCAAAGAGTGAGGAGTGAGTTTGTTTTAAATGGACAGCAGATGACCAGCAGAGAGTGAGGGGTTAGTGACAGTGTGTGATTCGAGATTATGCTGGCGGTCAGTGCACTTCCAGCCAGGAAACTGAGCAGACTGCCTTGGGTTTTTCATGAGTTGGTGATAGATGGGGAACACTCCCTGCCAGTGGCATGTTTTATAGAATTCCTACATTGCAGAAGGAGGCCATTTGGCCCATTGAGTCTGCATCAACCACAATCCCACCCAGGCCCTATCCCCGTAACCCCACTTATTTACCATGCTAACCACCCTGACACTAAGGGCCAATTTAGCATGGCCAATCCACATAACCCATACATCTTTAGACCATGGGAGGAAACCGGAGCACCTGGAGGAAACCCACGTAGACACGGGGAGAATGTGCACGCACCACACAAACAGTCACCTGAGGCTGGAATTGAACCTGGGCCCCTGGTACTGTGAGACAGTAGTGCTAACCTCTGTGCCACCCATGTTTGAAAGTTAATATCAAGGAATAAAGAATACTTAGTTAACAGTGATCCTTAATGGCTTCACTTTGTTAGCGTGTCTCAACTTGAACCACAACTCAAACACCCATTCCACCCAGCCCACAAGTCATATCCTGTCCTCACCCACACTTTTCAAACAGTTATTGGGCAATGGTGAGCAGCTGAGACCCACTGATTTTTGCAATTAATGCAACTAGGATAACCACTGAGAAATCAGACAATGCATCACTTTTATATAGTCAGGCAGGTTTGGTGTGTGCATAGTGCTGTCCTGCAAAAGTATGTAGCCCTTACGTTGACCAGCACTATGTAATTTCATTATTGCCCTTTTTCAAAAAATGCAATAAGTGTATTCACGTTGTTAAAAAAAAGTCCACCTGTCAGATTCTGCTGCCCAAGTTTGAGATTTAAATTAACTGACAGGTGTGGCTGTTTAAAAACCCTGCTTTTGGAAGTTGAGGAAAAAAAATCTCTATACCTGGTCTGTTCCATTAACTGACAGGTTTGAAATGGGAATGGACATCATTGTGTTGTCAGTTTGAGGTGGGAAGCTTCTATAATGATAGCTGTATCCCTTATGAATGCTTGGCTGGGTTTCAAAAGCCATTAATGGCTTTAGCTCAGCAAATGTTTCCAACAGTCGCCGTGAATGTCTATGTAGAAGAGCGAGCATGCTTTCCACTTTTGTGTGCTAGTTTGTTTCTAATTTTAGTCTACACCACTGATAAGCAGCAATGTGAAAGAGAAAGCCAAACGTGTGTTTCTCTGTCAGTGTACAGCCGCTTCAATGATAAACCCTCAGCTGTACTTCCTTGTGGTGACAGAGTTTGGGTCCTTCAAGTCTCAGGATAAAACTTCAGAGGAGGTTTGGCCTCCAGATACACAATGTGAGGGCTCAGAAACATGTTGGCAATCATAAACTAAACTTTCAGCCATTGTCCAATAATTCCATTGCTTTGTGGATATCTCAGGAGAGCTAAAAATTAAGGAACTAAATACTGACAAAAAATTTGGAGAGGAGTCCAAAGACAGACAAATGTTTAAGCAAAAGCAAAATATTGCAGATACCAGAGTCTGAAAAAAGGGTCGTCCAACTCAAAACATTGGCTCTATTCTCTCCCTATAGATGCTATCAGACCATTTTTCTGTCAAATTTTAAATATGATTTTTCCAGGAGCTCGTGCAAACAAGCCAGTGCCAGAGAATGTTGCACGTGAGGGAGGGAAGCCTTGGGGCGAGTCGGAGCCAGGGATGCCTCGGAGTGATTGGGGGGGGCGTGCAAGGAAGTGTGCTGGGGGCGGCGTGTGTCGGACAGAGGGCTGGGGGGGTGGGGTGCCATGGGGCGTGCCGGCAGGTGGAGGGGGGCATTCTGGGGTGCGGGGGGTGTGCCTGGGGGGGGAGGAGAGGGTGTGCCAGAGTGGGGGGTGGAGGGGGAAGGGGGAGGGGAGGAGGGGGTGTGCCGGGGGGAGGGATATACTGGGGTGGGGGGTGTGCCCGGAGTGAGGGGGGGGTGGGAAGGGATATATTGGGGTGGGGGGTATGCTGGGGGGTGGGTGTGCCCAGAAGGGGAGGAGGGGGTGTACAGGGGTGGGAAGGGGGTGTACAGGGGTGGGGAGGGGGTAGTGGGTGCACTGGGATGGGTGGAGGGGCGTGTGCTGGCGGGGGGGGGATGAACTGGGGTGGGGTGGGAGAACTGGGGGGAGGAGTGTGTTGGGGGGAGGAGTGTGTTGGGGGGAGGAGTGTGTTGGGGGGAGGAGTGTGTTGGGGGGAGGAGTGTGTTGGGGGGAGGAGTGTGTTGGGGGGAGGAGTGTGTTGGGGGGAGGAGTGTGTTGGGGGGGGTGTTGGGGGGTATACTGGGGTGGGGAGTGTGTTGGGGGGTGGAGGGGGGTGTACCGGGGTGAGGAGTGTGTTGGGGGGGATGTTGAGGGTGGGGGGGTGGAGGGGGTGTTTACTGGGTGGGGGGTGTACTGGGGCGGAGGGGGGGTACTGGGGTGGGGAGTGTGTTGGGGAGGGGGGCGTACTGGGGTGGGGGGTGTGTTGGGGGGGTGGAGGGGGCGTACTGGGGTGGGGGGGCGTGTTGGGGGGGTGGAGCGTGTTGGGGGGGTGTACTGGGGTGAGGGGGGCGTTGGGGGTGTGGAGGGGGGTGTACTGGGGTGGGGGGTGGAGGGGGGTGTACTGTGTTGGGGGGGTGTACTGGGGTGGGGGGGGCATTGGGGTGTGGAGGGGGGTGTACTGGGGTGGGGGGTGTACTGTGGTGGGGGGTGTACTGGGGTGGGGGTGTACTGTGTTGGGGGGGGTGTACTGGGGTGAGGGGGGCGTTGGGGTGTGGAGGGGGGTGTACTGGGGTGGGGGGTGTACTGGGGTGGGGGGTGGAGGGGGGTGTACTGTGTTGGGGGGGTGTACTGGGGTGGGGGGGGTGTTGGGGTGTGGAGGGGGGTGTACTGTGTTGGGGGGGTGTACTGGGGTGGGGGGGTGTTGGGGCTTGTTAGCGCTGATGTCTCCAGGCTGTGATTTCACCTCATCACAGCACAGGGCCCCCTCAGGGAGCCAGTTACCTTCCAGGTAGATTTTGTTCCGCAATTGCATGATCTGGTCGCGGCTGTTCCATTGTTTGAAACACTCCATCTTCACACAGACTACAGTAAGCTGCTCTCTATCACACACAAACTCTAACCAGCCGCTCCGTTACCACAGGCTGACTAACAAGACCGGCGCCTTCCAGCGCCTTTTATACCCACGCGCCGCCTCACACAGCCCGCATTGTGAGCGCACAATCACCCAGCCACCAATAGAAGCGCGACAGGGCGGGGCTCGGCGTTCCGCAGGGTGGAGCAGGTTTCCGTGGGCTGGAGCTCCCGGACTGGGTTTAGCGGGTGGAGCTCCGAGGCAGGGCTTCAAGGGTGGAGTTCTGCAGGATGGCGCTCTAGGGCAGAGCTTGGGCGGAGGCAGGGTTCCGTGGGGTGGAGCTCCGGGGCGGGGCTTGGGAGGGGTTCCATGGGGTGGAGCTCCGGGGCGGGGCGAGGGTGGTTTCCAGGGCAGGGCTCTGGAGGGTTAAGCTCTGGAGCGGGTAAACACAGTAAGAAGTTTCACAACACCAGGTTAAATCCAACAAGTTCACCTGCTAGCAAACCCACAAGTCCCCCGAACGCAGGTTTCCCCTCACCTGACAAAGGAACAGTGCCCCGAAAGCTCGTGGGTCCATCTCAAACAAACTCACTGGACCTTAACCTGGTGTTGTGAGATCTCCCTCTATACTCAGGCTACACCAGAGTGCCCAAAGAGTGTTATGCCAAACTTGCCCAAAAGACCAGCGTCGAACACTCCTGCCCATACTTCAGATTGTTTTGGTAAAATTGCACCCATTGAATGCAGCAATCAGTTTTGCTTAAAGTCACTCCAATTAATTTTATTAATGAACGAATCCAGTATCAGCAACTTTTATTAGAAAATACAAGATTTTTCTTTCCTATCTTACATTGATATATCGTAGCAAATGTGGAAATCCCATGTTCAAAATAAATTAGGTTAGCCCAACAGTGAAAAATTCTGAGATAAATCTCTAATGTTTTATGTCTAAACTGCACCTCCTTACATTAGTATACTCACTTTTTGTATACCCTTGTCATGATGTAAATGCAGCACTGCTCTATTTTCCATTGTTTAGGCCAGAGATTGTGTCTGGTTTGTACTTTTGATTGTAAGTTTCATCCTTTATCTCTTCATGGTTGCTCGGGTCAGCACTTTGCTACAGTACTTCATATCCATAGTTACCTCAAAATAGTTTATACAATTCTCATGTAGGGATCTACTGTCCACAGGAAACAATTGATTTCCACATCTGCAGTCTTATCTTGCTCTCCTTGTTTATTCTGTAAATAAATATTTTTGGTATACACTGTACCATCTATATTGGTTAACATACTTCTTGCATGTCAGCTTCTCTGGACACTTTTCTAACCTTAATCAGTCCTACAGTCACAGGAAAGGGAGCTCATACCCTCTTTAGTCTTGGAGTAGGTACAATGCAGATTCACCAAAAAGATACCAGGACTTATGGACAAGTTGCATATATTTGGGCAGTATTCCATCGAGTTTGAAGATGATCAAACTGATTAAATTATTTAATAGCATAACGAAAAACTACTACCATTTGGGTGGCAAAGTGGTTAGCACTGCTGCCTCACAGCACCAGAGGCCCACATTCAATTCCAACCTTGGATGGACTGTGTGAAGTTTGTGTCAGTGTGGGGTTTGAATGTTCTCTACGTGTCTATGTGGGTTTCATCCAGATAAGAACATAAGAAATAGGAGCAGGAGTAGGCCATCTAGCCCTTCGAGCCTGCCCCGCCATTCAATAAGATCATGGCTGATCTGAAGTGGATCAGTTCCACTTTCTCCCCATAATCCTTAATTCTCCTGTCTATCGGAAACCTATCTACCCGTGACTTAAATATATTTAGGTTGTTAGGATGTTCTGGTTGCAGGGTAGGTGAACTGACCATGCTAAATTGCCCCTTAACTGTCCCAGGATGTGTAGATTAAGGGGATTAGTGCAGTAAATGTGCGTGAGGGCCTAGTTAAGATGTTGGAAATGTCTGTCAGGAGAGTTGGTGCAGACTCAATGGGTTGTATGGCCTCCTTTTGTACTGTAGGGATTCTATAAACTTACTTCAGTGAGGGAACCAGTAGTGAGGAGATATAATCCTCAAATTAGAGCCAGCTGTTTAGAATTATAGAATGATGACAGCACACAAACCAGCTATTTGGCTTGTTGTATTTATGCTAGCTCTCCCTGGAAGTGCAATTTACTCAGTTCTATTTCCCCATGTTTCTCTGTAACCCTACAAAGTGTTTCTCTTCAAAGAATTAATTTTTTTTTGAAAGTCACAATTAAATTTTCATTCTCCATTCTCAAAGACAGTACACATCAGACTCTAAGCACTCACTTTGAGAATGTCTCCACCACTCTGACAGTGCATTCCAGATCCTAACCACTCGCTGTGTGAATCTGTCTCCACCACACTCTCAGACAATGCATTCCAGATCCTAACCACTCGCTGTGTGAATCTGTCTCCACCACACACACGGACAGTACATTCCAGATCCTAACCACTCACTGTGTGAATCTGTCTCCACCACACTCTCAGACAGTACATTCCAGATCCTAACCACTCGCTGTGTGAATCTGTCTCCACCACACACACAGACAGTGCATTCCAGATCCTAACCACTCGCTGTGTGAATCTGTCTCCACCACACTCTCAGACAGTACATTCCAGATCCTAACCACTCGCTGTCTGAATCTGTCTCCACCACACACACAGACAGTGCATTCCAGATCCTAACCACTCGCTGTCTGAATCTGTCTCCACCACACTCTCAGACAGTACATTCCAGATCCTAACCACTCGCTGTGTGAATCTGTCTCCACCACACTCTCAGACAGTGCATTCCAGATCCTAAGCATTTGCTGTTTTTGAAAGGTTTTCCTCTGGTCACTATCCTGTTGTCAATGACTTTAAATCTCTGTCCTGTTTCTTGATCTTTCCAGCGTGAATGCCTCAGTGATTAAATTTTCCAGGATTTTTGGGGGAATTTTCCAGGGTGAATTCATTCCTTGGCTTTATGTATTTTGAACCCTGACTAATTACCAAAACATGAGTCAACATCTTCAGGAAAGGAGAAATAGAAGGACAGGAATGAAAGTGAAATAAAAACTATGCAGAGCTTGAGCTGGTGTGGCACAGGGAACATTTTCTGCTCCTGAACATTGCTCAAAAAAACTGAAGTATAACAAGTCAACATAGCATTTAATCCATGACATCTCCATACTGAGTTTTCTTTCCTCCAGTCTCAGTGTTTTCCGCAGAATCAGTCTTCTGATTCTTCATACCTGCAAACAGAACAGAATTATAGAACCATACAGCACAGATCATCATTTGACTCATCCAGCCAGGGTCAGCTCTTTAAACGAGTTAAGCAATACTAGGAGTGTCACGGAGATCAGTGCCAAGGCTTCAACCGTTTACAATCGATATTAATGACTTGGGTGAGGAACAAGATGTACTGTATCCAAATTAGCTGATGATACAAAGACAGTTAGGAATGCAAGTTATGAGGATATAAAGAATCAATGATAGGTTCAGTGAGGGGGGGGGGGTGGGGAGGAATGGGGTGTAATGTGCGAAAATGTGAGATTGTCAACTTTGACAGGAAGAATAGGAAAACAAATAATTTAAGTGGAGAGACTGCAGAATGCTGTGTACAGAGGATGTAGCTGTTCTCAAACACGAATCACAAAAAAAAAAATCAGCATGCAGGTACAGCATGAAGTTAGGAAGACAAATAGAACGTTCACCTTTTTGTAAAGGGAGTACAGTATTAAAGTCTTACTAAAACTGTACAGAGTTTTGGAGAGACCACACCTCCAGCGCTACATGAACTTTTAACCTCCTTATGTAAAGAGGGGTATATTTGCATTGGGAGCAGTTCAGAGATTTACTAGACTGATTCTTGGCATGAGGTTAGGTGGACAAGTTAACAGGTTGGGCTTGTACTCATTGGAGTTTAGAAGAATGAGGGGTGATCTAATGAAACATAGGAGGTGGGGGTTTGACAAGGTAAATGCTGGGAGTATATTTCCTCCCCTGGGGGAAATCTAGAACTAAAGGACGGTTTCACAATAGAGGATGTTCCATTTAAGGTGGAGAGGAAAAGGAATTTCAATGGAGGATTGTGTGTGTTTGACCCAGCCAGCAATGGGGGCTGGGTCACTGAATACATTCAAGGCTGAATTAAAGAGATGTTTGATTGACAAGGGAGTGGGAGTCAAGAGTTAAGGGGAAGGGGAAGGTGCAGACAGGGAATTGAGTACATAATCAGATCAGCTATGATCTTACTGAGTGGTGGAGAAGGGTTGAAGAGCTGAATGGCCTACTCCTAATTCTTACATTCCCTACATTTCGGTAAACAATTATGTTTTAAAAATTACTTTCAAGGCAGTGCATTCTGGATCTCCATAACCTGCTGCATAAAACATTTCTAATCTTCTCTCTGGTGCTTCTGTGCATTGCCTTAAAGATAAACTGAAATCAAAGGCCCCCCTGTGCATAGGCCCTTTGGGGGTTACTAAAGGCTGATGATTTGCTACGGAAATTACAAGATTGCTGTACAGGATTATTAGTTTTTTCCCCCTTTGTGATCTCCCAGAGGCACTAACTTGTACTGATGATGAGCTACCCACTCCCACAACCAGAGATTATCCACCCTCACCACTAATCCCAGTTAGCAGGTGAACTCTGCCCCACTTCTCACAACTGTTGTATTACATTGAACATAGTACAGTATTCCTGATTTATGCTGACTTAGCTGTTGCAGGTAAGGCTGATGCAACTGACCTTGGTGCTCCTTGATCAGGCAGAGGGAAATAAAATTCCAATCCTGATAGCTGCACAGTGATCCACACAATCAGCACCTCTGATTCCCCCACAGAATCCCTACAATGCAGAAAGAGGCCATCGAACCCACTGAGTCTGCACTGACTCTTCAAAAGAGCACCCACCCAGGCCCCTCCTTCTGCCCTATCCTTGTAACCTCATGATTTACCATGGCTAATCCACCTAACCTAATCAAACATTTTTGGAATGTGGGAGGAAGGCAGAGCACCCGGAAGAAACCCAAACATGGGGAGAATTCATAATCACTGTGCCACCTTAACAGCTCAGTCAGCATGATTCAACTCTGGGTGAACAAATCTTGTGATCTGAAGATACTTACAGAAGCTTGGTTTTGGTAATTGAAGAAGTTCACATTTCCTTTAACTCAACTTCCACAAGTTTGTGAAATTGCCCAAAAGAATGGAATTATAACAATTCGAACCTTCAAGTCAAAAAAAACCTCTACTTTCCAATGAGGAATAAGGCCCAGGCTCGACCACAATAACTTTTAGACAGCTTTTTTTTTACTCATGTCGCTTTTTTGGTTACTCATGTTGAATGTTGTAATTGCTGGGACTGGATTAATTTAAAAAATCTATTGCAAACGTCACATAATCCCAGGGTCAACAGAGAATGCCTTACGAACAAGGTAAAGTTCCCTCTACACTGTCAAACAGTCCCTAGACAGATAGAGCAGAGGGTTAGATAGAGTCAAGTTCTTTCTACACTGTCCTCATCAAACACTCCCAGGATAGGTACAGCACAGAGTTAGATCCAGAGTAAAGCTCCTTGCACTCTGTCCCCCAAACAGTCCCTGGACCCTGGATGGAGTTAGATAGAGTAAAGCTCTCTCTACATTGTCCCCACCAAACACTCCCAGGGCAGATACAGTGCAGGGTTAGATACAGAATTATATGATAAAGGGTAGACCTATCAAGAGTATAGAAATGCAGAGGGATCTGGGACCGCAAGTGCACAAGTCTTTGAAGGTGGCAAAACAGGTGGAGAAGGTTGCAAAGAAAGCTTTTATAGGAAGGAGTATAGAGTACAAGAGCTGGTGTCTAATGCTGCAGTTGTACAGAACGTTGGTTAGACCGCATTTGGAGTACTGCATCCAGTTCTGGTCACCTTACTACCGGAAGGACGTGGAGACCCTGGAGAGAGTGCAGAGGAGGTTTACCAGGATGCTGCCTGGTATAGAAGGACTGGGTTATGAGGAAAGATTGGGTAAATTGGGGCTGTTTTCCTTTGAAAGATGGAGATTGAGGGGGGGATCTAATAGAGGTGTATAAGATTATGAAGGGTATAGATAGAGTAAACAGTAGCAGGTTTTTTCCTAGATTGGAGACAAATATCACGAGGGGCCACGGGCTTAGGATGAGGGGGGCGAGGTATAATTTGGATGCTAGAGGGAGGCTTTTCACACAGAGGGTCGTGGGGGTATGGAATGCTCTGCCAAGTAAGGTGGTGGAGGCAGGCATGCTGGACTTGTTTAAAGTGTACTTAGATAGACACATGAGCGAAATAGGGATGGCGGGATATAGGAGACTGTTTTAAATAAGGATCGGAGCCTCGGGATGTTCCTGGAAATCAACTGTTACATGTGTTGATGCTTTTCTCTTTTACTCCACAGGTGCGTCGGTCCACCTTGTTGTCTAACGAGGGGCATGCACACGGTGGGTCGTGCGTGGGCTGCTCTTAGATGTTTCGAGAGTAGCCTAGTACTTCACGTCGTTTGTGTATGCTTAAACTGGACCAGCAGATGGGCAACATGACAGCTCAGTGACTATCACTGTTTGCTGTGCAGATACATGGATTTGGGCCGGTGTCTGTGGGAGTTTGCGCATTCTCCCCGTGCCTGTGTGGGTTTTCTCCGGGTGCTCCGGTTTCCTCCCACACCCCAAAGATGTGCTCTTAGGCTGACTGGTGTAACAAATTGTCCCTAAATTATTCTCCCCTCAATCTGGTTTCCAATGTGGGTGCCATAAACATAGACATGGGTCAAGGGTGGAGGAGGAAAAGCACAATGTTAAAGTGGCGGCATGGGCTCGTTGGGCCGAAGGGCCTGTTTCCCATGCTGTGTTGTTCTTTGTTCTACTCTGCCTCAATGTGTCACAAACAGAATCTCAAAACATCATCCATTCTAAAAAGTGTAAGATCAGAAGTACAAAATCATTGCAATAATGACATTTATCTATTTCTGCCCAAACTACTCAATGGGAAATGTTACCTACAGCCCAAATTGCAAACAAATGGAGGGTCTGTTAATGGTAACGGGGAGGGGGGAATCTATACCTGAGAACCGAGTTGACACTTTTCTAATTCACTACATTATGAATTTCAAGAACTTTGATTTTGGTTATCTCTTGTGCAGATTCTTATCAAATGCATTTTCCACACACCACATAGATGACATTCTTATCTCCGTAATGTGAATTCAGAAACATTCCACTGGATTAGTCAGACATAGCTACCCAACATTTCTCAACACTGACTTTCTGATTAGTTCAGACTTGTCCAAATATTTTTAGTTTCAAGAAACTTTGCCAAAACCAACATGAAACTGGTAAGTCTGCAGGTTTTTGGTTTCTCCCTCCCTTGTCTCAAACATACATCATAGAGAGAAAAAGCCAGTCTTTCACTCACTGTAGCATCCAAGTCTCTCTCAGATTCACTTTTGTTCAGAAACATCTTTATTTTCATTCAGCAAACAAAATGTTCTGCTTCTCCTCCCTGTGGGGATAACTTTGCCAATATTTCAGTTTCAGACACTGACACAGACAAGTTCATTCACATGCTTTCCTGGGTATTCTCACCTTTATCAGGTTTCGGTGGCATTGCTCCAGTCTCGAGGTAAACCCACAGGTTTGAGCATTTCTGTGTCTCCATTCGTGTCACTACATAACTCATCAACGACCCTGTCACTGTATCAGAGGGAGCAGTTATTGTGAAGTGCTAAATAATATCTCAATCATGAATAAAACCCAGTCTAGAGATGAAGGGATTGGACATAGCCAAATCAGGTTAACTGAGATCAAAAAAGACAGTTACTACTTTAAACTTTGTCAATCATCATCAGATGAAAGCCAATTGCTACGAATCAAACTTTTTGCACACTCCACAACCTTTCTCATCAGCTAACCGGTAAATCACCTCCTGGGCCTGACTACTGCAAATTATTACACTTGGTGATTTCTGTTCTGGATTGGCTGGGTGGCTGATACGTGACTGTTGTGTGCCTGGTACTTCTACTGTACACAACTCAAATGTCAGTCACAGTTCAATGTCTTTGTTTCCAAGACACTGTCCCCGGATATTGAACATATATTTAAACTATAGTTCCAGCGCAGCATTGCTGGGGTTCCTGCCGTTCTGCTGCCATGAAAAGCAGGGGTATTGTCCTAGCATGCTGTTCAACATCTCTCCCTCCACCAAAATTCCTAAATATAGGATATTGGTCATTTATCAAATTGCTGTTTGTGGGAACTTTCAAACTGGTTTGTATTTTCCCAAAAAACAAATGAGTAGCTGTCAAAGGTATTCCATTGTCTCTGAAATTATTTGGGAAATTCTGACTTTGTGAATTCTGTTCATAAAGTTATACAGTGCAGAAGAGGCCCTTCAGCCATCGGGTCTGCACTGACATGCAAGAAACATCTGAACTCTCATCAAATCCCATTTACCAACATTTTGGCCCATTGCCCTAGATGTTACGACATGCCAAGTGCTCATCCAGGTACTTTCTAAAGGATGTGAGGCACCCCACCTTTATCATCCTCCCAGACAGCTCATTCCAGACCATCACCACCCTCTGGGTAAAAAAAAGCGTTTCCTCACATTCCCCCCTAAACCACCTTCCCCACGCCTGGAATTTGTATCTCCTCATAATTGCCTCTTCAACTAAGGGAAACAGCTGCACCCTATCCACTCTGTTTGTACACCTCAATCGGGTCCTCCTTCAGACTTCCCTGTACCAATGAAAACAACCCGCTGTTACTTAAATTTAATATTTTTTGATGATTATTATAGGGATTGAAGGTTGAAACAAACTGTGAAGCTTGTAACTCTATGAACGGGCAGAGTGTGAATGGTCACATCACCTGTCAAAGCACTAGCGAAAGTAACTACGTTGCAGAGAAAATCTCAGGCCAAATTCTTGCTCACCCTCACATCATGAAGGCACCGACTATTGCTGGGATATGGTTTTTGCGACCCCTTGTCACCCACCCAATTGGCCAATCTTCAAATACACACATTAACAGATCATTTACCCCCATCTGGCTTCAGTGAGTTTCTGGCAGACAATCTTCAGTCCACCTATACCACCCATCCAGTGTTTCTTATCACAGAAAAACTTACATTTTTATATTGACTTTCTCAAATTCGTGATGTGGTAAAGTATGTTCAAAGAATCATAGAAACACTCCAGTGCAGAAAGAGGCTATTTGGCCAATCAAGTCTGCACCGACCACAAACCCACCCAGGTCCTACCCCCATATCCCTACACATTTTACCCACTAATCCCTCTAACCTACACATCTCAGGACACTAAGGGGCAATTTTAACATGGCCAATCAACGTAACCCACACATCTTTGGACTGTGGGAGGAAATCCACACAGACATGAGAAGAATGTGCAAACTCCACACAGACAGTGACCCGAGCCAGGAATCAAACCCAGGTCCCTGGCGCAGTGAAGCAGCAATGCTAACGACTGTGCTACCGTATTGTTACGGCCAATATTTTTGAAATCTAGTTAGTATTATATTGTGGGAAATGCAGCAGCCAATTTGTGTTCAGTAAGATCCGCATATCAATAAGATATCAACCATATAATCAGCTTTAATGTTGTTGGTTGAGGAACAAACGTTGAGCAGGAAGCTCAAGAAACCAAAGAACTCCCTTACTCAACTTCAAACAGTGCCATGGATCAAAATCCAACTCAGAAAGCAAATGGAAGTAAAATTTTCATCTGAAAGACGATGCCTCAGCATTGCATTGAAGAGAACTTCAACTTGCATTGTTGACCAGAACAAGCCAAATTTCTTCTTAAAGCTGTAAGGCTCATTTGGAGTAATTATATAGGATGAGTTACAAATTACTATTCTCCTTTTGTACATGTCATTCACAGGGGATGACTAGAGAAAGGTCAGAAATTTAGTGTTACAAGAAGTTAATTTACAACTTGTGCAACATGGTAGAACATTAAGAAATGTACTGACCTACTGACAACAAAATATTCCATTGCAATGGGAAAGGGAGCTTTTTATTCAGCAGCCTCTGCGTAACAAATGCAGCACTGGTACCTGGAGAGTTTTTTAAAAAGAAAATTGCAAAACTATTAAACCAGAGCCTCTAAAAGGTTACATCTTCAACAATGGAAATTACACACATTACCTAATACAAATGTGCCAATCCCCTTCATAAATGCATGTGACTGGCAAGCAGCATACTCCGGGAGACCCTGCAGAATAAAGAAAAGAAAGATAACGCTCCAACCCAACCCGGTTAATATTCTGATCATAGAATTGGGTAACGTCCTGATTAGAGGTAAAGGCAAAATACTGCGGATGCTGGAAACTGAAGTACAAACAGAAAATGCTGGAGAATCTCAGCAGGTCTGACAGCATCCGTGGGGAAAGAATAGGGCCAACCCTTTCTCAGAGCTGAACAAAGCTCTGAGTTAGATAGTCACTGGACAGGAGGGGCTGGGTGGGACCGGGCTTGGGGGGTGGGGGATGAGGGGGGGGTGGGGGATGAGGGGTGGGGGATGAGGGGGGGGGGGTGGGGGATGAGGGGGGGGGGGGGGGTGGGGGATGGGGTGGGGGATGAGGGGGGGGATGAGGGGGGGGTGGGGGATGAGGGGGGGGTGGGATGGGGTGGGGTGGGGAGGGGTGGGATGGGGTGGGGAGGGAGGAGTGGGGTGGGGAGGGAGGAGTGGGGTGGGGGGGGATGGGGGTGGGGGGATGAGGGTGGGGGGGATGAGGGGGAGATGAGGGTGAGGGGGGAGATGAGGGTGAGGGGGGGAGATGAGAGTGAGGGGGGGAGGGGGGAGATGAGGGTGGGGGGGAGATGAGGGTGAGGGGGGGAGATGAGGGGGAGATGAGGGTGAGGGGGAGATGAGGGTGAGAGATGAGGGTGAGGGGGGAGGGGGGATGAGGGTGAGGGGGGAGGGGGGAGATGAGGGTGAGGGGGGGAGGGGGGGAGATGAGGGTGAGGGGGGAGATGAGGGTGAGGGGGGGAGATGAGGGTGAGGGGGGGAGGGGGGGAGAGGGGAGGGCGGAGGAGGGGGTGGTTTACCGGGTGTTTTGCCGCCACCGCCTCCTCTACGCGGCTCAGGCCCAGATTCACCATTGCGGAAACCGGAACCGGAAAATCGGAAGCGGGGGATTTCAGATCCGGGTCAGAGCGGGGCCCGGGGGTGGGGATGGAGATTTCAGGGCCCGGCAGGTACATCCTCAACCTGCAGCCCCCATCACTGACCTACCGCCACATCCTCAGTGTTCCCCCAGGATTTCAGAGGCTTCACTGTCACTCAGGATACTGAGCTGCAGCAATGTCCCAGCTCTGATCTGTCCAACTCAACCTGGAATATATTCACTGACTCAGCCTGGGGGAGAGACTCTCAAAGATTAATGATCCTGTGAGAAAAAGAATTCCTCCTCATCTCTACCTTAAATGGAAGATCTCTTAATTTGAACCTGTGTGTCGTGTTCTAGATTACCTCACGCGGGGAAGCATCCTCTCGATGTCTACCGTGTAAATCTATCACAGAATTGTAGATGATCGCCTCTCATTCTTCTAAACCCCATACATATTGGCTCAATCTTATCAACCTTTCCTCATAAAACAATCTGTTCATCCCAGGAATCACCTAGTCAACTGTTTATTTCCAATGAAAGTCTATCCCTCCTTACGTAAGGAGATCAAAACTGTACACAAGTTCTCTGGGTACGGTCTAACCAATACCCTTTATAGTTGTACTTCATACTTCATCTTTGCAATAGCCATCCTCATAAAATTTAATCTGTACTCTCTCTAGCGGAATCACAACGTAGTTGTAATGCTTCCCTTAGACCATACACATATAACATCATTCTTGCTGGCAGGAGAGTGAAGTTTATTTAAAGGAGGGAGGAAATCAGACAGATGAAGTTATTGTGCATTCTCCTGCTTCTCATATTAATACTTGAAGATGCCTCAATGAGGATCCCTCTGCATCTTATTGGCTGGGAAATGGTGGATTGTGATCATAAAGATGAAGATACTTGGCCGCACTTGGAGTATTGCGTACAGTTCTGGTCGCTGCATTATAAGAAAGATGTGGAGGCATTGGAAAGGGTGCAGAGGAGGTTTACCAGGATGTTGCCTGGTATGGTGGGAAGCTCTTATGAGGAAAGGCTGAGGGACTTGAGGTTAAATTCATTAGAGAGAAGAAGGTTATAAGGTGTCTTTCAGGTCGAACCAAGCAAACAAACTTAAATTACATTCGGACAAAGAAAAAGGGGGCGGCTCCCCAAAAGGAGGGGGAACAGCCCAAACAGAAACAAGAAGTACAAAGGAAACTTAAGACATGTCAAATCAAAATGTGCTTGTCGGGGTCTATAAGGCACCTCAGCCCCTGCGGTGCCCAACGGGCACAGAAGACCTCGACTGTGCCCGCGGACACCACGTGCTCCCTCTCCAGGGACACCTGGCCATGAACGTAGCCGCGGTAGAGGGACAGACAGAGAAGGTTACGAGGTGACCTAATTGAGGCATACAAGATAATCAAAGGATTGGATAGGGTGGACAGTGAGAGCCTTTTACCTCAGATGGCGATGGTTAACACAAGGGGACATAGCTTTAAATTAAGGGGTGGTAATTATAGGACGGATGTCAGAGGTAGGTTCTTTACTCAGAGGGTAGTAAGGGTGTGGAATGCCCTGCCTGCAGCAGTTGTGGACTCGCCAACTTTAAGAGCGTTCAAATGGTCTGTGGATGGGCATATGGATAACATTGGAATAGTTTAGGTTAGAGGGTCATTAGATTGGTTCCACTGGTTGGCGCAACATCGAGGGCCAAAGGGCCTGCACTGCGCTGGAATGTTCTATGTTCTATGATACGGGGGAGAAACGTCAAATGATGGGGGTCAAGGAGAGCCTGTAAAAGCTTTTAGTATTCTGCTCCTTAAATAACAATCACGATTCAAAAACAGACATTACTGGAAATGCACAACATGCTACATCAGCAAGAGTAAAGTTTAGATGTAAATGTTTGTTCAGAGATGTGCTCATAAATGTGTTAAGATTCTTTCCATTGAAACTACTATGCTTTTGTGGAAAGTAGGGAGGAGATCTACCAGCGAGCTCTCATAATGATACTTAAAACAGTGAACAATCGCTGCATTCTTTCATGAACATTATTTTTCTGCTGCGTTTTGTGTCAAACAGAATAAATGGGGGTTTGTAACAATGCAAAGCTGCTGGGAGCTGAAAGCAGAATCATCAGGCAGTGGTGTTAATCTCACATATTTTTGATTTGATTTATTATTGTAACATGTACGAGCATACAATGAAAAGTATTGTTTCTTGTGTGCTATACAGACTAAGCATACCATTCATAGAGAAGGAAAGGAGAGGGTGCAGAATGTAGTGTTGTCCAGTCATAGCTAGGGTGTAGAGAAAGAGCAACTTTTTGCAAGCTAAGTCCATTGATGGCAGCAGAGAAGAAACTGTTCTTAGAATTATAGAATCTTACAGTGCAGAAGGAGGCCATTTGTGGCATTGACTGTGCATTGGCCACAATCCCACCTAGGCCCTATCTCCATAACCCCATGCATTTACCTCAGCTAGTAGCAATTTAGCATGGCCAATTCACCTAACCTGCACATCTTTGGACTGTGGGAGGAAACTGGAGCACCCGGAGGAAACCCATGCAGACACAGGGAGAATGTGCAAACTCCACACAGACAGTGACCATAACCGGGAATTGAACCCGAGTCCCCGGCACTGTGAGGTAGCAGTGCTAACCACTGTGCCACCATGCTTCCTCGAGTTGTTTGGTATGTGTCGTCAGACTTCTGTATCTTTTTCCTGACAGACGAAGGTGAAAGAATGTCCAGGGTCCATGGGGTCTTTAATTATGTTGGCTGCTTTTCTGAGAAAGCGGGAAGTGTAGACAAAGTCAATGGATGTAAAGCTGATTTGAGTATGAATTGGGCATGTGATGAGGTCTTCATCCTTTTAATAGAATTTCTGAGATTCAGTTCTGAACAGACCAGGATACAATATTAAAGGGTAGGATTGTAAAGCGACGCAGGAAAACAGGGACCTATGGATACACGTGGATAAGCTATAGAAAGTAGCAGGACAGGGTAAGTAGTTCAAAAACCATGCATATCTTGTGATTCATAAACACAAATTGAGTATAAGAGAAGTTAAGAAGGCGGTTTACACATTTTTTAGGGGGAAGGGCCATGAGATTTTTTTTGGAGGGATTGTAGTTTTGGGGGTCTTGGTTTTGGAGTATTTTGGGGACGTTGAGGCCTCTGCATGGGATTTAGAAGGGTGGTTGTTTATGGGGCTTTCTGTGGGTTTGGGGGGGATGAGGTTTCTTTTGGAGAGTTGGTTTTTGGGAGTTGGTTTTTTGGGGATGTTGGGGTTTTTGGAGAGTGAGATTTTGGGCAGTTGATTTTTTGGGGAGTTGGGGTTTAGAGTAGTTGGTTTTTAGGCAGTTTTTTGGGGAGTTGTTCTTTGGGGGGGGTTGGGGGTTTTTGGGCAGTTGGTTTGGGGAGTTGGGAGTTTAGGGAAGTTGGTTTTTAGGCAGTTGGTTTTTTGGGGAGTGTTTTTTGGGGGGGTTGGGGGTTTTTGGGCAGTTGGTCTGGGGAGTTGGGAGTTTAGGGAAGTTGTTTGTTGGGGGGGTTGGGGGTTTTTGGGCAATTGTTTTTTTGGGGAGTTGGGAGTTTAGGGGAGTTGTTTCTTTGGGGGGGGTTGAGGAATTTTGGGCAGTTGGTTTTTTTGGGAGTAGCGTTTTTTGGGAAGGTTGGGGGCTTAGGGGAATTGGTTTTTTTGGGGGGTTTTGGGGAGTTGGTTTTTAGGGGATTGGGGTTTTTGGGAGAGTTGGAATTTTGGGGGAGTTTTTTTTTGGGGAGTTGGATTTTTTGAAGGTTGGGGGTTTTGGGGAGTTGATTTGGGGGGTTGAGTTTGGTTTTATGGAGCGTTTTTTTGGGGTTCAGTTTTTGGGGAGGTTTGGGGTTTGGTTTGTGGCGAGTTAGTTTTTTGGAGTTTTTTGGGGGTTGGGATTTGGGGAGTTGATTTTTTAGAGGGTTGGGGGTTTTGGGGTGTTGAGTATTTGGGGAGTTGGGGTGATTTGGGAGTGTGGTTTTGCTTTCTGCGGGAATTGGGGATTTATTGGGGGTCTGGTTTGGGGATTGGGATTTGTTGGGGTTTATTCGGGGTCTGGTTTGGGGATCGGGATTTATTGGGGTTTATTGGGGGTCTGGTTTGGGGATTGGGATTTGTTGGGGTTTATTGGGGGTCTGGTTTGGGGATTGGGATTTGTTGGGGTTTATTGGGGGTCTGGTTTGGGGTTTATTGGGGGTCTGGTTTGGGGTTTATTGGGGGTCTGGTTTGGGATTTATTGGGGTTTATTGGGGGTCTGGTTTGGGATTTATTGGGGGTCTGGTTTGGGATTTATTGGGGTTTATTGGGGGTCTGGTTTGGGGTTTATTGGGGGTCTGGTTTGGGATTTATTGGGGGTCTGGTTTGGGATTTATTGGGGTTTATTGGGGGTCTGGTTTGGGATTTATTGGGGGTCTGGTTTGGGATTTATTGGGGGTCTGGTTTGGGATTTATTGGGGGTCTGGTTTGGGATTTATTGGGGGTCTGGTTTGGGATTTATTGGGGTTTATTGGGGGTCTGTTTTGGGGTTTATTGGGGGTCTGGTTTGGGATTTATTGGGGGTCTGGTTTGGGATTTATTGGGGGTCTGGTTTGGGATTTATTGGGGGTCTGGTTTGGGATTTATTGGGGTTTATTGGGGGTCTGGTTTGGGATTTATTGGGGGTCTGGTTTGGGATTTATTGGGGTTTATTGGGGGTCTGGTTTGGGATTTATTGGGGGTCTGGTTTGGGATTTATTGGGGGTCTGGTTTGGGATTTATTGGGGGTCTGGTTTGGGATTTATTGGGGTTTATTGGGGGTCTGGTTTGGGGTTTATTGGGGGTCTGGTTTGGGATTTATTGGGGTTTATTGGGGGTCTGGTTTGGGATTTATTGGGGGTCTGGTTTGGGGTTTATTGGGGGTCTGGTTTGGGGTTTATTGGGGGTCTGGTTTGGGATTTATTGGGGGTCTGGTTTGGGATTTATTGGGGGTCTGGTTTGGGATTTATTGGGGGTCTGGTTTGGGATTTATTGGGGTTTATTGGGGGTCTGGTTTGGGGTTTATTGGGGGTCTGGTTTGGGATTTATTGGGGGTCTGGTTTGGGATTTATTGGGGGTCTGGTTTGGGATTTATTGGGGGTCTGGTTTGGGATTTATTGGGGTTTATTGGGGGTCTGGTTTGGGATTTATTGGGGGTCTGGTTTGGGATTTATTGGGGTTTATTGGGGGTCTGGTTTGGGATTTATTGGGGGTCTGGTTTGGGGTTTATTGGGGGTCTGGTTTGGGATTTATTGGGGGTCTGGTTTGGGGTTTATTGGGGTTTATTGGGGGTCTGGTTTGGGATTTATTGGGGGTCTGGTTTGGGATTTATTGGGGGTCTGGTTTGGGATTTATTGGGGGTCTGGTTTGGGATTTATTGGGGGTCTGGTTTGGGATTTATTGGGGTTTATTGGGGGTCTGGTTTGGGATTTATTGGGGGTCTGGTTTGGGATTTATTGGGGTTTATTGGGGGTCTGGTTTGGGATTTATTGGGGGTCTGGTTTGGGGTTTATTGGGGGTCTGGTTTGGGATTTATTGGGGGTCTGGTTTGGGGTTTATTGGGGGTCTGGTTTGGGGTTAAGGCTGAGCCTCTCTCAGGCCTGGTCTCCGCCCGCTCCCAGGCCCCGCCCCGACCCAGCCTGGCTGCAGCTTCCAACCATCCGACAGCGGCTCTGGGTGAGTACGGGGCCCGAGGAGGGGGGCGGCGGGCCCGGAGCCGGAGCCGGGGGAGGGGGGCGGCGAGCCGGGGCCCGGGGAGGGGGGGCGGCGAGCCGGGGCCCGGGGAGGGGGGGAGCCCGGGGAGGGGGGGAGGGGGGGAGCCGGGGGAGGGGGAGGGGGGCGGCGGGCCGGGGCCCGGGTCGGGGGGCGGCGGGCCCGGGTCCGAAGCCTCTCTGTCCCTGGGAAGCCGGAGAGAGGAGAGGCCCCGGGAGGAGAGGGGGTAATGGGGCTGTCAGAGCGCGGGGGGGGTGGGGACAGCCTGGGGCTGAGGACCAGCACAGCAAGGCCTGGCTTCAGTGATGGCGAGATTGTGCGGTGGTGGAGATTTGAAGCAAATTAAAGTGAAAGCAGATAATGAGGAAGATTAGGCATGTGTAGATGGTGACAGAGAGCTTCATATCCGCGGCCTGTATTCAAATACCAGTTGGGACAGTTGGGATTTAAAGCTGAGCTGAGGCTGAATGGTTACATCCTGAATACCGGGTGCGGTCGCTTCATTGTGATATTCAATTCATTTTGTGTTTTAACAAATCGAGTCTCAGACTGGGTGTTGGAGAAGCAAAGTGTCTGCACAAACAAGGGGTGAGTGCTTGATGTGACCAGCATATCTGAGAAATCACACACCCTGTCCTGGGAGTGTTTGATGGGGGACAGTGTAGAGGGAGCTTTACTCTGTATCTAACCCCGTGCTGTACCTGTCCTGGGAGTGTTTGATGGGGACAGTGTAGAGGGAGCTTTACTCTGTATCTAACCCCGTGCTGTATCTGTCCTGGGAGTGTTTGATGGGGGACAGTGTAGAGGGAGCTTTACTCTGTATCTAACCCCGTGCTGTATCTGTCCTGGGAGTGTTTGATGGGGGACAGTGTAGAGGGAGCTTTACTCTGTATCTAACCCCGTGCTGTATCTGTCCTGGGAGTGTTTGATGGGGGACAGTGTAGAGGGAGCTTTACTCTGTATCTAACCCCGTGCTGTACCCGTCCTGGGAGTGTTTGATGGGGGACAGTGTAGAGGGAGCTTTACTCTGTATCTAACCCTGTGCTGTACCTGTCCTGGGAGTGTTTGATGGGGACAGTGTAGAGGGAGCTTTACTCTGTATCTAACCCCGTGCTGTATCTGTCCTGGGAGTGTTTGATGGGGGACAGTGTAGAGGGAGCTTTACTCTGTATCTAACCCCGTGCTGTACCCGTCCTGGGAGTGTTTGATGGGGGACAGTGTAGAGGGAGCTTTACTCTGTATCTAACCCTGTGCTGTACCTGTCCTGGGAGTGTTTGATGGGGACAGTGTAGAGGGAGCTTTACTCTGTATCTAACCCCGTGCTGTACCTGTCCTGGGAGTGTTTGATGGGGACAGTGTAGAGGGAGCTTTACTCTGTATCTAACCCCGTGCTGTACCCGTCCTGGGAGTGTTTGATGGGGGACAGTGTAGAGGGAGCTTTACTCTGTATCTAACCCTGTGCTGTACCTGTCCTGGGAGTGTTTGATGGGGACAGTGTAGAGGGAGCTTTACTCTGTATCTAACCCTGTGCTGTACCTGTCCTGGGAGTGTTTGATGGGGGGACAGTGTAGAGGGAGCTTTACTCTGTATCTAACCCCATGCTGTACCTGTCCTGGGAGTGTTTGATGGGGGACAGTGTAGAGGGAGCTTTACTCTGTATCTAACCCCGTGCTGTACCTGTCCTGGGAGTGTTTGATGGGGACAGTGTAGAGGGAGCTTTACTCTGTATCTAATCCTGTGCTGTACCTGTCCTGGGAGTGTGATGGGGGACAGTGTAGAGGGAGCTTTACTCTGTATCTAACCCCGTGCTGTCCCTGTCCTGGGAGTGTTTGATGGGGGACAGTGTAGAGGGAGCTTTACTCTGTATCTAACCCCGTGCTGTACCTGTCCTGGGAGTGTTTGATGGGGGGACAGTGTAGAGGGAGCTTTACTCTGTATCTAACCCCGTGCTGTCCCTGTCCTGGGAGTGTTTGATGGGGACAGTGTAGAGAGAGTTTTACTCTGTATCTAACCCCGTGCTGTACCTGTCCTGGGAGTGTTTGATGGGGGACAGTGTAGAGGGAGCTTTACTCTGTATCTAACCCCGTGCTGTATCTGTCCTGGGAGTGTTTGATGGGGGACAGTGTAGAGGGAGCTTTACTCTGTATCTAACCCCGTGCTGTATCTGTCCTGGGAGTGTTTGATGGGGACAGTGTAGAGGGAGCTTTACTCTGTATCTAACCCCGTGCTGTACCCGTCCTGGGAGTGTTTGATGGGGGACAGTGTAGAGGGAGCTTTACTCTGTATCTAACCCTGTGCTGTACCTGTCCTGGGAGTGTTTGATGGGGACAGTGTAGAGGGAGCTTTACTCTGTATCTAACCCCGTGCTGTACCTGTCCTGGGAGTGTTTGATGGGGACAGTGTAGAGGGAGCTTTACTCTGTATCTAACCCCGTGCTGTACCCGTCCTGGGAGTGTTTGATGGGGGACAGTGTAGAGGGAGCTTTACTCTGTATCTAACCCTGTGCTGTACCTGTCCTGGGAGTGTTTGATGGGGACAGTGTAGAGGGAGCTTTACTCTGTATCTAACCCTGTGCTGTACCTGTCCTGGGAGTGTTTGATGGGGGGACAGTGTAGAGGGAGCTTTACTCTGTATCTAACCCCATGCTGTACCTGTCCTGGGAGTGTTTGATGGGGGACAGTGTAGAGGGAGCTTTACTCTGTATCTAACCCCGTGCTGTACCTGTCCTGGGAGTGTTTGATGGGGACAGTGTAGAGGGAGCTTTACTCTGTATCTAATCCTGTGCTGTACCTGTCCTGGGAGTGTGATGGGGGACAGTGTAGAGGGAGCTTTACTCTGTATCTAACCCCGTGCTGTCCCTGTCCTGGGAGTGTTTGATGGGGGACAGTGTAGAGGGAGCTTTACTCTGTATCTAACCCCGTGCTGTACCTGTCCTGGGAGTGTTTGATGGGGGGACAGTGTAGAGGGAGCTTTACTCTGTATCTAACCCCGTGCTGTCCCTGTCCTGGGAGTGTTTGATGGGGACAGTGTAGAGAGAGTTTTACTCTGTATCTAACCCCGTGCTGTACCTGTCCTGGGAGTGTTTGATGGGGGACAGTGTAGAGGGAGCTTTACTCTGTATCTAACCCCGTGCTGTACCTGTCCTGGGAGTGTTTGATGGGGACAGTGTGGAGGGAGCTTTACTCTGTATCTAACCCCGTGCTGTACCTGTCCTGGGAGTGTTTGATGGGGACAGTGTGGAGGGAGCTTTACTCTGTATCTAACCCTGTGCTGTACCTGTCCTGGGAGTGTGATGGGGGACAGTGTAGAGGGAGCTTTACTCTGTATCTAACCCCGTGCTGTACCTGTCCTGGGAGTGTTTGATGGGGACAGTGTGGAGGGAGCTTTACTCTGTATCTAACCCTGTGCTGTACCTGTCCTGGGAGTGTGATGGGGGACAGTGTAGAGGGAGCTTTACTCTGTATCTAACCCCATGCTGTACCTGTCCTGGGAGTGTTTGATGGGGACAGTGTAGAGGGAGCTTTACTCTGTATCTAACCCCATGCTGTCCCTGTCCTGGGAGTGTTTGATGGGGGGACAGTGTAGAGGGAGCTTTACTCTGTATCGAACCCCGTGCTGTACCTGTCCTGGGAGTGTGTGATGGGGGACAGTGTAGAGGGAGCTTTACTCTGTATCTAACCCTGTGCTGTACCTGTCCTGGGAGTGTTTGATGGGGGCAGTGTAGAGGGAATTTGACTCTGTGGGAGAAAACCCATCGAGACACGGGAAGAATGTGTAAACTCCACACACGCAGTGATCCGAGCCCAGAATTGAACCTGGGTCCCTGGCACTGAGGCAGCTGTGCTAACCACTGTGCCACCTTGTCGCCCTTTGGAGAGGAAAGTAAGCTTGGAGAGTGGCTGATAATTCTTAAGATATTGTGTATATGTAATATTTCAGTAGGGATTTTGTAGGGCAGAAGCAGGATGTATCGAACCATAGAAAATTACAGCTCAGAAACAGGCCTTTTGGCCCTTCTTGTCTGTGCCGAACCATTTTTTTGCCCAGTCCCACTGACCTGCACTTGGACCATATGTCTGAGGATATATGTCTAAAGTTATGCAGGTTAGGTGGATTGGCCATGACAACTCGCCCCTTGGTGTTGGGGTCTAGTAGGGTAAATACATGGGGTTACGGGGATGGGGTCTGGGTGGGATTTTTGTGTGCAGACTCTACGGGCTGAATTGACTCCTTCCTTCTGCATTGTCTGGATTCCATGATTCTATGGAACCTTTACCAGTCTCACTTATGAGAGCTCAGAAAGGGACTTTATACAGAGAGGAGATTAGCAGAGTAGATAGTGAGTTTCCTGGAACAGAGAGATTTTGGAGCATTTGGGAAGGTAGGGAAAGAGGGGGAGCTGAAAAATGTTGGTACAGGATTGAAATGGGTTGAGAGGGTTTGGAGACAGGTGTGTGTTGTGGATCAACAGAGTCTTTCTGATCTTTGAATCAAGGTTCAGGTTGAGATGTGTTTATGCTTGCTGTAATCAGAGAACTAAGGGTTGTGAGAAGCTTTAATTGATTCACTGGGACTGGACGCAAGAGAACAGTTAGGTTAGAAATGGCAGAGATATCAAGACTGATGGAAGACCGAAAAAACAAAAATTTAATAAGTGAGATCAATGCAAGAGCTGTGGCAATTTTTTCTGTAGGATATGATTATAAAAGAAATTGGATTGTGGGAGGATAGGGAGAGGAAAAATAAAAAAATGGTTTGAGATTACTTACCAGGAACAAGACCTCTGAGAGAGGGGCTGTGAGCATGACTGTGCTATTTTGCAATATTATATATTAAGTGGGGTTGGGTTGAGGTAGTGTTTTGTAACAAGAGTCAATCTGGGGAAACACGCAGTAGATGCTAAGACTGCAGGATAATAACTGATTTTAGCTAGGGATAAAGTTTTTGCAGTTTATTTATTAGTGTCACAAGAAAGCTTACATTAGAAATCACATCGAACCCTACAGTACAGAAAGAGGCCATTTGGCAAATCGAGACTGCGCCAAACACAATTCCACCGAGGCCCTACCTCTATATCCCTACATATTTTACCCACTAATCCCTCTAACCTACGCATCTCAGGCCAGAAAGGGCAATTTTAGCATGGCCAATCAACCTAACCAGCACATTTTTGGACTGTGGGAGGAAACTGGAGCACCTGGAGGAAACCCACTCACTGTGATAGTTGCAATCACATTTCATGTGTTTGTATGCACTGTCAAGTGGGTGCATGTTAGAACTAATCTGTGCAACAAGTTACACTTAGTGATTACTGATCTGTTGCAGTACACTCCATTTGCACTGGTGTGTCACTGATCTGAGACACAGCATGGATCTATAGCATTCTCTGTGAAATTAATGGGAAATTTTCTCTGGTACCACATTTTCTTCTAATCTAATTGAAGTATAATAGTTTACAATGCTTTATTCCTTCTCCCCTTTTCAGAAAAGCTGCCAGGTGTGAAGCTTATAACACATGGCAGCAAGGAGTGAGAGGAGCCCACCAAACTCCTTAGAATCTCAAGCTGCGGGGAATCACACCGGTTTTCCTAAAGAAATTTTGGCAACAAAAGTTGAAGGAAAGTACCTGTGCTTTGAGTGCCACGGGATCCTGAGGAGACCATTCCAAGCACAATGTGGTCACCGTTACTGTGCGTCCTGCTTGAAGGCAATTGTCAGGTAAGTGGTTGCGAGCTGACCATTCTCAAACCTGCATCACTGAAAACAAATTGCACACATTTGCAGTTTATGAAAAAAAACCAACAACCCTGCTATTTCCCCCTCTTAATCCCTGCTTAACCCTTTGTTGGGCTAAAATTTCACAGATGTTGACACCTGCTGACACTGGTGGATGTGGTGTTTTTAGATTTCCAGAAGGTGTTTGATAAGGTGCCTCACAAAAGGTTGCTGCAGAAGGTTAAGGTACACAGAGTTGGGGGTGAAGTGTTAGCGTGGATTGAGGATTGGTTACCTATCAGGAAGCAGAGAGTTGGAATAAATGGGTGCTTTTCTGGTTGGCAGTTGGTGACGAGTAGAGTGCCGCAGGGATGGGTGCTGGGGCCTCAACTGTTTACCATTTACACAGACAATCTGGAGGAGGGTAACGGAGTTTGCTGATGACACAAAGATGAGTGGGAAAGCAAATTGCGTGGAGGATGCGGAAAGTCTGCAGAGAGATCTGGGTAGGCTGAGCGAGTGGGCGAGGATCTGGCAGATGGAGTATAATGTTGGCAAGTGTGAGGTTATCCACTTTGGAAGGAATAATAGTAAAATAGACTATTATTTAAATGGTGAAAAATTACAACGTACTACTGTGCAGAGGTACCTGGGGGTCCTTGTGCATGAATCGCAAAAACCCAGTCTGCAAGTGCAGCAGGTGATCAAGAAGGCGAATGGGATGTTGGCCTTTACAGCGAGGGGGATAGAATATAAAAGCAGGGAGGTCTTACTGCAACTGTACAGGGTACTGGTGAGGCCGCAGCTGGAGTACTGTGTGCAATTTTAGTCCCCTTATTTGCGTAAGGATATATTGGCCTTGGAAGGAGTACAGAGAAGGTTCACCAGGCTGATTCCGGAGATGAGGGGGTTAGCTTATGAGGAGAGATTGAGTAGATTGGGCTTGTACTCGAAGGCTGAGGGGTGATCTTTCAGGGACATATATGATAATGAAGGGGCTAGATAGGGTAGAGGCAGAGAGATTCTTTCCACTTAGAAAGGAAACCGGAGCTAGAGGACACAGCCTCAAAATAAGGGGGAGTCAGTTTAGAACAGAGTTGAGGAGGAACTTCTTCTCTCAAAGGGTGGTGAATCTCTGGAATTCTCTGCCCATTGAAGCAGTGGAGGCTACCTCGTTGAATATGTTTAAGTCACAGGTAGGTAGATTTCTGATCAATAAGGGAATTAAGGGTTATGGGGAGCAGGCAGGAAAGTGGAACTGAACCACTATCAGATTAGCCATGATCTTATTGAATGGCGGGGCAGGCTCGAAGGGCTAGATGGCCTACTCCTGCTCCTGTTTCTTATGTTGAGAGCCCCTCTGTGATCCAGACGTCTTTGACAGTCTGAGTTGAGCTCCTGTTGGGCTGTCTCCCATTGGGCCGTCTGTGTAACTTTTCGCAAAATGAGAACATACAATCTGCGTGCTGAGGAATGAAAGTAATGAATCTAGACACCTGGTGTTAGCAGCAAGCAAACCCAAATCAGGGTTTCACTGGGGTTTTCTGTCTACCATACCAACTAAACGTTTTTCTCCAAACTCTGACAAATAGCCTTCCCACTCATTTTTTCCATTTCTCTCACCAGCCATCATGTGGTGTCTCTTATTGCCTCTCTGACCCTGTTCAGATGCCTCATCAGTGCATCTAACTAAACATGAGGGCAAAATCTTCACTTCTTAGTTAAGAGGAAGTGCTGGAAAAATTGCAGGTTTGCTGGCAACTGTGGAGAGAGAAACAAAGTTAATGTTTTGAGTCCAGTATGATTCTTCACAACTGAAGAGAGGGAGAAATGTGGATTTTGTGCTGTTGAAAAGGGTGGAGCAAAAAGGAAGGTTGGGGTGGAGGGTGGGTGATTAAATGGCAAAGATGTCATGGAACGAAAGACAAAGGAACTGATAATGTTAGAAGTAAAGGAACGAAGCATTAGACCAGAGTAGATGTTAATAGCAGAATAAAGGTCAGCACTGTCAGAAAGCAAAACATTAGAACAAGATACAGGCCGGCACAGGGGGGTGGGGGGAATACAAAATGGAGGACAGTTTGTAGTCTGAAGTTGTTGAACTCGATGTTAAATCAAAGGGCTTAAGCGGAAGATAAGGTGCTTTTCCTGCAGTTTGCATTTAGCTTCAGGATGGCAGAGGCACAGTGGTTAGCATTGCTACTTCATAGTACCGAGGACCCGGGCTTGATTCCGGCCTTTGTTGTCCGATTGGATTGTGATGTTCTCCCCGGGTCTGCGTGGGTTTCCTCCGATGCCTCAGTTAGGTTGATTGGCCATGCTAAGTTGCCACTTAGTGCCCCAAGATGTATAGGTTAGGGGCCTTAGCAGGGTGTAATGACTCAGGAAAATCGACTGGAAAGGAACCTAGTTTATTTACAGAATGCAAAGTGAAACTACTACTGTGGTGTACACATGCTAGTCATTGTCTGGGACTAGCCTTATAGAAAAAGGCTTAGGTAATGAATTCCAGCTAGGCAGGGGAACTTATACTCAGTGAGCCCCAAAGGAAGATCAATCAGTGATTCCTCATGGATCTTGTGAGGGTTATCACACCTCTCCAAGTACAAGGGTTCTACCTTGCTCCCATGGCAGTGGACGTTGTCTGTTGCTTGTGGTGTCATCTCCAGCTCTTGTAGGGTCTGGTTGTTGGGGGGAATGGTATAATGAGTTGGTGAAGGCCTCTTTTGTGCAGAGTGCTGAACAGCCACTGCAGGAGACTCTTCCTTGGTGGTGACCTCTGATGGAGTTCCTGCCTTTTTCCTTGGATGGAGAAAGCTTTAAATTAAGGGGTGGTAGTTATAGGACGGATGTCAGGGGTAGGTTCTTTACCCAGAGGGTGGTGAGGGATTGGAATGCCCTGCCTGCTGCAGTTGTAAATGCGCCTAGTTTGGGGGCGTTTAAGAGATCAGTGGATAGGTTTATGGATGGTAAGGGTTTGGTTTAGGTTAGAGGGTCATTGCTTTTTAACTGGTTGGCGCAACATCGTGGGCCAAAGGGCCTGTTCTGTGCTGTTATGTTCTATGTTCTATCTCTGTCTTCATATCTGAGACAGAATCATTAGCATCCTGAAGACTGGCTCTTGAGATTTTAGTGGGTGGAAGATCCCCTCTGCCGGCGGCTGTGAAGGATGCCGATGGTGGCATGCCCATAGAATCCATTGTCTCTGCGGAGAGTTCCCTGCGATGGAGGTGATCTATGTGCTTCTTTAATGTCTTCTTCCTGGTTTGCATCTTATATGACTCCTGGAATCCACAGAGAGCCAAGGCCCAAATTCCTCACATGGACCGTATCTCATGGCTCGAACATGCTATCCGGTCTAAGGCCATAGAACATAGAAAAACTAAAGCACAAACAGGCCCTTCAGCCCACAAGTTGCGCTGATGATATCCCTACCTACTAGGCTTACCTATAACCCTCAATTCCATTAAGTCCCATGTACGCATCCAGAAGTCTCTTAAAAGACCCCAACGAGTTCGCCTCCACCACCACCGACGGCAGCCGATTCCACTCACTCACCACCCTCTGAGTGAAAAACTTACCCCTGACATCTCCTCTGTACCTACTCCCCAGCACCTTTAAACATGTGTCCTCTCGTAGCGACCACTCTAGCCCTGGGAAAAAGCCTCTGAGAATCCACCCGATCTATACCTCCTCCCAACATCTTATACACCTCTATCAGGTCACCTCTCGCTCCTTGTCTCTCTAAGGAGAAAAGACTGAGTTCCCTCAACCTATCCTCATAAGGCATGCCACCCAATCCAGGCAACATCCTTGTAAATCTTCTCTGCACCCTTTCAATAGCTTCTACATCCCTCCTGTAATGAGGCGGCCAGAACTGAGCACAGTACTCACATACCATCATAGCCCCTTTTCTGGGTTTCTTGTTTTAACACAACTTTGCTGCCCAAATTTAGGAATGTCAGACTAAGCCTAGTCTAAAGGCATCTGCCCATCAGTAACACAGTAAGAAGTCTCACAACACCAGGTTAAAGTCCAACAGGTTTATTTGGTAGCAAAAGCCCCGAAAGCTAATAGTATTCGCTACCAAATAAATCTGTTGGACTTTAACCTGGTGTTGTGAGACTTCTTACTGTGTTTACCCCAGTCCAACGCTGGCATCTCCACATCAGTAGCGCTGCCAGGGCTATTCCCATCAGCATATGTGGCATAGCCCTATAGTTAAACAGAAAACGAGCTTTGTTTTGAGAGAACCTGTGGTTTGTTTCTTTTTGTGATTTTTGAATGTCTGATTTTTGAACGCCCACTCAGCCATTTGAGGACAGGTGGTAAAGTGCATGCGGGCTTGTCTTACTCTGTTTGTATTCGTGAAGTCAGAAAGTCCCCACTGATAAATGGGCTCCCATTCTGTTGCGAGAATCTTGAGTATGCCATACTGAAGGATTAACGGAGTTTCTCGATGGTATTGTAAGAGGTAGTACGAATCATTCGATGCACATTGATCCATTTTGAATGGGTGTTGAGGACAAGGGTGGAGCCCATAAATTGCCCTGCACACTCTGCATGTACTCGCACACAGGGTCTCCCCAGCCATTCCTAAGGGTGCAATGAATACTATGGCCAAACTTCTTTTTTGATCTGGACAGACTTCCTCTTTTGCATCTGCCGGTTTTGTGATGGTGTACACGATTAGACTTTCTGTCCCATTGTCCCAATGATGGGACAATGCTGCTCCTGTCCCATAGGAGGAGATGTCACAGGTTACAATGAGTGGTCTCAGGGGGCCATAATCGACTAATACATTTGTTGACAGCAATTGTTGTTTGACTTTTGCAAACGCTTCCTCTTGTGGCATTTGCCATGACCATTTCTGATTTTTTTTGTTAACGCTACAAAGATATGAGGGACATACTGGCCAGAGTTGATTGGAAAGGGAGCCTAGCAGGGAAGACAGTGGAACAGCAATGGCAGGAGTTTTTGGGGGTTTTTCGGAGGCACAACATCTCAAGGAGAAGGAAACATGCTAAGGGGAGGATGAGGCATCCATGGCTGACGAGGGGAGTCCAGAACAGCACAAAATAAAAAGAGAAAGCATACAAAGTGGTGAGGATTAGTGGGAAGCCAGAGGACTGGGAAGCCTTTAAAAATGAACAGAGGACAATTGAAAAAGCAATAAGGAGGAGAAGATGAAGTATGAATGTAAGCTAGCTGGTAATATAAAAGAAGATAGGAAAAGTTTTTTTTAACAATATATATAAGATGAAAGAGAGGCAAAAATAGACATCGGACAAATGGAAGCAAAATCATTGAACCAAGAACAAAATCAGCCCGGGAAACAGGCCCTTCGGCCCAACAAGCCCGTGCCGCCATCTCAACACCACCAGTCCCCCTCTCCACCCACGACCCTTGTCTAATGTTTCATGGCCATCCAGATTGAGGGAAACTGATTTAGGGACAATTTATTACCCCCAATCAGCCTAACAGCACATCTTTGGGGTGTGGGAGGAAACCGGAGCACCCGGAGAAAACCCACGCAAGCACAGGGAGAATGCGCAAACTCCCACAGACACTGGCCCAAATCCATGTGTCTGCACGGTAATCAGTGATAGTCACTGAGCTGTCGTCTTGCCCAGTATCTGGTCCAGTTTAGGCACACACTAACGACATGAAGCACTAGGCCAATCTCGAACAACCAAGAGCAGCCCCAGTATGACCCATCGTGTGTATGCCCCTCGTTGGACACAAGGCGGACTGACTTAAAACCTGTGAATGAAAAGGGAAAAAAAAGCTCAAGACTGAGATTGATAGATTTCTACACATTAAAAGCATTGAGGGATTGAGTTTAGGAGTCAGGAGATAATGCTGCAGCTGTATAAGACCCTGGTCAGATCCCACTTGGAGTACTGTGCGCAGTTCTGGTCGTCTCATTACAGAAAGGATGTGGAAGCTATTGAACGGGTGCAGAGGAGATTTACAAGGATGTTGCCTGGATTGGGTGGCATGCCTTATGAGGATAGGTTGAGAGAGCTCGGTCTTTTCTCCTTGGAGAGACGAAGGATGAGGGGTGACCTGATAGAGGTTTATAAGATGATGAGAGGTATAGATAGGGTGGATTCTCAGAGGTTTTTTCCCAGGGCTGAAATAGCTGCCACAAGAGGACACAGGATTAGGGTGCTGGGGAGTAGGTACAGAGGAGATGTCAGGGGTAAGTTTTCACTCAGGGTGGTGGGTGTGTGGAATGGGCTGCCGTCGGTGGTGGTGGAGGTGGATTCAATAGGGTCTTTCAAGAGACTTTTGGATAAGTACATGGAACTTAGCAAGGTAAAGTGTGCCTAGTAAGTAGGCACATGTTCGGTGCAACTTGTGGGCCAAAGGGCCTGTTTGTGCTGTAATTTTTCTATGTTTCTATATGAGGGATAGTGCAGGAAAATGGTGTTGAAGTAAAAGATCAATCATGATCTCACTAAATGGTGATGCAGGCTTGAAGGACTGGATGGCCTACTCCTACTCCCATTTCTTTCTGATAGCCTTATGAGAGTATTGGAGATATGTGAAAGGACCTGTTGAACAGGGCAAGGATGCCTGCCCAAAGAACAGATGACACCTCTATTTTTCAGCCCTGTCCATTCCTAGACACCACGATAAAGTTTGATAGCCTATCTGACCAGGAGAGATGCTCCTATTATTTATTGTGGCCTCCGTCACATATGTTTGATTCTATCATTGCAGCCATGCCAAGAAACCCTTATTCACAGTTTTCTCATTTCTTGAGTTAATTTTCCCACATCGCCCATTTTCCTCCCTCTGTTAGCTTTGCTTGTCTAAAATTCAGCAGCATTTACCCTGTCTCACTGTGACAGCCACAGCCAGATTATTCATTCCTCCCTGCCCGAGAGTGTATTTGAGACAATTTTCTAGAACAATATGTTCATGAACCAACTTAGCTTTACTGATGAATAAGAACCAAAACTAAGCAGGGGACACCCAGTTAATGGTGGTGATAACCTTCAGTATTAGCTCTGCAAGTGAGGAGGGTGAGTTCTACCCAAGTTTTCAATTCAGTTAAGATAGAAATTGAACACAATAGAAGTATTGTCAGTTCTGTTAGCAGATAGAATTACAGAGGAGCAGTGGGAGGTGCTGAAGGACATACTTAGTAAAAATCAAGGTTTGTGTACATGTTGAAAGGGTAAGAGCTCCATGTATGTATGTCATTAAACACACTAAGAAGTCTCACAACACCAGGTTAGAGTCCAGCAGGTTTATTTGATGTAATCCCACAAGCTTTCGGAAATGGTGTTCCTTTGTCAGGTGTGTGGAAGGTTCTGCTCAGAGAAGGGCGTATAAAATCACACACAGTTTACAGAATACTGATTAGAATGTGAGCCTTTACAGCTAACCTGCTCTTCAAGTTTTAAAGATGCAGACAATGTGAGTGGAGATAGCATTAGCATAGGTTAAAGAGATGTGTATTGTCTCCAGACGAGACAGCGAGATTTTACAAGCCCAGGCAAGTTGTGGGGGTTACAGATAGTGCAACATGAACCCAAGATCCCGGTTGAGACCGTCCTCTTGTGTGTGGAACTTGGCTATCGGTCTCTCCTCCGTGACTCTGTACTGTTGTGTGTCATGAAGGTCACTTTGGAGAACGTTACTGTCTGATCTTCGGGTAAGTGTTCTCCAAGGCTGCCTTCACAACACACAACAGCGCAGAGTCACTGAGCAGAGACTGATAGACAAGTTCCACACACATGAGGACGGCCTCAACCGGGATCTTGGGTTTGTGTCGCACTATCTGTAACCCCCATGACTTGCCTGGGCTTGTAAAATCTCACTAACTGTCCTGTCTGGAGACAATACACATCTCTTTAACCTGGGCTAATGCTATCTCCGCTCACATTGTCTGCATCTTTAAGACTTGAAGAGCAGGTTGGCTGTAAAGACTTGCTTTCTAATCAGTATTCTGTAAACTGTGTGTGATTTTAAATGCCCTTCTCTGATCAGAACCTTCCACACACCTGACGAAGGAACACTGTTTCCGAAAGCTTGTGAGATTACTGTCAAATAAACTGGTTGGACTCTAACCTGCTGTTGTGAGACTTACTGTGTTTACCCCAGTCCAACGCTGACATCTCCACATCATGTCATTAAGCAGCCCTGGTTAACAGGAAAATGAGAAACAGTATCATCCAATTAGAAAGGATTATATCAAGGCAAAGAGCAGTAGAAATCCCCCAGACTGGGACAGGTAGAAATAAAGTAACAGGGCTTTAGCATTTGATGGAAAAGATAAGTAATTGGGCAGTGATCTAGATATGCAGATGACTGATACATGATGAATATGTGTTACGATGGAATTATGATAAATTGGCATTAACCAGTGGTTCAGCCTCAACTCTATTAGTGTCTGGTTCTGGGCACCACATATTAGGAAGAAAGTGAAGGCATTAGAGAGGCTAAAGAGAGTCATGAAAATTACATTAAGGTTGAAGGGTCAGTCATGGTGAGGGGCAGGATGTTCGGGGGGGTATGTGGAAAAATGTTTTTTACCCAGAGAGTGGTGACGGTGTGGAATGTGTTGCCTGGGAGGAAGGTGGAGGCAGGTTGTCTCACATCCTTTAAAAAAATACCTGGCTCAGCACTTGGCATGTCATAACATTCAGGTTATTCAGATGGGATTAAGAGGAAGCTCAGATGTACCTCGTGTTGGTGCAGACTCGATGGGCTGAAGGGCCTCTTCTGCACTGTATGATTCTTTGAGAGCCTTCAGTGATGTAGATAGATTGGAGAAGCTGGGGCTTTTCTCTTTGGAGATGAGAAGGTTGAGAGGAGATTTGATAGAGATTTTCAAAATCGCAAGGATGTGGACAGAATAAGGCGAAACTGCCCTCATTGGTGGAAAGATCAGCATCTAATTTAATCTAATCTAATCAGAATCTAAAGATCAGCACACTAATTTAAAGTGATGGGCAAAAGAAGCCATATCTTTGAAGCTGAATCTGAATGCTCTGCTTGGGAGTGAGGCGAAGATGGCTGAAGGGGAGCAATTTGTGCAGCTACTGGGAAAAGGAGTGGTATTAAATGAATTATGCTTGCAGAGTGCCTGTACAGATATGGTGGGCTGAATGGCCAAGTTGTGGACCATGGGCAGCATTGCCGTTTTTACAAATATATTAAAAGGGAAGCGGCTGAAAGTACTGTGTTAGCTTAACAGACAGGTGCTGCTGAAAGCAGGAAATAGCAGACTTCAGAAATAGTTACTGTACATATTGGTCTTCACAGTCGCGGATGAGGGTAGAATAGCAGAGATATGAAAAAGACTGAACATAATTCGATAGCAGGAATTAAGCAGATTTAATTGAATGGGAGAAAACACAGGTGATGGAGAAGCTGGCTCGGGTCACTGCCTGTGTGGAGTTTGCACATTCTCCCCGTGTCTGCGTGGGTTTCCTCCGGGTACTCCGGTTTCCTCCCACGGTCCAAAGATGTGCAGGTTAGGTTGATTGGCCATGTGAAGAAATTGCCCCTTAGTATCTAGAGATGCGTAGGTTAGAGGGATTAGTGGGTGTAATATATGGGAGTAGGGCCTGGGTGGGATTGTGTTCAGTGCAGACTTGATGGGCTGAAGGGCCTCTTTCTGCACTGTAGGGTTCGATGTTCTATTAAACTATTGAGATTAGAGAAAGACAAAGCCCAGGAATTGGTCTATTAGCTCATTTTTACATGGCAGTTCATACCGGGTAATTTAATGCAGCCTGTGCTTAGGGATGGTATAAAGCTGCATGGCTTAGAAGGATGTGGAGATGCCATCGTTGGACTGGGGTACACACAGTAAGAAGTCTCACAACACCAGGTTAAAGTCCAACATGTTGTGCTACCAAATAAATCTGTTGGACTTCAACATGGTGTTGTGAGACTTCTTACTAGCTTAAAAAGAACATTGCCCTGGACACAATGATTGCCATCTAAAGTATTAAAAGAAATAGATAAGAGTTGATGCTTTAGTGACAATCTTCCAAGCATCCACGCTTCAGGAATTGTCCGCATGAATTGGAAAATCACTAATATGGGCTGGGGTCCGGGATGTTTCAGAGAGGATGTTCAGGACTCTTAAGGGAGAGGGAGATCAACCCCAAGTCATAGTTCATGTGGGGACGCATGACATAGGGAGGTTAATGGAAGGGGATATTAAGCAGAAATTTATGGAGTTGGGGTGGAAACTTAAGGCCAAGTCAGACAGAGTGGTTATCTCGGGACTTTTGCCTGTGCCACGGGATAGTTTAGAGCTGACCGGAGAGAGGGAAAGTTTGAACTCGTGGCTGAGGGGATGGTGCAGGAGGGAGGGGTTCAGGTTCTTGAGCAATTGGGGCTCATTCTGGGGAAGGTGGGACCTCTACAAGAGTAATGGTCTACACCTGAATCAGAGGGGAACCAATATCTTGGGGGGAAAATTTGCAAAGGCTATGCAGGGGGGTTTAAACTGATTCAGAGGGGGGGTGGGATCCTGAGTAGTGGGGGTGAAAGTGAGGGGGGTATAGATGGGGACTGCAATGCATGGCATCGTGGGGGTGGAGCGGAGCAGGGTTTGAAATGCGTATACTTTAATGCGAGGAGTATTCACAATAAGGTGGATGAACTTGCAGCGTGGATCAGTACCTGGAACTTTGATGTTGTGGCCATTTCAGAGACATGGATAGAGCAGGGTCAGGAATGGTTGTTACAGGTTCCGGGGTTCAAATGCTTCAGTCGGAGTAGAGAAGGAGGTAGAGGGGGGGAGGGGTAGCATTATTAGTCAAGGCTCGTATCACAGTGTCAGAGAGGAAGTTTGATGAGGACATGTCTGTTGAGGTAGTATGGGCTGAGATTAGAAATAGGAGAGGAGAGGTCACCCTGTTGGGAGTCTTTTATAGACCTCCTAAAAGTTCTAGAGAGGTTGAGGAAAGGATTGCGGAGACGATCCTGGATAGGAGTGAAAGTATTAGGGTAATTGTTATGGGGGACTTTAACTTTACTAATATTCATTGGAATAGTTATAGCTATAGCTCATTAGAGGGGTCAGTTTTTGTACAAAGCGTGCAGGAAGGTTTTTTGACTCAGTATGTTGATAGGCCAACTAGAGGTGAGGCTATATTGGATTTGGTGCTGGGAAATGAGCCAGACCAGGTGCTAGACTTGGAAGTTGGGGTGCATTTTGGTGATAGTGACCACAATTCGGTTACGTTCACCTTAGTGATGGAAAGGGATAGGCATGAACCTTGGGTCAGTAGTTTTAGCTGGGGGAAGGGTAATTATGAGGCTATTAGGAGAGAATTAGGAAGCATAGGTTGGACTAGGAGACTACAGGGTCTGGGAACGTCCGAAATGTGGAGTTTTTTCAAGGAGCAGCTACTGCGAGTCCTTGATATGTATGTCCCTGTCAGGTAAGGAGGAATTGGTCGAGCGAGGGAACCGTGGTGCACTAAAAAAGTTGATTCGCTGGTTAAAAAGAAAAAGGAGGCTTATGTCCGGATGAGACTTGAGGGCTCAGGTAGTGCACTAGAAAGCTTTAGATTGGCTAGGAGGGAGTTAAAGAGTGAGTTAAGAAGGGCTAAAAGAGGACATGAGAAGACTTTGGCTGATAGGATTACGGAGAATCCTAAGGCGTTCTGTAGATATGTTAAGAACAGAAGGTTGGTTAGGGCAAGATTAGGGCCAGTTAGAGACAGCAGTGGGAAGTTATGTGTGGAACCGGAAGAGATTGGAGAGGCATTGAACCAATATTTCTCTTCGGTATTCACGCAGGGAGACATAAATGTGGCTGTGGAGAACACAAGGTTACATGGTTGTAAACTGGATAGTATTGCAGTTGATAAGGAGTATGTGCTAGATATTCTTGAGGGTTTGAAAATAGATAAGTCCCCTGGGCTGGACGGGATTTACCCTAGGATTCTCTGGGAGGCAAGAGAGGCGATTGCAGAGCCTCTGGCTCTGATCTTCAGGTCGTCGTTGGTCACAGGTATAGTGCCAGAAGATTGGAGGATAGCAAATGTTGTCCCATTGTTTAAGAAGGGGAACAGAGACTTCCCCGGGAATTACAGACCGGTGAGTCTTACTTCTGTTGCGGGCAAGGTTTTAGAAAAAATTATTAGGGATAGGATTTATAGTTATTTGGAGAGTAATGAATTGATTGGAGATAGTCAGCATGGTTTTGTGGAGGGTAGGCCGTGCCTTACTAACCTTATTGAGTTTTTTGAGAAAGTGACCAAAGAGGTAGATGGGGGTAAGGCAGTTGACGTGGTATATATGGATTTTAGTAAGGCATTTGATAAGGTTCACCATGGAAGGCTTGTGCAGAAAATGCAGATGTATGGGATTGAGGGTGATTTAGGTAATTGGATCAGGAATTGGCTGGCGGATAGGAGACAGAGGGTGGTGATTGATGGTAAGTATTCGTCATGGAGTTCAGTTACAAGTGGTGTGCCACAGGGACCTGTTTTGGGGCCACTGCTGTTTGTAATTTTTATTAATGATCTGGATGAGGGTATAGTTGGGTGGATTAGTAAATTTGCTGATGACACCAAAGTCGGAGGTGTGGTAGATAGTGAGGAAGGGTGTCATAGTTTACAGGGAGACTTGGACAAGGTGCAGAGCTGGGCTGAGAGGTGGCGGATGGAGTTTAATGCGGAGAAGTGTGAGGTAATTCACTTTGGCAGGAATAACAGATGTGTAGAGTATAGGGCTAACGGTAGGACTCTGAATAGTGTGGATGAACAGAGGGATCTAGGTGTATGTGTACATAGATCCCTGAAAGTTGGGAATCAAGTAGATAGGGTTGTTAGGAAGGCATACAGTGTCTTGGCGTTTATTGGTAGGGGGATTGAATTTAGGAGCCGCAGCGTCATGTTGCAACTGTACAAAACTCTGGTGCGGCTGCACTTGGAGTATTGTGTGCAGTTCTGGTCCCCACATTATAGGAAGGATGTGGAGGCTTTGGAGAGGGTGCAGAGGAGGTTTACCAGGATGTTGCCTGGTATGGAGGGGAGGTCCTATGAGGAGAGACTGAGGAATTTGGGGTTGTTTTCGTTGGAAAGAAGGCGGCTAAGAGGGGATCTTATTGAAACATATAAGATGATTAGAGGTTTAGATAGGGTGGACAGTGATAGCCTTTTTCCTCGGATGGAGAAAGCTAGCATGAGGGGGCATAGCTTTAAATTAAGGGGTGGTAGTTATAGGACGGATGTCAGAGGTAGATTCTTTACCCAGAGGGTGGTGAGGGATTGGAATGCCCTGCCTGCTGCAGTTGTAGATGCGCCTAGTTTGGGGGCGTTTAAGAGATCCATGGATAGGTTTATGGATGGAAAGGGATTGGTTTAGGTTAGAGGGTCATTGCTTTTTAACTGGTCGGCGCAACATCGTGGGCCGAAGGGCCTGTTCTGCGCTGTAATGTTCTATGTTCTATGTTCTAATATCACTCCAGCATTTTCTTATAGAAGAGAATCCCTACAGTGCAGAAGGAGGCCATTTGGCCCATCGAGTCTGCAACAACCACAATCCCACTCAGGCCCTATCCCCGTAACCCCATGTATTTAACCTGCCAATCCCCCTGACACTATGGATCAATTTAACATGGCCAGTCAACATAACCCACACATCTTTGGACTGTGGGAGAAAACCCACGCAGTCACAGGGAGAACATACAAACTCCACACAGACAGTCACTCAAGGCTGGAATTGAAGCCAGATCTCTGTCACTGAGAGGTGGTAGTGCTAGCCACTGTGCTACTGTTTTAAGAGAATAAGAGTGAGGAATTGGGAAGTCAGAGCCTGATAACCTAAGGTCAGTTGTGGGGTAGTTACTGCAATATATTGAGAACAGAGTGACTGAATTATATGCACAAGGTGAGTATGATTTGATCACAGAGAGTGAGTGTAGATTTGTAAAGGGATAATTCATGTCCAGTGAAGCAATTCAATTTCTTGAGGAGGTAATGTTATGGTAAATGAAAGAATGTCTGAAATTTATGTGAAGACATTCTACAAGTTTCCATGCCAGAAACTGTGAATTCAGAATGGAGATTGCACAGTTTTGGAGGCAGCCAGTTGGTTTGGACACAGGATTATTTCACAGATAGGAGACAGAGAGCGGGGTTAATTGTCAAGGTGTAACTGGTGATGTCCTCGAGGGGCATGGTTCCCATCCTTTCATATGTTGTGGTACACCTTTATACTATAAAACACTTTGAGGTACACCTCCTATTTTCTCCAGCTCAACTGCTTTTGAAAACCTCCTAAAAACAAGTCAAATCATCATCTAACACCATTTCCACTTGTTTAAGAAGTTTCCAATGAAAGAGCTTTATCACCAGCTGCATTCCAATTACAAAATGTTTTATTGAAAATGTGCACAATTTATGTGCAAGATTTCAATTATTTACAGATTTAAGTCTGTATTTCTCAAAGGGACAATAGATAAGTGCAGGAAATGCTGTGAGGGTATCTTATTGGCAATATTACTGTGACGCTTGGGCCTGCCTCTGTGAGTAGATTCTCCTTGATCTGGAGAGGAAGTGATGACATTGCAGCTCTCAGCAGGCCTTGTTCCGATGACTGGTACTTCCTTAGCCAGTAACAAGGTGCATTTGGGCAACAATAAGAGTATTGTGAAAGCACAGTCTGTAGTAGATGGAGGTTCTTGTCCCATAACCAATCAAGGTATGTCCAGAAGCATCTCTGCAAACTTTAAATTTTGTACACAATCCAACCTGACCACTGAGAATTTCTCCTGTTCTTTTAATGACCTTGTGTCTACTGATTCAAAAAAAAGAGAATTAAATGGATTGCATACCAGCCAAAGTCTTCCATACTTATTGAGGGAAAGTAGCATTTGGACTTTACTTGTAGTGTTTTAAGATGTGTGGAGATGAGGTTGAGTATAGTTTTTGCCAGCAGGATTTGCAATTTGAACATCTCAATCCACCCACTTGCCATTTTTTCCTGCCAAAGGTCCAGATTGATCTTAAACTATGAAGTCTACCTGTGGCAGTCAGAATGGTCTTGCTTTTCCCTCTACATTGAGTTTATTCAGATGACTGATTATATCTAAAAGACATGCAGACTTGGCACACCAAGAATTGTCATGTATTAGTATTATGTTAATGTGGCAATTCATGCAAATCCAGAAACACTTTCAGCACATTACAGAGTTCATAAACGAGAGAGAATCTTTCCCAGAGACAGCCATTGAACATCTGTGTGCATGAGTAAACTCTGGTACTTGGCTCCCGTCTCTTCAGGCAAAATAATAAACAGCACAATCTCAAATTACGTGACTTCACATAATTCAGGATGATGTTTAGTCTATCACTGCACTCAACACAGCATTGATTCGGCAACAAGGACTTCACAATGCAAAATACGTTGGCTGAACTGGAAGTCAGGATTCTGCTCTTTCATCTTATTCATGAATTCTTTGAATTTTCCCATCATGTAAGCTGCTCCGTCAATGCAGATGCATTGGTCCAGTTAGGATTGTTTTCCTCAAGCTAAGTAGTTGTGACGCAAAAGATTTCCTCTCTGGTTGTATGACGGGGCAGTTCTTAGAAATCCCGCAGTATCGAAGGAGGCCATTTGGCCCATCAAGCCTGCACCGACAGCAAACCCGCCCAGGCCCTATCCCTGTAACCCCACATGTTTACCCTGCTAATCACCCTGACACTAGTGGGCAACTCACTTTGGCCAATCCACCTAACCCACACATCTTTGGAGTGTGGGAGGAAGCCAGAGCACCTGGAGGAAACCCACGCTGACACAGGGAAAACATGCAAACTCCACACAGACAGCGACCTGAAGCCAGAATTGAACCTGGATCCTGGCTGTGAAGCAGCAGTGCTAAACACTGTGTCACCTGTTCAATATCAGCTGACATTTCATCAATACGCTGTTTGATTGTGTTGTCAGGAAGACAAACTTGTTCTCTCAGGCGGTTGAAGCCCTGTATATCCCTGCTGGACAGTCAATGGTACTTTGTGTTGAAATGGTGCTTCAACATTGCAGTGTTTGAGAGCTCCTCCCTGTAAATTAGACATTTTGGGACAGGGCAAGAGGTGTGACCAGTCCATGAAAATCCAAAGGCCAAGTAGCTGTTGCTGTACTGTCTGTGTGTGAACCTCACTTTTCTCTTCTGAGGTTCTATTGTTTCAGCTGCATCTGAATCAGAGTGGGATTCTTCACTTCCCTTCAAGAACTTGATGTGGAGATGCAGGTGTTGGACTGGGGTAAACACAGTAAGAAGTCTGACAACACCAGGTTTAAGTCCAACGATTTATTTGATAGTAAACGCACAAGCTTTTGGGGCTTGCCCTTCGCCAGGTGAATGGAGCTGTTATATGCTCTGTCTGAGGCCAGAACTCTCCATTCACCTGACGAAGGGGCAAACCTCGAAAGCTTGTGAGTTTACTATCAAATAAATTGGTTGGACTTAAACCTGGTGTTGTCAGACTTCTTACTGTGTTTACTTCAAGAACTTATCCAGGCAAACTGTAGTTAAACGCACCACACTACACAAGGGATGCTCTCGAGCTTCAACTTATAAGCATAATCTCAGCTCTTTGGCCATGCCAAGCAGAATACTGCTGCTCCAAAGTGCCCCAGCACAGCACAGCAGGGAGTTACCAACCTTTGGTTACCTTCTTGGATCTTCAGAGTTCTTTTGGGATCTCTTCAACTCCTTGGGTTCTTCTGAGCCCACCTCACTTAAGGTCTGCTCCTTGCAGTTCTATCTCTAGGTGGAACCATTTTCCCTTTAACTTTATTGGTTCCCGTTTCATATCTCTTTACTTTCCTTGCTTTTTTTATTTCTCTCTCCTATTTTTTACTTCTCCCAGAGTTTTGCGCTCGTTTTGAGTTATTGCTTTTTGTGAAGGTCCATGGGGCTTTTATCTTCACCTCTGTGTTTAACATTTCCAAGTCCCAAGGAGTCTTGGGCATCCTGTGCATTCCCTGGCTGGGAGCTGGGAGATTCAGAATTTAATGTTGATCAGGCCCATGCACACATGTAACGTTAAAAAAAAGTCTAAAGAGTGCATGTGTGGTCATTTCCTGGCTGGGGCATGGGGCTGAAAACGAAGGTTAGTTTTAATTCATTTACCTGGATTTTGAATCTTATTTTGTGGCACATTTCATGGTGCACCAGCACCCTGTGGTTAGGAGCCCACTGGGGCTGCAGCTTTTCACTATATCTACAAACGAATCAGAATTACAATTGTGACAGTGTAGAAGGAGGCTATTTGACCCATTGTCTCTGCACCAGCTCTTCAAATGAACATTGACTTTGTGCCATTCCCTTGTCTTTTCATGGTACCCCTTGCACATTGTTTCAATTCAAATTAACATTTAATGATATATAATGATATCATGACTCAGCTGCAGCAATAGAGATTTGTATATCTAAGTTTGCTGACGACACTATGTTTGGTGTCACAGTAATTAGTGTGGATGAGAGCAGTCAGTTACAAAGGGATGTCGATGGATTCAGTGACTGGGTCTAACTGTGAGAGCTGCAGTTTATTGTGCCGAAGTGTGAGCGCATCCATTCTGGCCCCAAGAAAGACGGGGCAGAGAATTGTTCTGAACGGTGAGAATGAGCAGATTCACAGCTCCAAATAAAGAATTCACCAAAAGCAATTGAGCACATATATAGAACATAGAACACTACAGCACAAACAGGCCCTTCAGCCCACGAGTTGCGCCGATCACATCAACACCTACCAATCCATAGACTTATCTATAACCCCCAATCCCATTAAATCCCATATACTCATCCAGAAGTCTTTTAAAAGACCCCAGCGAGTTTGCCTCCGCCACCACTGACGGCAGCCGATTCCATTCACTCACCACCCTCTGAGTGAAAAACTTACCCCTTAACATCACTTCTGTACTTGCCTCCCCGCACCTTAAATCTGTGTCCTCTCGTAGCGACCATTTCAACCTGGGGAAATAGCCTCTGAGAATCCACCCTATCTATTCCTCTCAACATTTTATAAACTTCTATCAGGTCGCCTCTCAACCTTCGTCTCTCCAGGGAGAAGAGTCCCAGCTCCCTCAACCTAACTTCATAAGGCATGCCTCCCAGTCCAGGCAACATCCTTGTAAATCTCCTCTGTACCCTTTCAATAGCTTCTACGTCCTTCCTATAGTGAGGTGACCAGAACTGCGCACAGTACTCCAAATGAGGCCTGACAAGGGTCTTATAAAGTTGCAGCATTACCTCCCGATTCCTAAACTCAGTCCCTCGATTTATGAAGGCCAGTACACCATACGGCTTCTTGACCACATCCTCCAACTGCGAGGCCGATTTAAGAGTCCTGTGGACCCGGACCCCAAGATCCTTCTGCTCTTCAACACTACTAAGACTCCTGCCCTTGATAGTGTACTTGTTCATCCCATTGGTCCTGCCAAAATGGACGACTACACATTTATCCGCGTTGAAGTCCATCTGCCACTTCTCTGCCCAGTCCTGCATCCTATTTATGTCCTGCTGCAACTTCTGACATCCTTCCAGACCATCCACAACACCACCGACCTTTGTGTCATCAGTGAACTTACTAACCCACCCCTCCACTTCCTCATCTAGGGTCATTTATGAAAATGACAAACAGCAAGGGTCCTGGGGCACTCCACTGGTGACCGACCTCCATGCCGAAAAAGACCCATCCACAACCACTCTCTGCCTTCTGCAGGCAAGCCAGTTCTGGATCCACAAGGCCAAAGGCCCTTGGATCCCATGCCCTCTCACCAAAATTACAAATAAATAATTAGATCGGGTAATGGAATATTTGTCGTTATCGTTCTGTGCCTGTTGTGATTCAGTTGGTAGCGCTCTGGTTTTTAAGTAAAAAAAAGTTGTGGTTTGAGGTCCCACTCATGGACTTGAACACATGTTCCACTGCAGTACTGAGGGAGTGTTGGAGCCTTTTGGATGAGATGTTAAACAGAGGTGCCATCGGCCCTTTCGAGAGGAGGTAAAACATTTTTCATGGCACTATTTTAAAGAAACCCCGGGGACTTCCCCCTGCTATACTGACCAATATCTATCCCTCAATCAACATCACGAAACATGACCAATCGCTATCACTTTGATGTTTATGGGAATTTGCTGAACACATTGGTTGTAAAGCACTCTGAGAGATTTGGTAGTCATGTAAGGCACTATATAAATGCAGGTCTTTTTTTCCAAATAGAAGTGGAACATAAATGGGAGAAAGTTAATTTCCAGCTACACAGCTTTCGTTTAACATCATCTGGTGTCGGAGTGCTCTGAGCACCGCACTTCAAGAAGGATATATACGTTTTATAAATCTTATAACTGTAATTTATTTACATAAGATATATTTTTAGCCTTGGACAGACTTGTAGAATGACAGAAAGGCTTACATTATGAGAACAGGTTTCTTGACTAGAATATTAATAGATGGTCTAATTGAAGCATTTAAGATAATTAAGGGATTGGATGGGGTAGATAGAGTGAACCTATTTCCTGTGGGGTGGGGAATTCAACCTTTAAGATTTACAGTTTATTTATTAGTGTCACAAGTAGGCTTGCATTAACACTGCAATGAAGTTATGGTGAAAATCTCCCAGTCACCACACTCCGTCGCATGTTCGGGTACACTGAGGGAGAATTTAGAATGAACAATACACCTAACCCACACCTTTTTGGACCATGGGAGAAAACTGGTGCACCCGGAGGAAACTCACACAGACATGGGGAGAAGGTGCTGACTCCACACAGATAGTGACCCCAACCTGGAATCGAACCCAGGTCCCTGGCGCTGTGAGGCAGCAGTGCTAACCACTGTGTCACCGTGCTGCACCGATTAATGTGGGCCGTGTAAGGGTGATGTGGTGAGGAGTGGAGATATGGAACAGGGTTTGAGGGGTTGAATAAACAGGCCCTGAGTGTTAAATTTCGAGCTCCTCTTCCCCCTCTTGCAGCTAGTCCAACCTCTTCCACAATGTCCCCTAGCCTCATCTCCTCTATTGTACCCTGGCATCTTCTGATTGCCCTTTTGTGCAATACCCCTACAAGAGGCAGAGCCATTGACCTTAGCTCCTTAATTAACCCTGCTCTGATTCCCACTCTGGCTGCTACCTGTGTTTGAAGTTTTTCTAAAATCTTTGGTGTTGAGTTTCTGGTCCCAGCAACTGATAGGATTAGAGAATCACGCCGTTTGTCTCTACTGTACTGCCTGACAGATTATTTTGATATTCTTCATGTGAACTAGTTGCTATTGCATTCTAAGTTATACATTCACTGGTTTATATATTGAACCTGCTGCCTCTGTCCAAATGTTATTTTTGCACAATATTCTGGAGAGTGCTTTCTGAGTTTTTGAATATATTATGGACGGTGAATTCCTGTCTTTTGTCTGTAAGATTTGAATTTCAACCTTTTGTGTTGCTCTTTACTTGACATTTAATTTTATAACTTGTCAGTAAGATGTGTTTATAGTGTTTGTACATTTGACCCATTTCACCCAGCATTGTGTAATGTATAAAGTACATTGCGATTGCTCAATTATATCGTGTGGCGTGGCTTGTGACCAGAAACACTCGGTTCCTGCAGACAATTTTCTAATTGCTCAGTTCAGCTCCAGTTATTGACTAGCTTCATAAGCAGAAGTGGACCTTTGAGAGGAGGGGGAGGGGTGATACATCATTCCCTGGGCAGGGGTCTGTACTCGTGGCGAACTGGCCTTTATAGCGAGGGGGAAAGAATATAAAAGCAGGGCATTGGTGAGGCCGCAGCTGGAGTACTGTGTGCAGTTTTGGTCGCCGCACTTACGCAAGGATATTTTGGCCTTGGAGGGAGTGCAGAGGAGGTTCACTAGGCTGATACCGGAGTTGAGGGGGTTAGACTATGAAGAGAGACTAAATAGACTGGGTCTGTACTTGTTGGAGTTTAGAAGGATGAGGGGGGATCTTATAGAGACGTATAAGATAATGAAAGGGATGGATAGGGTAGAGGTAGAGAGATTCTTCCCACTCAGAAAGGACAGCAGGACTAGAGGGCACAGCCTCAAGATAAGGAGGGGGAGGGCAGTTTAGAACGGAGTTGAGGAGGAACTTCTTCACTCAAAGGGTGGTGAATCCCTGGAATTCTCTGCCCGTTGAAGTGGTGGAGGCTGCCTTGCTAAATATATTTAAGTCACGGGTAGATAGGTTTCTGATAGACAAGGGAATTAAGGGTTATGGGGAGAAAGCGGGAAAGTGGAACTGAGCCACTTCAGATCAGCCATGATCTTATTGAATGGCGGGGCAGGCTCGAAGGGCTAGATGGCCTACTCCTGCTCCTACTTCTTAGTTTCGGACCCTTCAGTTCTGTCGCAGCTGTGCTGCTGCCCACATTAAGAACACAGTACGAAGCCTCACAACACCAGGTTAGAGTCCAACCACTTTATGTGATAGTAATCCACAAGCTTTCAGAAACGCCGTTCCTTCGTCAGGTGTGTGGAAGGTTCTGATCAGAGAAGGGCATTTAAAATCACACACGGTTTACAGAATACTGATTAGAATGTGAGTCTTTACAGCTAACCTGCTATTCAAGTCTTAAAAGATGCAGACAGTGTGAGTGGAGATAGCATTAGCATAGGTTAAAGAGATGTGTATTGTCTCCAGACAGGACAGTTAGTGAGATTTTACAAGCCCAGGCAAGTCATGGGGGTTACAGATAGTGTGACATGAACCATTAATTACTAACAACCAGCTCTCTCAGACAAGACAGGATCAAATGTGGCTCTGTCCAGTGTCTGACTGTCTTATTCTGGGAGGTAACAGTTTATAAAGCTTCCTGTTGTGTTCAGTGTTTTGTATGATCAGCTGAGTTGCAGGTTTAATTCCTTCGTTAGCATTGTGAACAATTCTCGTGTTGTTTCACCATGTTGGGCGTTCCTTGCCTATGGCTGTGTCCCAGTAAAACTGCTTACTTTGCATTTCTCACTCCCTGAAGTAATGAGAGGAGATGCAAACTGGAATTCCTCATCCCTGGAATGTTCTAGTGACTCTCTTCTGCCCTTTGCCAGCACTCCTGTATTTAAGGAGCTGTGGAAGATTGTGGCCAGCACTTCAGCGGTTTCTACCTTAACTTAGGAAGCATCTCATTTGGACTGCTGACTCATCCATTCTAAATATTGCTAGCTCTTTGGGCAGTCTTTATCTTATTAACTATCCAAATAACTTATTTACCATAGGTTTAGCATAACTAATTTCTTTGGTAAACTCTGATACAAAGCACTCAGTCAATTCTTCAGCCATGTCTTTGTCTTCCTTTCGTCTATACAAGTGGCTACATAATTTCCTTACGAAGAACAAAGAAAATTACAGCACAGGAACAGGCCCTTCGGCCCTCCAAGCCTGCACCGACCCTGCTATCCGACTTAACTAAAACCTCCTACCCTTCCGGGAACCCTATCCCTCTATTCCCATCCTATTCATGTATTTGTCAAGACGTCCCTTAAAACTCACTGTCGTATCCACTTCCACTATCTTCCCCCGGCAGCGAGTTCCAGGCACCCACCACCCTCTGTAAAAAAAAACTTGCTCGTACATCTCCTTTAAACCTTGCCCTTTGCATCTTAAACCTGTGCCTCCTAGTAATTGACTCTTCCGCCCTGGGGAAAAAGCTTCTGACTATCCACTCTGTCCATGCCTCTCATAATCTTGTGGAAGATGTATGGGTTAGGTTGATTGGCAATGTTCAGTTGACCCTTATGTCTGGGGATTGGCAGGGTAAATATGTGGGGTTGCAATAATAGGGTCTGTGTGGAATTGTAGTCGGTGCAGACTCGATGGGCCAAATGGCTTCCTTCTGCACTGTAGGTAGTCTATGATTCTAGGTCACCCCTCAACCTCCGTTGTTCTAGTGAGAACAAACCAAGTTTCTCCAACCTCTCCTCATACTAAATGCCCTCCATACCAGGCAACATCCTGGTAAATCTTTTCTGTACCCTCTCCAAAGCCTCCACTTCCTTCCGGTAGTGTGGTGACCAGAATTGAACACTATATTCCAAGTTTACTTTTTCTGTTACAAAACCTTTTGAATTCTCTTTTATATTAGCCATCAATCTATTCACATAAAGAACAAATGACACATACTTTGTCTTTGCCTCTCATTTCCTTTCAAGTTTCTTTGCATTTTTTTTATTCAGTCTGATTTGCATTATTAAACTGGCATCTTGATAAATCATTTGCTATCCAAACCTTATTCCCTTTTAGGAAAGAAATGGCTGTATGCCTGTACAAGTCAGTATTAACAATGAGTGAAAGTCTCCTCAAGATCCTCCCCTGCGAAATAGGCTGGGAATATGATGGGGATGCTGTCTTTGGCTGAATGACAACTATGAATATCGACAGCAGTGGATGTTTATATCAGCAGATTATCTGCAGCTATCTAAATCACTGTGCATGGTGTTACATGGCCATTTTGTAAACCAGTGTTGCCTAGTTCAGCTGTCACCAGGCACAAGTGTCTCACTGCAAATCTAGGTATAGCTAATTAATGAATAACATTTTAGTAATTCCCTGTATAAAGTTGAGGTGGTTCAAACTCTGCTGTTACTCCTGTTCACCTCTCACTCCTGATGACTGGCTTTCAGTTGGGTAATGCCTCAACTTTGAAATTCTCAACTTTATTTTCAAATCCCACCATGGCCTTGCCCTTCCCCGCCACTGTAATCGCCTCCATCTCCACAACCCCCCCAAGATCTCTGCGCTGCTCTAATCGGCCAGACCCAATTCCAACTTAGCGCTGGAACGAGATGACTTCTTGCAAACTGTGCCCAACATACCCTCTAATTCTTCCTTTTACTCTCATTCTATGCTTCTAAAACTTGATTCTAACTCTCTTAAACTTCTAACAATGCTTCTCCAGCCCTCTCTTCCAAGTCATTGATAAAAATCACAAAAAGCAGAGGACCCAGCACTGACACCTGTGGTACACCGCTGGTAACTGGTCTCCAGTCTGAAAATTTCCCCTCCACCACCACCCTCTGTCTTCTATGATACAGCCAGTTACTTATCCGATCAGCCAAATTTCCTTCTATCCCACACCTCCTTACTTCCTTCATGAGCCTACCATGGGGAACCTAATCAAACGCCTATTACTAAAATCCATGTATACACCATCAACTGCTCTCCCTTCATCCACACACTTAGTTACCTCCTCAAAGAATTCAATCAAATTTGTGAGGCAAGACTTACTCTTCACAAATCCATGCTGACTCTCCTGGATTAAGCTGCATCTTTCCAAATGGTCATAAATCCTATCTCTCAGGACCCTTTCCATTAACTTAACGACCGCCAAAGTAAGACTAACTGTCCTCTAATTACCAGGGTCATCCCTATTTCTTTTCTTGAAGAGCGGAACATCATTTGCCACTCTCCAGTCTTCTGGCACAATCCCCATGGACAGTGGGACCCAAAGATCAAAGCTAAAGGCTCCGCAATCTCATCCCTTGCCTCCCAAAGTACCCTAGGATGTATCCCATCTGGCCCAGGGGACTTATCCACCCGCAGATTTTTCAAAATTGCTAATACATCTTCCCTCAGAACATCTACCTCCTCCATCCTATCACCTGTATCACACTCTCCTCCTCAAAAACATGGCCCCTCTCCTTAGTGAACACTGAAGGAAAGTTTTTTTGTTTATATTCCAATTCGATCAAATCAAGTCCAATTCAGAGATTCAACAAGTTGAGACATTCCTGATCCAAGCTGACAAGACAGGGCTCTCACTTCCTATTTTTTGGCTGGATCTACATGATCCAAGCTGATTGGAGTTGGTGTAGCTCCTCCTCCAAGGCTTTATCTCATTTGCATCTCAGCCAAAAGGTCGAGATGCCCCTTTTAAAAATTGCTTCAAACGAAGCTGAAATGTAACCTAATGACTTCAACCGAGCGCAGCATGTCGAAACTACACTTGATCTTAGCCATGGTCATCAGTAGATTCTTAATTCCAGATTTTTAAAATTGAATTCACATTCCACCATCTGCCATGGCAGGATTTGAACCCGGGTCCCCAGAACATTAATAGAATTAATGAATAGCTAAATGAATTTTATTATTTATTGTGAAGGGAATTGATTACAAAAGTAGTGGAGCTATGCTTCAGATCCACAGGGCATTAGTGAGATCACAAAAGGATGGAACATTGTGTACGGTACTGGTACTGGAGTACTGTGTGCAGTTTTGGGCGCCGCACCTGCGCAAGGATATTTTGGCCCTGGAGGGAGTGCAGAGGAGGTTTACTAGGCTGATACCGGAGTTGAGGGGATTGAGCTATGAGGAGAGGCTGAATAAACTAGGCTTGTACTCGTTAGAGTTTAGAAGAATGAGGGGAGATCTCATTGAGACGTATAAGATGATGAATGGGATGGATAGGATAGAGGTGGAGAGACTCTTCCCGCTCAAAAAAGACAGTAGGACTAGGGGGCACAGCCTCAAGATAAAGGGGAGGCGGTTTAGAACGGAGTTGAGGAGGAACTTCTTCACTCAAAGGGTGGTGAATCTCTGGAATTCTCTGCCCGTTGAAGTGGTGGAGGCTGCCTCGCTAAATATTTTTAAGAAGCGGGTTGATGGGTTCTTGATAAGAGAGGGGATTAAGGGTTATGGGGAGAGGGCGGGAAAGTGGAACTGAGCCACGACAGATCAGCCATGATCTTATTGAATGGCGGGGCAGGCTCGAAGGGCTAGATGGCCTACTCCTGCTCCTATTTCTTATGTTCTTATGTCTTCTTATTTCAGAAAAGATGTAAATTTGTTCAAAGCAGTTCAGAGAAGTTTTACTGGATTAAAACCCAGAATGGACAGGTTGTCTTAAGAGGAAAGTTTGGGGAGGCTAAGTTTGTTTCCACAAGTTAAGAGTAAAAGGCAGCTTGATCAAATCTTTAAGATCGTTAAGGGGTATTGATTGGGAGGATACTTCCTCTTGTCAGAGAATCTTGAACTTGGGGCGGGGGTGTGGTCACTGTTTAAGAATAAAGGGTTGCTCATTTGAGACAGAGATAAAGAGAAATGCTTTCTCCAAGTGGGTTGAGCGTCTCTGGACCTCTCTCCCTCAGAAGACTGTGGAAGCAGAGTCTTTGAGTATTTTTAAAGCAGAACGTGATAGATTCTTGATGAAAGGTTAGTCAGCAGGAATGTGAGGTTGAGGTTACAATCAGATCAGCCCTGATCTTGGTGAATAGGGGAGCAGCTAGAGGGGCCAAGTGGCCTACTCCTAATTCATATGTTCAGTGGTGCTGTTGTCATAGACACTGCCATTGGACACGTGATCATAATGTTGAACTTTAATTACTTTGGGTGTTTGATAAGCTGATCAGACACAAAGCAAGTGTTTATGAACATTGTGACTGCTTTTCTGCCTAGGTTACTGAGCCTGGCAGAAGTTTTAAGTAAATTTACGTGTGAAGTGCCTGTACTTGCACTCTGTAGTGTACATTTTATTGAAATATGTTTAAAATTTGTTTATCGGTTGTCACCAATAAGTAGACTTACATTAACACTGCAATGAAATTCCTGTGAAAATCCCCTCAATGCCACACTCTGGCTTGTTCAGGTACACTGAGGGAGAACTTAGCATGGCCCTAACCCTAACCAGCACGTCTTTTGGAGTGTGGGAGGAAGCTGGAGCACCCGGAAGGAACCCACGCAGTCATGGGAAGAACATGCAGGCTCCACACAGACAGTGAGTCAAGCCAGGAATTGAATCTGGATCCCTGGCACAGTGAGGTAGCAGTGTTAACCACTGTGTTAACCGTTTGACCAATATACTGTTGCCATGGTTATAATCGTGACTTGTGAACAACTTACGTTGTGTAAACATCATGTGCAATGTTGAGACAAACTCTAAGGACAGCTGACTAACCCAGTGAAATATTCCTGTAGTTGTCAATGTTTACAAGTTGCCGTTAGGCAGGCAACATGAAAGCAGCTAAAATGTATAACTTCCTGCTGCAACAATCATTTGTCTTTATACAGGACCTTTACTTTAATGACCACTAACGTCTTCCACAGGAGCATTGTAAAGCAACATTAGCCCCATGAGGAGGTGTATGTCAAAGACAAGGGCATCTTGTGAATGGGTGTGTTTGGGGAAGAGGTAGTATTTGTGAATGGGAGTTGTTTGTAGCAGAGAGCATCTTGAGAATGGGAGTGTAGGGGTGGGCTTGTTAGTGTATTGGGGTCATTTTTTCCACAGTATGGAAAGGATTTGGTTTTTGGAGTCTGGTGGGGGGAGGGCAGGGGGCGTGGGTAGTTTTGCTACTGCTGTTGGGAGGAGTTTAAACTAGTTTAGCAGGGGAAGGAGACACAGCATTCATACAATAGGGACACAGCATAAGGAACCAAGACAGAGGGAGTTCACCCATGTTGAGTTCCAAGAGAGTAAGGCGAGGCTGGATGGGCTCTACTTTCATACTAGGAGGGTGATAGATGAGTTTAGAGGAGGCAGATTGCATTAAATGTATTCAGGAGAGCTTGTAATGTCAGTATAAAGAAGGTCCAACAATGAACATCGTACATAGCGCTGCGTGTAATTCTGGGGAACGAAGCCAAACAGATATTCAAGGTGGCTGTGGGGGAGCATTTTAGTGTGGGTGACCACAACACAGTACGATTCCTTCCTTATAGAAAAGGAACAAGATGGTATGCAAAAAACGGCTTTGGATTGGAGAAGGCAGATTTTATTAGAATAAGGCTGGCTCTGGCCAGAGTTGACTGGGAACAGCTTCTTGTGGGAAAATCTACAGCATAGCGGTGGGGGGACTTTCTAAAAGGAAATGGGGAGAGTGCAGACCCAACATATGCCTTATAGAGTGAAACATTGGAGCAACAAGCCCAGAGAACCCTGGATGTCCAATAAATTTAGAACTGGAAAAGAAAGAAAAGAGAGGTTTTTATCAGGTCCAAAAGGAACAAATCAGCAGAGGCCTCAGTGAAGTATAGAAGTTTCGGGGGGGAAGTTAAAAAAGCAATTAGAGAGCAAAGAGAGGGCATGAGAAAACACTGGCAGGTAAGAATAGGGAGAACCCCAAAGTATTCTGTAAGTATATTAAGGGGAAGAAGATAACCAGGGAAAGAGTAGGGCCCAGTAGGGACCAAAGAGGCATTCTGTGGATGGAGCGGAAGGACATTAGCAGAATGAGTATTTCACCTCTGTCTTCACTCGGAACATGAACGTACAAAACTTGGGGAGAGGGGCTGTGATGGCCTACTCCTGCTCCTACTTCTTATGTTCTTATGTTCTGGAACAGTTTGACGGAGGGAGTGAGAAGATAGTGGAGATTTTGGAGGGCTTAAAAGTGGATTAATCTCCAGGTCCAGTGAGTTGTGTTGCAGGTTGCAGTGGCACACAAGGCAGAAAATTGCAGGAACTCTGACCCAAATTTTTAATTCCTCTCTGGCTACAGAGGAGGTAAGAAGTCTCACAACACCAGGTTAAAGTCCAACAGGTTTATTTGAAACTCTTCACTCATCTGAAGAAGAGCCAACTCTCCGAAAGCTTGTGCTACCAAATAAACCTGTTAGACTTTAACCTGGTGTTGTGAGACTTCTTACTGTGCTTACCCCAGTCCAACGCTGGCATCTCCACACAGAGGAGGTGCCAGAAGACAGCTGATATGATTCCACTTTTCAAAAAAGGTGGTGATGAACCAGGGGATTATAGAGTAGTGGGGCTCACATTAGTGGTATGGGAACTATTGGAGAAAACCCCTGAAGCAGAGAATTAATCTCCTTTTGGAGAGGCAAGGTTTGATTCAGGGATAGTCAGCATGGCTTTGTCAGAGGGAGGTCATGCTTAACAAAGTTGATAGAATTTTTGGAAAATGTGATTGAGTGTGTGGATGAGGATAGTGCAGTTATTTGGTTTATATGGATTTCAACAAAGCCTTTGACAAATTCCCACGTGGAGACTGATAAAGGAGGTAAAATCCAGGGTAACTTGGCAGGATGAATCCAAACCTGGTTAGTGGTAGGAGACAGAGGGTGGTGTTGGAAGGCTATTTGTGTGACTGGAGGCCAACGTCGAATGCTGAGCCACAGCGATCAGTGCTGGGACCATTATTGTTCATAATGTATATAAAGTTCTCGCCTCTTTCTACTTCGTCCCCGTTGATGTAGACAGGGGCAAGTTCTCTTTTACGCTTCCTGAAGTCGATGACAATCTCCTTCATTTTGTTGATGTTGATGCAAGACTGGGCAGAGAAGTGGCAGATGGACTTCAACCCAGATAAGGGTGAAGTGGTTCATTTTGGCAGGTCAAATAGTATGGCAGAATATAATACTAATGGTAGGATTCTTGGCTGCGTGGAAGATCAGAAGGATCTTGGGGTCCGAGTTCATAGGATGCTCAAAGCAGCTGCGCAGGTTGAAGCTGTGGTTAAGAAGGCGTATGGTGTACTGGCCTTCATCAATCGAGGGAGTTTAGGAGTCGGGAGATAATGCTGCAGCTGTATAAGACCCTGGTCAGACCCAGGTTGGAGTGCTGTGCTCAGTTCTGGTTGCCTCATTACAGGAAGGATGTGGAAGCTATTGAAAGGGTGCAGAGGAGATTTACAAGGATGTTGCCTGGATTGGGTGGCATGCCTTATGAAGATAGGTTGAGGGAATTCAGCCTTGTCTCCTTAGAGAGACGAAGGATGAGGGGTGACCTGATAGAGATGTATAAGATGTTGAGAGGTATAGATCGGGTGGATTCTCAGAGGCTTTTTCCCTCTTTTTCCACAAGACGACACAGGTTTAAGGTGCTGGGGAGCAGGTACAGAGGAGATGTCAGGAGTAAGTTTTTTACTCAGAGGGTAGTGGGTCTATGGAATAGGCTGCCGGCAGCGGTGGTGGAGGTGGATTCGATAGGGTCTTTTAAGAGACTTTTAGATAAGTACATGGAACTTAGTAAGATAGAGGGTTATAGGTAAGCCTAGCAATCTCTAATATAGGGACATGTTTGGCACAACTTTGTGGGCCGAAGGGCCTGTATTGTGCTGTATTTTTTTCTATGTCCCTATGAGGGAGAGATTATTGTTGCTGCAGCAGTTCACCAGATTCCCCATCTCATTCCTGTATTCTGTCTCGTCATTGTTTGAGATTCGATCCACTACAGTGGTGCCGTCAGCAAACTTGAAAATCGAATTGGAGGGGAATTTGGCCACACAGTCAGAGGTGTATAAGAAATATAGCAGAGGGCTGAGAGCACACCGGTGTTGAGGATGATCGTTGTTGCCTATCCTTGCTGATTCTGGTCTGTGAGCAAGTTCAGGATCCAGTCGCAGAGGGAGGTGCTGAGGCCCAGGCCACGGAGTTTGGAGATGAGTTTTGTGGAAATAATGGTGTTGAAGGCTGAGCTATAGTCAATAAATAGGAGTCTGATATAGGTGTCCTTGTTATCTAGCTGTTCCTGGGTTGAATGCAGGGCCAGGGAGGTGGCATCTGCTGTCGACCTGTTGCAGGTGTGACCTGGTTGTCAGCAAACCAGGATGTTGCCTGTGGAGAATTTGAGTTCTAAGAAGAGACTGGATAAGCTTTGGTTATTTTCTCTAGAGCAGATAAGGCTGAGGGGGGAGGACATGATTGAGGTGTGTAAGATTATGAAGAGATGAACAATGTGAATAGGGAGCAGCTGTTCCCCTTAGCTGAAGGGTTAATAACAAGGGGGCATAATTTTAAGGTGAGGGGCAGGAGATTTAGAGGGGAGCTGAGGACAGTATTTTCACCCTGAGAATGGTGAGAGTCTGGAATTCGCTGTTTGGGATGGTAGTAGAGGATGGAAACTTCACAACCATTATAAAGTAAGTGGATGAGCACTTAAAATGTCATAACATTCGAGGCTATGAGCCAAATACTGGAAAGCGAGATTAGTGTTGTCTGTCAGTGCAGACTTGATGGGTTGAAGGGTCTCTTCTGTACTCTGACTCAATGAGAACTAATGGAGGCAGACGGCTTGATCTAAAATTGTTGATCTTGATGTTGAGTCCAAGGGCGGAATCATAGAATCGTTACAGTACAGTAGGAGGCCATTCGGCCCATCGAGTCTGTACTGACCACAATCCCACCCAGGACCTATTCGCATAACCCTCATTTACCCTGCAAATCCCCCTGACAGCAAGGGGCAATTTTAGCATGGGCAATCAACCTAACCTGCACATTTTTGGACTGTGGGAGGAAACCAGAACACTCAGACGAAACCCACGCTGACATGGGGAGAATGTGCAAATTCCAAAGTCACCCGAGGCGGAATTGAACTGGGGTCCCTGACGCTATGAGGCAGTAATGCTATCCACTGTGCCACTAGTAGAGTGGGGCCTTTCAGAGAATCTGGACCACAGCTGTGGTGCCCTATCAGTGACTCACGTGGTTGAAGACTCCTCACATCCCTTTTTTTGTTGTTCCATCATTGTTGTCATGCTGTCAGTTGGTTAGATTGTAAGCTCTGAGTTCCCTCCCTAAATCTTTCTGCCTTTCAAAATGCTTCTTTCAATCTCCTTCAAAATGCTCCTTCAAAGGTCTCTCTTGGACAAGGCTTTTGGTCTCTTGTCCAAATATCTCCAATGTGGCTGTGTCGAGTTTTGTTTGAAAATGCTCCTCTCGAGTCCTGTGGAACATTTAACAAGGTTGAAGATGCTGTATTGCAGTGTTGTTGAGGATTGGGTGCCTGCTATTGTACCCCACCCCCCAATAGCACCATCAGGCTCTACAAGCTCTGCAACACAGACCCACCCACTGAGCACTGTCCCTTGTACATAAAGTGCCAGAGTAACTCCTCGCAGACAGACTTATTCAGGGACAGGAAGGATAGCTGTGTAGAGGCCACAATCAGATTAACCGTTATTATTGAATGGCAGAACAGGCTGAAGGGGATGGATGGCCTACTCCTGCTCCCTATTTATTTGTTTGTATTCTGAACAACTGCCAAAGTCCTGTGAACGATGGACGAGGTGCTAACGGACACTTACTTGTAGCTCTGCAGTGGCCAGCACCTCCAGGAGAGAGGATTTGGGGCGGGGAGAGGATTTCTTGATGCTGCTTTATTTGGACTGCTGATGATGTGTTTTCTTTTTAGCACTGGCCCACAGAAATGTGCAGCCTGCATCGAAGAGGATATTTATGAAGAACCTTTGTCTCTCTTGGATGCGAGCTCAGTAAGTAAAATCCACAAAGTTTTAAATACTGTAGACAATGAACATAATACAAGTTGTCTTTAGCTCAATCTGGGCATTACCAGCTAGAACCCGGCATGGATTTATTCATAAAATCCTGCACAAATGTCCCAGTCTATTTCACAGATCGGGTGACAGACTGACCTTTTACAACCCTGATTGGATAATGGAGATTTTAGTGAGCTGGTAACATTTGACCTAGTTTGCCTTTTCACATTATTCTCCTGGGTATCCTCTGATAATCCTGAATCCCAAATATTAATAAGAACCTGTTTGGTTCCTGCTTGAAACTCAATAAAATTCTTTCCACTTGCGTCATTGTTCTGTTCCATCTTACCACCTTTTCTTAAAATGGTTTCTCTTGTATTTTGCCATTTCTTTTGTCTCTATTTTGGAAAGATTGTTACGCACTATGGAGCAATCAGACTGCGTAGTGTTCGACTGCAACTGGAGTTCAGGCTGTCTTCATGAGAATGTCCAGCTCTTCAATTTCTTCCATTCCTATAGACATGCTTCCTCCTGACTCTGTCCACTTGAGAATCATTTCCACTCAATCTTTCACCACCCTCTCAGGCTTGGCCTCACCTCGGCTGACATTTTGAAATGCCTTCCCTTTATTTCTCTACCTCTTCATCTACTTTTCCTCTTCATTGCCCGAGCTTCTGCTTATTCTCTTGATTGCTGTTCCCTTGGTTCCACGTTCATTTTCCTGATTGTGCCCTGGGATGTATTTCCACGTTCAAAGTAGAATAAAAATGTTATCTGGTAAAAGAAGCGATGGGGATGCTGAGAGAACACAGTAAGAAGTCTCACAACACCAGGTTAAAGTCCAGCAGGTTTATTTGGTAGCAGACGCCACTAGGTTTTGGAGTGTTGTTCGTTCGTCAGGTGAGTGGGAGTTCTGTTCACAAATAGGGCGTATAAAGACACAAACTCAATTTATAGAATAATGATTGAAATGCGAACCTTTACAGCTAATCATGGGCATTCGGCCTCTGATCTTTGGGTAAACATTCTCCAAGGCAGCCTTCACAACACACGACAGTGCAGAGTCGCTGAGCAGAGACTGATAGCCAAGTTCCGCACACGAGGACAGCCTCAACCGGGATCTTGGGTTCACGTCGCACTATCTGTAATTCCCATGACTTCTTGGACTTCCAAAATCTCACGAACTGTCCTGGCTTTAACCTGTGCTTAACACTCTCTCCACTCACATTGTCTGTACCTTTTAAGATTTGATTAGCTGTAAAGACTCACATTCCAATCATTATTTTGTGTCTTTATATGCCCTGTTTGTGAACAGAACTCCCACTCAGCTGACAAAGAAGCAGCGCTCTGAAAGCTAGTGGTGTTTGCTATCAAATAAACCTGTTGGACTTTAACCTGGTGTTGTGAGACTTCTTATCGTGTTTACCCCAGTCCAACGCCGGCATCTCCGCATCGTGCTGGGAGGAGCCAGGGTTACCCCAGTTTCCAGGCACTGTTAGAAAGGGAATTGAATAGTTTCACCTATCACCTTTTCCTGTTTCTGGTGATGTCCCGTCACAGGGCACAGCTCCCATCTCATGTGTTCCATTATTCAGGAGAGGGTTTGGCAGGATAGAATGAGCTTTAATCTGCCCAGTAACCTGAGCTCGGACTATTTGACATGAGGATATCTGTAGTGGAAAGTCACACTACAGCATTGGAGCACAATACTGACGGGTATAGGCTGTCACCTGAGAGCAGCAAAATGGGAGGATAAATTAAAAGTATCAGTATAGAATGTATTTAGCTTACCCGGTATACGGGAATCAAATTGAGTAACAGCACAAAATGAGTTTGCGTTGTCTGAAAAGTTAACTGCATTAGTAATTTTGCTGCTGTATGTGTGGTAATTGAGATAAGCCATTTAACCCATCTGACCCCACCCATTTCGAGAACTGTGTGGTTGCATCAGGATTCCCACCCACTACGTACACTATTGCTAATCCATCTTGTCTCAGAGAAGATGTTTCACTAGTGGAGACCAAAATTAAAGTTAAAAGTAAAATTTATTTATTAGTGTCACGAATAGGCTTACATTAAACTGCATTGAAGTTACTGTGAAAATCCCTGGGTCGCCACAGTCCGGCGCCTGTTCGGGCACACTGAGGGAGAATTTATCATGGTCAGTGCACCTAACCTGCACATCTTTGGACTGTGGGAGGAAACTGGAGCACCCAGAGGAAACTCAAGCAGACATTGGGAGAATGTGTAAACTCCACACAGACAGTGACCCAAGCCGGGAATCGAATCCTGGTCACTGGCGCTGTGAAGTAGCAGTGCTAACCACTGTACCAGCATGCCACCCTGAAAATTAGGGGGCTTCAGATGTAAGATTTAATAAATCCAATAGGGAATTCCAAAAGAGTGGTTAAAATGGAGAGCTTGCTACTGCCTGGAATCGTTGTAATGAATAGCAGAAATGCATTTGAGAAGAAGATAGATAAACACATGAGGATGTGAGGGAAAGAAAGAGGAGATTCATGTGGAGCATAAACATTGGTCTATCCCATTTGGGCCGAATGGCGTAACTGTCACACGCCCAGTCACAGTTCCCCACCCCATCCTTAGCGGATATTGATCCAAATCACCGTACAAAAGCAAGTTTGTGGAATTGTATTGTTCTTCCCTTTTTTAGGCTTTCCCAGACAATGCAGCTCGCAGGGAACTGGACAATCTGCCCGCAGTTTGTAACAATGAGGGATGCACTTGGAAAGGCACCATTAAGGAATACGAGGTGAGAGGAAAGAATTAAAACAGAAACAGAAAATTTTAAATGAATGTCTGGAACTATACAGTGAGTCTGATGGCATCCTCGGCTGTTGTGGAAACGTTGTTCTGGGCTGAGGAATGGAATATCTGGAAGAGTTCCTATTGCTATCCAGTGCATCCTGCTGGAATACTTGGCAAGACTGGACATTGGCTGAGGTTAGAGTTTGACTTGGCGATTCCCTCCCGGAATCACTCACTGTCACGCACACAGAATGACAGCCTCCAAACCTGGGCAGCTTTACACACCTTTCCTTTTAGGAACGGAGCAAAATTTCAGGGAGCAATTGTGAACTCAAGCAACGTCTGATAATTGCCAGGTTCAAAATAGAGCAGACAACCAAATTGAATGTAAAGTACTGAAGAGATCTCAAAAGACAAATGCAAGGGAAGGGGATGTTACAAGAACGGAATTGTGGTTAATGTAAACGGAGCCTAAGGGTTTTGCATAAATAGATAAATAATAAAAGGGTGGTTAAAGGAAGTGTGCAGCTGATTAGGCACTAGCCAAAGGAGATATGCTTGTGAAAGCAGTGGAGCTGGCTGGGGTACATTGCAGAAAGAGGCCATCCAACTAATCAAGTCTGTACCAACTCTACAAAAGAGCATCTCACCCATGCTCTCCCTTCTACACTATCCCTGTAACCCCATGCATTCAGCCTCCTACTATACTCCTTATACACCTGTGACTTGTGCAGCCAAATTCCCCTCCAATTCAATTTTCAAGTTTGCTGATGACACCACTGTAATGGGTCAGATCTCAAACAATGACAAGACAGAGTACAGGATTGAGATAGAGAATCTGGTGAACTGGTGCGGCAACAATAATCACTCCCTCGATGTCAACAAAATGAAGGAGATTGTCATCGACTTCAGGAAGCGTAAAGGAGAACATCCCCCTGCCTACACCAATGGGGACAAAGTAGAAAGGGTTGAGAGCTTCAAGTTTTTAGGTGTCCAGATCACCAACAACCTGTCCTGGTCCCCCCATGCCGACGTTATAGTGAAGAAAGCCCATCAACTTTCTCAGAAGACTAAGGAAATTTGGCGTGTAAGATACGATTCTCACCAACTTTTACAGATGCACCATAGAAAGCACTCTTTCTGGTTGTATCACAGCTTAGTATGGCTCCTGCTCTGCCCAAGACCACAAGGAGCTACAAAACGTTGTGAATGTAGCCCAATCCATCACGCAAACCAGCCTCCCATCCATTGACTCTGTCTACACTTCCTGCTGTCTCCGCAAAGCAGCCAACATAATTAAGGACCCCACACACCCTGGACAAATGTGTCTTCCATCTTCTTTCGGGAAAAAGATACAAAAACCTGAGGTTGCATACCAGCCAACTCGAGAACAGTTTCATCCCTGCTGCTTTCAGACTTCTGAATGGACTTACCTTGCATTAAGTTGATCTTTCTCTACACCCTAGCTATGACTGTAACACTACATTCTGCACTCACTCCTTTCCTTCTCTATGGACAGTATGTTTTGTCTATACAGCGCGCAAGAAACAGTACTTTTCACTGTATGTGACAATAATAAATCAAATCAATTCTGCTCAGATGTAGATGCTTTGGAGAGGGTACAGAAAAGATTTACCAGAATGTTGCCTGGTATGGAGGGCACTGGCTATGAGGAGAGGTTGGAGAAACTTGGTTTGTTCTCACTAGAACAACAGAGATTGAGGGGCGACCTGACCGAAGTCTTCAAGATTATGAGGGGTGTGGACAGGGTGGATGGTCAGAAGCTTTTTCCCAGGGTGGAAGAGTCAATTTCAAGGAGACATAGATTTACGGTGTGAAGAGCAAGTTTTTTACACAGATGGTGGTGGGTGCCTGGAACTGGCTGCCGGGGAAGGCAGTGGAAGCGGGTGAGGTAGTGACTTTTAAGGGGTGTCTTGACAAATACATGAATAGGATGGGAAAAACGGGATATTATCCCTGGAAGGGTAGAGGATTTTAATTCAGTCGGCAGCATGGTTGGTGCAGGCTTGGAGGGCCGAAGGGCCTGTTCTTATGCTGTAATTTTCTTTGTTCTGAAAGCTGGAAAAGCTGATTAGCAGAAACATGGAAGAATGGAAGTTGGAGGTGATTAAAAATACAGATGTGGGTTTCAGCAGCAGATGGGTGGTTGTGGGCAGTGTCACAGAGGTGAAAGTAGGTGGTATTTGTTGATTTTAAAAAAAGAAATGGGATTTGTAATTCACCTTGTGGTGGAATAAGATGTAAAGATTGGATCCTGTGAATGGGGATTTCCAAAGTGAAGGACATGGGTAGAGAACCCATTACAGGAAAATCTCTAGCTATGCACAGAAACCAAATGATTCAAATGTTCATAAACCTTTCAGGGTGATTAAACTCGAGGGATTTATTAGTTCTGATCTCATTCCCCGCAAGGAGTCGTGCAAGTTCCATCTTAGTTCTGGCTGAGTTGATTACCATGCTGTGGCAACACCAGCGTTGGACTGGGGTAAACACAGTAAAAAATCTCACAACACCAGTTTAAAGTCCAACAGGTTTATTTGGTAGCAAAAGCCACTAGCTTTTGGAGCACTGCTCTTTCGTCAGCTGAGTGGGAGTCCTGTTCACAAATAGGGCATATAAAGACACAAACTCAACTTGAAGAATAATGGTTGGAATGCGAGTCTTTACAGGTAATCAAGTCTCAAAGATACAGACAATGTGAGTGGAGGGAGCAATAAGCACAAGTTAAAGAGATGTGTATTGTTTCCAGACAGGACAGTTAGTGAGATTCCAGAAGTCCAGCCAAGTTGTGGGGGTTACAGATAGTGTGACGTGAACCCAAGATCCCAGTTCCTCATGTGTTCGGAACTTGGCTATCAGTCTTTGCTCAGCGACTCTGTGCCGTCATGTGTCGTGAAGGCCACCTTGGAGAACGCTTACCTGAAGACCAGAGGCCGAATGCCCATTGCTGCTGAAGTGTTCCCTAACAGGAAGAGAACAGTCTTGACTGATGATTGTCGAGTGGTGTTCATTCATCCACTGTCATATCATCCACATGGTCTCCCCAGTGTACCATGCTTCAGAACATCCTTTCCTGCAGCGTTATCAGGTAGACAACATTGGCCAAGTCACAAGAATATGTACCGTGTACCTGGTGGATGGTGTTCTCATGTGAGATGATGGCATCTTTGTCGCTGATCCGGCATGTCTTGCAGCTGTTGCTGTGGCAGGGTTGTGTGGTGTCATGGTCACTTCTCCTGAAGGCTGGGTAGTTTGCTGCGGACAGTGGTCTGTTTGAGGTTGTACAGTTGTTTGAAGGCAGGAAGTGGGGGTGTGGGGATGGCCCTGGCGAGATGTTCGTCTTCATCAATGACATGTTGAAGGCTCCGGAGAAGATGTCGTAGCTTCTCCGCTCCGGGGAAGTACTGGACGACGAAGGGGACAGAGTACCTGTCTTTACCTGTGCTTAATGCTCTCTCTTCTCACATTGTTTAAGACTTGTTTAGCTGTAAAGACTCGCATTCCGATCGTTAGTCTGTAAATTGAGTTTGTGCCCTGTTTGTGAACAGAACTCCCATTCACCTGTCAAAGGAACAGTGCCCCAAAAGCTAGTGGCTTTTGCTACCAGATAAACCTGTTGGACTTTAACCTGGTGGTATGAGACTTCTTACTGAGTTGATTGCCAGCAGGAGTGGAGAAACCTGTTTTCACATTTCCATACTAAGATAAAAGCCACATTTCCATACTAAGATAAAAGCCACATTTCCATGCTAAGATGAAGTTTGAGATTGTAACTGGGGATTGTTCACAGGCAGTTGTTGTGGGTTTTTAGTTTCAGGTTTGTGCTTTTGTCAGTTGTAGTTTGAATTTGAAATGTCACCATTTTCAAGGCTGAAATGAATGTGAAGAAACCACCTCTCTTGTATTCTGACTGAAAGTAACCAATATGAGAGAATGGGCAAGTGGTACTACAATGCAAACTCATTCTGACAGTGGAACAAAAGAGTGAAAAAACCAGAAAGTTACAGATGATATGGGATCCGGCACCAGTTAACAGGGGAAAAATTAGAAAACCAGAATCTGTGAGGTGGATGGAGTAAAAATAAAATTATTCCTTTTAAGGAGAAAAATGGATACATTAAGAAATATAAAAGGACAAGAAAATAAATCTAAAATTTTAAGAGAGGCACAAGAGAAAGCTGGGGTTAACAGAAAACAAATATAAGTCGTCGTATGGGGAACTGAAAAGAGGGATCAAGGGCTTAAAGGGGAGAAGTAAAAAAGTTAGGAGATAATGTGAAAGGAAAAGGTGAAGCATTTAATAACCACTAAATGTCAGAGAACAGTGAGAAAAGATGGGACTGCTTGTGAATGAATGAGTTTAATTACGGAGGATGGCAGAGCTCTGGAATATTTAGCATTATTATCACAATAGGATTGGGAATGTTTACTAAAGGACAATACAAAACACAAAAACTGGGAATTTAGGACACAAAAACTGGGATTCCTTCTGGAAGATGATGCTGCAACATTGGTGTTGGCTGATTCACTGGACTCAGGGCTGGACATCTGCTCAAAGAGAGAGAGAGAGAGACTGATGAACTAGATCAGTAGAAACCAGCTAGCCTCTTGTGAGTTGTGGACAAAGTTTGCCATTAGAGATGAAGTGGATAGGAATTTGGAAATGCATCCATTAATCAGGGACAGTGAAGGTGTATTTAGTTAAAGACAAGTTGTGTTTGACAAATTTTGGCTTGTTAAACTGAACAATGGCTGGGTAGGTAAGTAGCTTCCTTTTGTGCTGAAACTCACGATAGTACAACTGGGTCCTGTAAGTTTACCACGGCGATTAGTAATAAATCTGCTTGTCTCTCGTATCCCTTTCCTGAAGCACTGCTTTATTATTGGGCATGTAAATCTCTGCTTGAATATACTCAGGATAACTTATCACCAGACAGTTATCCTGAGCAGGGACCCCAGTTGACAATTCGACCCAATTGCAAAATCTCCAGCAGAGTCTGAATTGGAGCGATTTCACCCAGCATCATTGAAGATTGTGCATTACAGTTAGTCAAGTTCTTTCTTTTTGAAGTATAGTTACTATTGCAGTTGAAACTGGGAATATTTGATCTCTATGGCTTGGTTGCTGCTTTAACATTTGGAGGGTGCACACTTTTTATTTTGAAGGTGGGTTCCTATTCAATGTTGTTTGAATGGAGATCAGAGCATGCTCCTTCTACAGTCATAGGGATGGGAGTTTTCATTCACTGTCCATGGTGCCATCTTCCATGTATTGGAATGGTGGGAATAGTGGTCTGCTTGGGGGTGTTGTTTAGATGTGGGGAATGCAGCGTGTAGGACTGAGAATGAGGAGCCTGGTTTGAGCTGCAGTTACTGATTTCAGTGGAAAAGAACAGGATGTTTCCCTTGTTCCTGGTATCTCAGAGCAACATTGTGATCCTGCTGGGAAGTATTCCTGTGAGCTCCGGGTGAGAATGAGATCAGGATTGATTTCCCAGTGTCCAACAGCTTGAGTTAAGATAACACAAGTTCCCAAACCAGGTTTTGCGAGGGACCCCCCGGAGTTCTGTGAGAAGCTTCAGGGGGTTCTCTGGAAGCATGGGAGCTATGTGATAAAGATTGGCAAAACACCAGCATTTAAATAAAAATATATGAGCGCCTGAAACAAAACATGTGAAAGTCGGCTAAAGAAGAACAAGGGAGCTATGCCCACAAAAATCAAATTATCCAATGAGCATTGGCTTCTGATCAGCCTATCAGTAGCCAGCTCATGTGGAATCGTGGCTGCGATTGGCTAATTTGAATTTTTGGTTTTCTGTTGAGTGCCAAGGTGGAGGCAGCGGCGGCCAGAGTGGCTGGAGGAACCGAGGGGAAAATGGTGCAGAAAAGAAAACAAGAACACAGGAGGTAGAGACATGGGTGAGAAGAGTGATGGAGGCAGCAGTTGGGGGAATGGAGGGAATGCTGGAGGCAGCAGTTGGGGGAATGGAGGGAGTGATGGAGGCAGCAGTTGGGGGAATGGAGGGAATGCTGGAGGCAGCAGTTGGGGGAATGGAGGGAATGCTGGAGGCAGCAGTTGGGGGAATGGAGGGAGTGATGGAGGCAGCAGTTGGGGGAATGGAGGGAATGCTGGAGGCAGCAGTTGGGGGAATGGAGGGAATGCTGGAGGCAGCAGTTGGGGGAATGGAGGGAATGCTGGAGGCAGCAGTTGGGGGAATGGAGGGAATGCTGGAGGCAGCAGTTGGGGGAATGGAGGGAATGCTGGAGGCAGCAGTTGGGGGAATGGAGGGAATGCTGGAGGCAGCAGTTGGAGGAGCAATGGAGACGGTGGAGGGTAAGAAAATCTCTAAGATAAAATTTTCCCATGGGAGAAGCTGTTGTGAAGGGCAGTGAGAGGGGGAATGGGAGAAGCTGATGTGAGGGGCAATGAGAGGGGGCATGGGAACGATGCACATAGCTTTTATCCACATAATCTATACAGGTCTTTTCTAGTTTTGTTTGTGTTTGCCCTATTTCACGGCAAAAACGTGAATTTGACATGAGAAGCATGTTTGGGGTTTCCCGATACTCTTGGGAGATCACTAGGGGTTTTGTGGCTGTAAAAGTTTGGGAAAGTCTGAGCGAGCAGATTGTTTGGAATATTACTCCAGGCCTGTGACTGCCTCGAAACTGCAGCCCAGCATGTGTCAGCATCTTTAAAGAAATGTTAAATCACTCAGTGGGACACTTCGTCTCTGTACGATAATGGGCATTTCTCCCACTGAACCTCCATTTGTGTGATCACAGCAAGCTTTACTGCATTTACAGTAAATATTAAAGGTTTTGGCCAAACTAGATTATTGGGACTTGTTCTGGTTGAAGTTGTTGTTAAAAGTGGATTAAGATTTTGGCAGAAGCCAGTTATAATGTTGATATGAGTGTTTAACACAGGCTTCCCATTGAAGCAATGGCTGGAATATAGACTGTTTCATGCACTATCTCTGCTGTGTGTGCAGTTGCATGGCTCTGCAGCAATTGTTCATGCAAACCCAGCTGTCACTGCCTGAGGCCTGTTGACTGAGTGGTTTGTTTGATCAGTGCTTGGAAAGTCCCTAAGAGTCCATAAGAGCTCTTTGACTTTATAAATAGTACCAGGCAATGGAAAGTCCCTAAGATTTACTGATTTAAATGGGGTACGATTGTGGAGACTACAGACAATAATATGGTTGAAACCTGATAAGTTCCTTCTCTTTAAAAAAAAAACTGCTGATTGTATTTAAAGAGTGAAATTTCAGTTTCAAGTATACCTCTAGTTGAACGGTCAAATGAAATGTCTGTAACAATTTTCACCAGAATTTTTGGAAAAAGTGAACCTGATGGTGCGTCAAGCTGGCTGATTGTATGTGAGTGAGCAAATGTCGATGACAAGATTGATGGAAGTATTGGCTCACAGAAAATAAACAGTGCCCCCAGCTAGGGAGTAGCCTGACATTTGTCTCTCCTGCGATTGCTGCGGTCCCGCAGAGGGCTGGCTGCCCCCATCACCTGTATTTTCTTGTTGTGTTGCAGGTTGACCATGAGGGAGTGTGTGAATATATGTTAAAGCCTTGTGAAGCATGCAGCAGGATGGTACGGCAGATCGACCTCTCCCGACACTTGGAACGAGAGTGTCCTGAAAGAAACCTTAACTGCAAATTTTGTAAATTACTGTTTCATCATAAGGAGATAAAGGTAATCGAGAATGATGAATTCAGGTCCTGACCGTTTTTAGGGCTGTGCTGAGCTGGCTGGTCACAACTTGAGCAGTACCTCTGCGTTAAAGAGACAAAGATTCCTACTGGAGACTGCAGAGGGAGGATGAGAACAATGTTGGGATCAACTTGCACAACTGGCTGGAAATGTTAACAGCAAAAGCTCGTTTCCTGTGGCAGTAACTGGGTCACAGTCACAGCCTCTTGTTCATTTACAGAATGTGTGGTCATTAATTATTGCTCATATCCCCTTGCCCTAGAAAAGATGGTGGCTTCTTGAACCACAGCAACTTGTGGCATTCACTGCATAGTTGGGTGTGGCAGTGGTAAAATTTATATTTTATTTGAAAATAACCATTCATTGAGGCAGCATGATCTGATGGGAATGAGATAGCAAGGGAAGAAATGATGAATTCTGGAACTTTCCCATCTGTTGACATTACTCCATTGGTGGCTGTTTCACTGTAAAAAGAGGAATCCAACCTCAAGAGTATTTGCTCTTTGCCACTTTGTATAAATCTCTTGGTTAAGACTCATTCTACATCGAGTGCCCTGACCAACAGATCAGTGAACTCAGCACAGAGCTGGGACGTTTTGAGTTTTAGCCCCATCCTGACCAGGAATTCCCATCTTATGTTGGATGTTGGTTCCCAGTTCTGAAAAATGAACCTTTTCTTGCTATGGATGTGCCTGTGAATTCCCAGTATTTCCTTTTGTGTTCTGTTGAAAGTTTCAGCATTGATTCATTTCATTTAGTGTTAATATTTAAATAGTAAATGACACACACACATTGAGGAAGGACAGAAGGGACTCTATTTTCAATATCCTTCCCACAACTGATGTAATGCACCCAGTCGTGTCTGGCCACTGCCCTTGAAATGACTGCAGCTTGCGTGAGATCATTGAAAATTCAGAATTCACTGTGTCCAAAGCCCTCTTTCTCTGGCATCCAGTCATTTCCTGTGTCACAACCCTCAGCGAGTGAGAACAGATATTGGCTGAAGACTAACATAGTGGAGAGCTGTCTCCTCCAGAAAGCTGTACTGGTGACCAGGGTGGGTGACCATTCACCAGCCTCTGGGCAGAATGAAGGAATGCTGATCTGCAACAACATCACACACACTATCACCTCCTCCATCCCAATCTTCTTATCAATGTGCAGTTTTGAGACTTGTCCCAGTTTCAACAGTCTCCCCAACAATTAACTCTCCCCACAGTTATCTCTCAGTCACAGCACTCAAAGCAAAAACTCAAACACTGATTCAGTGGCAGACTGCAATGGGAAATGTGTAGACAAAATATTCCGTTGATGTTAGTCAGGGAATTCCCTCACGTAGCCCAGGGGAAAGAGGAAATCTGGAAATGGCGTGTGATTTAATGTTGTTCCGCTTCCTATTTTACTGTGTCAGAGAGAGAGAGAGAGAGGTCATTGCCAACAAACAGCTGCTGAGCATTATTAACTATTAGCTTCTTTAATCTGCTGGAGTTTTTCTTTTCGGTTATTTAAAGAAGCAGGGAATGGTTTTTGATTCTGTGTCTGTCAGGCTGTGGAAATTCAGTTTTATAAAGGCTTTCTGAATTTAAAAAGAAAAGCTAGCCCAATCCCAAGCTCCCCCAATCAGTTCATTATCCATTATGGAAATGTAGTTCGGGTTTAGCTAACAGACCAAGGTTTTGGAAATGTACAAATTCAGAAAGACTTTTGTAAACAATGAGACGTATGTGGCAGCAGAAAATATGGTGTCAAAGTGGCCATTTAGCAGATTGTCTCTGAAACATTAATCATCTCATTGAGTTTCGTCCTCCTGACATTTGCTGATTCGTTGTCAACCACAGGACCTGCTACGTCAATTGTCAGTGACTCAGCGCTTGACACCCCCCATACACGCTCCCCGCCCACACACGCTCAACCCCGCTCATACACGCTCGACGCTCCCCGCCCATACACGCTCGACACCCCCCATACACGCTCCCCGCCCATGCACGCTCCCACAACACCCCCCTTACACACGCCTGCAACATCCCCCCATACACACACACACAACACCCGCATCCCCCATTCTCTCTCTTTCTCTCTCTCTCACACACACACACACACACACACACACACACACACACACACACACATATATCCCCATACACATACACACACACAACACCCACACACATCCCCCATACAGACACACGCGCGCACACACACGGTGGCATGGTAGCACAGTGATTAGCACTGCTGCTTCACGGCTCCAGGGTCCTGGGTTCGATTCCCGGCTCGGGTCATTGTCTGTGTGGAGTTTGCACATTCTCCTTGTGTCTGTGTGGGTTTCCTCCGGGTGCTCCGGTTTCCTCCCACAGCCCAAAGATGTGTGGGTTAAGTTGATTGGCTGTGCTAAGAAATTGCCCCTTAGTGTCCAGGGATTAGTGTAGGGATATGGGGGTAGGGCCTGGGTGGGATTGTGTTCGGTGCAGACTCAGTGGGCCGAAGGGCCTCTTTCTGCACGGTAGGGTTCTATGATTCTAAGTACGTTCCCCACATGCGCACACACACACACAACACCCACGCACACATCCCCCATACACACACCCCACCCCCACTGCATGGAGCCATCCCCACAGGCGTGGAGCCCACCGCCCCATGCATCCCCCCCCCATGCACGCATGCACACATCCCCCATGCATGCATGCACACATCCCCCATGCATGCAGACACCCACACACACGCATACACAAGTACACACCCCACAAACTGCTGCCCTCCCCCTCCCCCCCCACAAGCTGCTGACACGGATGATGGGATCCAGTGGGATGATCCATTCTGGGTCCTGATTGACCCTGCTACTTGCTGTGCCTGGGTCACCAAGCTCTGAATGTTCAAAAGCAGCTGGTGCTTCTGAGCTCCGAGGGATTGCTGAGGATCAAGAGGAGAGCCATTGATTCAAATATTACTGCTGGAGTACCACCTCAGAATAAATTAGTGATACTGTTTGTCATTCACAGGCCCACGATGAAATCTGTTCCAAATTCCCATTAACGTGTGAATGGTGCGGCAAGAAAAAAATTCCAAGAGAAAAGGTAAAATGCTTGTTTGAAATAAATCAGGATTGGCTGTGGACCGGATAGCACGAGAAACATACTCGGCTAACACTGCCAGAAGTACCTTATTCCATTATTTTATATACATTTCACAGATTAAATCATTAGATTGTGATCATCAACTTTGCTCTTCTGAAAGCTCTGATTCTCTCTGGAGTACATTTCTACAGGCACTGACTCATTGTCATTGATAACAATGAACCTAAGTTCACTTGTGGCATCTCCTGCATTCTCACAAGAACTTAAGAAATCAGGAACAGGAGAAGACCACTCAGCCCATCGAGTCTGCTCCACCTTTCAATATGATCATGCCTGATCTTGGGCTTCCTACCCACTCTCATTCCCCATATCCCTGAACTCCCCAACAGATCAAAACTTCAAATATGTTCAACAATGGAGTATCGACACCCTCTATGGTAGAGAGTTCCCAAGATTCACAATCTTCTCCTCAAACAGTCCTTGATAAATGACCCCTTATCCTGAGACTCTACCCCTCTATTTTAGATTCCCTGACCTGCAGAAACAATCTCCCAGCATCCACCCTGTCAAACCCTTTCAGAATCTTGTAGGTTTTAATGAAATCGCCTCTCAATCTTCTAAACTCCAGAGAATGTCAACCCAATTTACTCAGCCTCTCATCATAGAACATTCCAGGGCCCAATCTAGTGAATCTTCACTGTACCGTCTCCAATGTAATTATATCTTTCCTTCAATGTGGGGACCAGAACTGCTCACAGTGATCCAGCTGTGCTCCCATTGAAAGTTTATCTAACTGTAGCAAGACTTATTTTTGTACTCCAATCCCTCTGCAATAAAAATCAATGTGCTGTTTGTCTTCCTGATTGTTTGCTGCATCTACGTGCTAACCATCTGCATTTCCTGTGTGAACACACCCAAACATCTTTTCTATCCTTATGACCAAAATTACTAACTTAACACGTTCCCACATTAACTCCATCTGCTATCTTGTTACCCATTCATTAACTTGTCTATATCTCTTTGCAGCCTTTCTGTGTCATCTCCACAGCTTACCCTTCCACCTCGCTTCATATCATCAGCAAAGTTAGATAAATTATTCTCTGTCTCTTCTTCTAGGTTACCAATATAGATTGTAACTAGCTGAGGCCCCGACGCTGATCCTGGTGACACTCCACTGTTAACTGCCTGCCAACTTGAAACAGCCCTGTTTGAACCCAGTCTCTTCTTTCTATCCATTAACCAATTATGTATTCATGCTTACACTCAATTCATGAGCCCTTATCGTCTCTTTTAACCTTCTGAGTGCACCTTATCCGATGCCTTTCGGAAATCCAGACATACTACATCGACTAATTCCCTTCATCTACCCTACTCGTTACATCCTCAAAAATATCTAATAATTTTGCCAAGCAGGGTTTACCGTTAGTAAACTGTTGACTTATTCTAATCATACTGTGCTTCTTGAAGTGTATTGTCAACATGTCCTTATTTTCCCAAAAACCGATGTTAGGCTAACTGGTCTGTAGTTGTGGAGATGCTGGTATTGGATTGGGGTGGCTCTCTCTACTGGCCTGGTTTTTCTCACTCTCCTTTCTTGAAAAGAGGTGTAACATTTTCCCATTTCCAGTCTAATGGGGCTTTTCCTGAATCTAAGGAATTTTGGAAAATTATAGTCAGCACATCCACTGTCTCTGCAGCTTTCTCTTTTGGAACCCTAGGGTGCAGTCCTGGGATTTGTCGAATTTTAGACCCTTCAGTAGCCCTCCTGATATTAAACTCTTTATGCTGTAGGTCACTGTTTATGTAGTGAAGTTTCCAATTTCAAGGTAGTTTGCTACTGGAACTCCCTTAAAACTCATTTTGTATTTGAGTCTAACAGTAATGAGCGAGACTTTCATCCCATTATCAATGAGTTCGATATCAACCGAAGAATTATACTGCAGTTTGGAATTGCCTGCTACAGCACAGAACTGGGTAATGAAGAAAAGAGGGAGGTGTTTATAAACATGAGTTGTTGCTGCTCAGTGTGTTGTGGAGGGGGGTGCGGGTGGACGGGGTGTTTGTATTGTGACGCTGGGCAGCGTGTGTTCATTCTGTGTGTTTCTCCGCAGTACTCTGACCATATTCGAACGTGTGGCAAGGTGAAGCTCCTTTGCCGTTTTAACGTGATTGGCTGTGAAATAGCTGTAAGTGCATTTTACTTTAGTCTGCATCACAACAATTGTGTCGTTCCACACCCCCCGCAAAACCCCGGTGGCCACCCCGCCGGTGCAAGCTGGACAATGGTAGTGGTTTGAGGGTTGGGTATGTATCAGTGCTGTCTTTGTGGCCCCTTTATATACTGGGCTGTACTTTATTACACAGATTGTGCAGTGTGGTGCGCTAGAGTAACTGGTCAATGCCATCACTCTGACACCTGCTGGAACTTTGAATCTGGAATTTAAAGTCTGTTTTGTGATGTTGTGAAGCCAGTGTGGGGACAGGCGGAGAATGAATTTAAGCACCATGAATTTCTCCTCTGACACCTGCTGTTGACTTCACGCAGAGAGAGGCATGTGAGGAGGAATCAGTCCTGTAGATAATAGTGCCCGTTTCCAGCTGAAGCAGTGTACGTGGGGCCAGATATCTAAACCTTGGTCTTGTCTGTGATGCTGCTAGTTAGATGGTAAAATGTCAGACCCGAGTCTTTGTGTTCAGCAAGGCAATATTACTGGATCTACTAGCCAGAGGTCCATGTTAGAACAAGTTACCCTGCACCTTTCCTTTAAAATTCTTAATAGTTGAAATATTAACAATTCAAAGAATTCAGACAAACCAAAGTGGAAGTCATGTGACATTACTGCTTAACTGGAGACACCTGTAAAACGGTTAATGCTAATTTCCATCCAGAAAGGAGCAGCTCAGGTAAAGGCTGTGACATGGTTCAAATATCTGGCTCCCCATTGACACTGTTTCTGGTGGAACCTCTGGACAATCACCTACAAGACTAATTCATCTCATGTGCCTACCAAATTGTCATCTCTATTGGAAAAGTGGCTTGTCTTCGACCTGCCAATCCTGAAAAAAATACATAGGACTTTGACTGTGGATTCATGTGAAACAATAATTCTTTATTCTGTGGTCTTTGCCCTGTAAACCTTTCTTCCACTATCCCCCTCTTTTATTGTTGAGTGAAAAAGATGGCTATGTTGCACCTCCCCACTTGTATTTGAGTGTGCCTGAATAAATTAACCCTCTGAATTTACCCTATCTCAAGACTGCTCTGGGATTATTAATAAAAATTACATCACACCCAAACTGAGAAGTTCAGAGGAGACAGGGTGGCACAGTGGTTAGCACTGTTGTCTCACAGCACCAGGGACCCAGGTTCCGCTCCCAGCTTGGGTTTGCACATTCTCCCCACGTCTGCATGGGTTTCCTCTGGGTGCTCCAGTTTCCTCCCACAGTCTGAAAGATGTGCTGGTCAGGTGGATTGGCCGTGCTAAATTCTCCCAGAGTGTACCCAAACAGGGCACTGGAGTGTGGTGACTGGCGGATTTTCACAGTAATTTAATTACAGTCTTAATATGAGCCTATTTGTGACTAATAAATAAACTTACTTATGAGTTGGAAAACATGACACCATTTATAAGGGGAGAAATCAAATTGAAAACATCTTTCTCTTTGCAGACAGGTGGTAAGAGGAGAAATTGGGGCAATTTAAATGAATCCTGGTCTCCTCTATATCGGAGAGATCAAGCTTAGACTGGGTTTTTGCTTTGCTGAGCATCTTCGCTCTGTGCGCAGTCAGGACCCTGACCATCCTGTTGTTTGCCACACGTGACCCTGTTCCTATGCTCGTATTGTTTGTCCTTGGCCTGCTGCAATGTTCCACTGAAGCTCAATGCTAACTGGAGGAACAGCATCTCATCTTCTGGCTGGGCACTTTAAAGCCTCCTGGTCTCAATTCAACAACTTCAGATGATTAGCTTAACCCCACCTTGATATCTGTGTTTTCATTTTATTTTCTTTTTTATTGTTCTCTACCTGTTATTTCTTTATTGCCTTTCTTTTTGTTTCCCTCCCACTATGCCCCCCTATTTAATCCACTCTCTTCTTACCTTTTGTTCCGCCTTGGCTTCCCCTCCCCACCTTTCTCAATTTTACCTCTCTCCCACCCATTCACACACATCTCTCCCCCCCCCCCCCAAACATCTTCATATGTCTCCGTTTACCCTCTGATTTCAGCTTCTCTGCCATTTGGCCATTCACACCCTTTATTCTGTCTCTGGACTGCCATTAGCAGCCACAGGAACGAGGGGAAAGGCTCATCTTTCATTCCCTCACCCTGCAGTCTAAATATCTCCCACTTTCTATGCTTTTTAGCTTTGACAAAGGTTCATCTGGACTCAAAACGTCAGCACTTTTCTGTCCTTACATTGACCTGCTGAGATTTTCCAGCATTTTCTCTTTTGGTTTCAGATTCCAGCATCCACTGTAATTTGCTTTTAAATTAATCTTCCTCCATTTAGCAGGCCAGCAGGCTCCTGTTGACCAGTCTGGCTTATGAAATGATGGTCTTTGTATAGCTGTTTCTGAATTTGGACTGTGCAGCCCACAGGGATAAATCGGTGTACGTTTCTGCGATGTTGCCGCTAGCTCCTTTTGTTCAGGGTTACACACAGACTTAGATTCAGCCACCGATAAAGGTCTGATGAAGGCTCATCCAGACTCGAAACATTGGTTCTGTTCTCTACACAGATGCTGTCAGACTTGCTGAGATTTTCCAGCATTTTCTGTTTTTGTTATAGATTCAGCCACTGTTGGTCTTTGTCACAGTGTAGAAAGAGATCGTTCGGCCCGTTGAAATTGCGCTGACTCTCTGAAAGAGCTTTCTACCTAGTCCCACTCTCCTGCCATATCCCCCGTTACCCTGCAGATTGTTTCTTTTCCGATAGCAATCCAATTCCATTGTGAATACCTCGATCGAGGCTGCTTCCTCCACCCTCTCAGGAAATTTGTTCAGACTTCAACCACCTACTGGGTAAAAACATTTTGCTTCATGTCATTTTGATTCATTCCCTTCAGGACCCATTCCCCTCAGGGTCTTGAATATCTCTTAACAAGTCTTCTCTCATCCTTCTTTTCTCCACGGAAAAGAGTCCCAACCTCGGCAATCTATCTTCATAGCCACAGTTCCTTATCCCAGGAATCATTCTTGTGAATCTCCTTTGTCCTCTCTCTAATGCCTTCACATTCTTAAGAACATAAGAAATAGGAGCAGGAGTAGGCCATCTAGCCCTTCGAGCCTGCCCCGCCATTCTATAAGATCATGGCTGATCTGAAGTGGATCAGTTCCACTTTCCCGCTTTCTCCCCATAACCCTTAATTCCCTTGTCTATCAGAAACCTATCTACCCGTGACTTAAATATATTCAGCGAGGTAGCCTCCACCGCTTCAATGGGCAGAGAATTCCAGAGATTCACCACCCTTTGAGTGAAGAAGCTCCTCCTCAACTCCGATCTAAACTGCCCCCGACCCCCCCTATTTTGAGGCTGTGCCCTCTAGTCCTGCTGTCCTTTCTAAGTGGGAAGAATCTCTCTACCTACTCTCTATTTCTCTTCCTCAAGTATGGTATCTAAAATTTGGACACAGTCTCCAGATGAAGCTTAACTAGTGTCTTGTACAAGTTCAACCTGACCTTCTCTTGTACCCAACGACCCCCTGTTAATAAAGTCTAAGATACTGTGTGATTTATTAAGTGCTCTCTCAACATGCCTTGCAATCTTCAGTTTGAGTGTACGTGTGCTCCAAGATCCTCCAGTTCCTGCACGTCCTTTAGAGTTTCTCCCTTTATTTATTCTGTTTTTTCCTGCTGCAATGAATCACTTCATATTTCTCTGCATTGAGCTTCATCTGCTACTTGTCTGCTCAACTTGCCAGCGTAACTGTCCTTTTGGAGTTCAAACTCTCCTCATCACAGTTGACAATGTTTTCAATCTTTGTTCCATCTGCAAATCCTGCTCTGAACACACAGTCTAGATCATTAATAAATATCAGGAAGAGCAAGAGTTCCTACACCTCTGACCCCTGGGGAACTCCACGACGAATCCTCCTCCAATCTGACAAACATCCATTATCACTACTCTCTGCTTCCTGTCACTCAGACTGCTTCTTATCCCAAGTATCTACTTAATCTTTTATTCTATGATCTAGAATTCTTCACAAGTCTGTTGTATGGAACTGTATCAAGTGCTTTTGAAAAACCATTTAAGCCACATCAGCAGCATTGCCCTTTTCCACCTCAAAAAAAACTCCAGCAAGTCAGTTAAACATGACTTTCCTTTAATTAATCTGTGCTGACTTTCCTTAATTATCCAGCGCAGATCTGAGTGACTATTAATTTTGTTCCAAACTGTAGTTTCCAGAAACTTCCCTACCACTGAAGTCAAATTAACTGGTCTGCAGGAACTGGCATTATCCTTGCACCCCTCTCTGAGCCAGGGTGTGTCATTCATAATCCTCCAGTCCTCTGGCACCACCTGCTGTGGAGACTGGAAGATCATCACCAGCACCTCTGCAATTTCCACTCTCACTTCCCTCAGTACCCTTAGATGTATCTCATCCAGTCCTGGTACCTTATTGATTTTAAGGTGGCCTCTCTAACACCTCCTGTTTCCCAATTGTAAATTCTTTGAGTGTACTAGTTATCTTCTTTCTCACCTTGACCTGGGGAGCATCATCTTCCTTTGCAAGGACAGATGCAAAGTGCTTGAAATATATCTCCTCTATTTTTTTCTTACATGTGCAAGTCCCCTTTTTAATCCTAATCAGCCCCACTTTTTCCATCCTTTTATTCTTATTCTTATAGAAGGCTTTGGGAATGCCTTTTATTCTTTTCATTCTCTTTTCATTCTCCCTCTTGCTTTTATGTTTTTTTAATTTCCTCTCTGGTCTTTGTATATTCCATCTTCAGCCAATTCAATTCACTTCACGTGCTGTCAAGAAGTGGCTGAAGGTACTGGATACTGCAAAGATTAAGGGCCCTATTTAAATTTCAGCAATAGTACTGAAGCCCTCAGTTCCAGAACTTACCAAGCCCCTAGCCAAGGTGTCCCTGTACAGCTACAACACTGGCATCTACCCGGCAATGTGGAAAATTACTTGGTTATGTTCTGTACACAGAAAGCAGGACAAATCCAACCTGGCCAGTTACCGGCCAATCAGTCTACACTTGTTCATCAGTAAAGTGATGGAACAAGTCATCAACAGTGCTATCAAGCAGCACTTAGCAACAATCTGCTCAGTGACACCCAGTTTGGGCTCTGCCTGTGTAATTCAGCTCCTGACCTTATTGCAACCTTGGTTCAGACATGGACGGATGTCAGGGGTAGGTTCTTTACCCAGAGGGTGGTGAGGGATTGGAATGCCCTGCCTGCTGCGGTTGTAAATGCGCCTAGTTTGGGGGCGTTTAAGAGATCCGTGGATAGGTTTATGGACGAAAAGGGATTGGTTCTATGTTCTATGGACAAAAACAGCTGAATACCAGAGGTGAGGTGAGAGTGACTGCCCTTGACATCAAGGCTGCATTCAGCCGAGTGTGGCGTCAAAGAGCCCTAGCAAAACCGGAATCAGTGGATATCAGGGGGCAAATACTCCACTGGTTGGAGTCATAAGAACATAAGAACATAAGAAATAGGAGCAGGAGTAGGCCATCTGGCCCTTCGAGCCTGCCCCGCCATTCAATAAGATCATGGCTGATCTGTCGTGGCTCAGTTCCACTTTCCCGCCCTCTCCCCATAACCCTTAATCCCCTCTCTTATCAAAAACCCATCAACCCGCTTCTTAAAAATATTTAGCGAGGCAGCCTCCACCACTTCAACGGGCAGAGAATTCCAGAGATTCACCACCCTTTGAGTGAAGAAGTTCCTCCTCAACTCCGTTCCGAACCGCCCCCCCTTTATCTTGAGGCTGTGCCCCCTAGTCCTACTGTCTTTTTTGAGCGGGAAGAGTCTTTCCACCTCTATCCTATCCATCCCATTCATCATCTTATACGTCTCAATGAGATCTCCCCTCATTCTTCTAAACTCTAACGAGTACAAGCCTAGTTTACTCAGCCTCTCCTCATAGCTCAACCCCCTCAACTCCGGCATCAGCCTAGTAAACCTCCTCTGCACTCCCTCCAAGGCCAAAATATCCTTGCGCAGGTGCGGCGCCCAAAACTGCACACAGTACTCCAGCTGCGGCCTCACCAATGCCCTATACAGCTGCAGCAAGACCTCCCTACTTTTATATTCAATCCCCCTCGCTATGAAGGCCAGCATCCCATTCGCCTTCCTGACCACCTGCTGCACCTGCAGGCTGGGTTTTTGCGACTCATGCACAAGGACCCCGAGGTCCCTCTGCACCGTCGCCTGCTGCAGTTTTTCGCCCCGTAAGTAATAGTCCTTCCTACCATTCTTCCTACCAAAGTGGACCACCTCACACTTGCCAACATTAAATTCCATTTGCCATTTCCTGGCCCATTCGCCCAGCCTATCTAGATCCTTCTGCAGACTCTCCACACCCTCCGCACAATTTGCCTTTCCCCCAATCTTGGTGTCATCAGCAAATTTCGACACCCTACACTCGGTTCCCTCCTCCAGATCATCTATATAAATGGTAAATAGCTGAGGCCCCAGCACCGACCCCTGGGGCACCCCACTAGTCACCAACCGCCAATCCGAATAGCACCCATTGACCCCCACTCTCTGCCTCCTATTTGACAACCAATCCTCTATCCACGCTAACACCCTACCCCCAACTCCATGTCCCCTGACCTTCTGCAATAACCTCTTGTGAGGTACCTTATCAAACGCCTTCTGAAAATCCAGAAAGACCACATCCACCGGCTCTCCTCTATCCACCGCCCTAGACACATCCTCATAGAACTCCAGTAAATTTGTCAGACACGACTTCCCTTTAATGAAACCGTGTTGCGTCTGCCCTATCAAGCAATTCCCTTCAAGATGCCTCGCAATTTCCTCCTTAATGACGGATTCTAACATTTTACCTACCACAGACGTTAAACTAACCGGCCTGTAATTCCCCGCCTTTTGCCTGGCACCCTTCTTAAACAACGGCGTAACATTAGCCGTTTTCCAATCCTCCGGCACTTCCCCGGAATCCAGCGACGTCTGGAAAATAACCACCAAGGCATCCACTATCACCTCCGCCATTTCTTTCAGAACCCTCGGATGCATTCCATCCGGTCCTGGGGACTTGTCCACAATCAGCCCCTCCAGTCTGTCGCGCACCACCTCTCTAGTAACAGTAATGTCATTAAGACCCTCCAGTCCTACCACCTTTCCATCGCTAACACCCGGCAAATTATTCACGTCCTCCTCCGTGAAGACAGAAACAAAAAAGTTATTCAAGACCTTAGCCATATCCCCATCCCCTACCACTAGGTCCCCTTTCTCATCCGCTAAGGGACCAACGTTCACCCTAGCCAGCCTCTTCCTTTTTATATATTTATAAAAACTCTTGCTATCCTTTTTTATATTAAGCGCTAGCCCAGCTTCATAGCTTCTTCTACCCTCCTTTATCAACTTTTTTGTCAATCTTTGTTGACATTTAAACCTTTCCCAATCCTCTTCTCGCCCACTGCTCTTAGCTACTCTAAATTCCTCCGCTTTTAATTTAACACTTTCCTTCACCTCCTTCGTTATCCACGGCTTATTACCTCTCTTCCTACTGTCCTTTTTAACCATCGGAATAAATTTCTGCTGAGCACCAAGAAAGATCTCCTTAAAGATCCTCCACTGCTCCTCAGCAGACCTACCTTCCAACGCGCTCCCCCAGTCCACATTCGCCAATTCTTCTCTCATCCTACCATACTCCCCTCTATTCAAACAAAGGACACGTGTCCAGGAACCCACTTTCTCCTCCTCCATCTGCAACAGAAACTCCACCATACAATGATCACTCTCTCCAAGAGGATCCTTCACCTCAAGGTCCCTAATTCTACCCGCCTCATTACATAGCACCAGATCCAAGATAGCTCGCTCCCTCGTCGGCTCCAACACACACTGTTCCAGGAAACTATCCCGGCAGCATTCCAAGAACTCCTCCTCGAGCCCACCTCGTCCAACATGGGTCGACCAATCAATATGCAGATTGAAATCATACCCCTGGTACGTAGGAAAATCATTGTGGCGATTGGAGGTCAATCATCTCAGCTCCAGGATATCCCTGCGGGAGTCCCTCAGGGTCGTGTCTTAGCCCCAACCACCTGCAGCTGCTTCATCAATGACCTTCCTTCTGACATAAGGTCAGAAGTAGGGATGTTCACTGATGACTGCACAATATTCAGCAACATTCACAACAACTCAGATACTGAAACAGTCCATGTCCAAATGCGGCAAGACCTGGACAATATACAGGCTTGGACTGACAAGTGGCAAGTAACATTCACGCCACACCAATGCCAGGCAATGACATTTCCAACAAGAGAGAATCTAACCATTGACATTCAGTGGCATTATCATTGCTGAATTTCCCCAAAATTAATATTCTGGGGGTCACCATTGACTAGAAACTGAATTGGACCAAGCAAGGCTCTGATGACAGCAGCTTCCAAACCCATGACCATGACTATCTAGAAGGCCAAGAGCAGCAGATACCTGGGAACACCACCAGCTGGAAGTTCCCCTCCAAGTCGCTCACTATCCTGACTTGGAAATATATCACCATTCCTTCACTGTTGCTGGATCAAAATCCACAAACGTCCTCCCTAATAGCACTGTAAGTATACCTACACCACATGAACTGCAGCAGTTCAAGAAGGCACCTTACCATCATTTTCTGAAGGGCAGTTAGGGATTGCCAATAAATACTGGCCTAGCCAGCGATACCTTTACTCTGTAAATTAATTTAAAAATAAGTTCACTCTAATTTTCCACTGTATTCTCTACCTGACCACTGTTTCCTGTTCATCTTCACCTTCATTTTCATCATCCAGGGGACTCTGGATTTATTTGTCTAACTGTTCACTTTAAGTGAATACACCTTGGAGTTGCCTGTAATATCTTCTCTTTGAAGGAGGCTGTTTGTTCAGGCAGTATCCACTCTGCCAACATTTGATTTCAACTCACTCGACTCTGATACATCTCATCCAATCAAAGTTGCCTTTCCCCATTAATTATGACGGTCTGAATTGTTCCTTATCTTTTTCCATGGCCAACCTAAACCTTTGGATGTAAGGCCCCCCTGAATGCTGTCCCACTGATATCTGATCCACTTGGGCTGATTGTGTCCCAGGACCAGGTTCAATGGTGACTCTCTCACTGGTCCAGAATCATAGTGTGGCAGAGCTTGCTGCACACGCTCCTGGAATTCCTGCCCCTCTTGTCCCTTTGTGCTATTCTTATCTCCACCAGTATTTGGCTAATTGAAATCCCCCGCTACAAGTATTCTGTAATTGCTGCACCTCTCTGTAATTTCTTTGCAAATTTCTATATCGCTTCTATTAAGTGGGGTTTGTATACCACACTGATCAATGTTATTGCACCTTTTTCATTCATTACCTCTAACCAGAGAGATTCTGCCCTTGATCCCTCTATCTCCAGTAATAACATCTTTGATCAACACTGCCACTCCTGCACCACCCCCCGAGTATGATAGCAATAATACCATAGTTCCAGTTGTCACCCTGTGCCTGTAGTTCACCAAATCCTATTAACCACACTCCTTACATTCACATACATGGACATTAATCTGGATTTAGGCTTTATAAATTTCCTGACCCCACCGAATGACTTACTATAGCCTAGTCTAATCCTATCAAACTCTGTCAAGTATTCTGTCTGCCTTGATGCTACTCTCCGATATATCCTCCTTATCCATTAATACTTTTTTACTTTTCACTGCCAATTTTTCTCCTCTCTGAATTTCCCCTTAGGTTCCCATCCCCCTGTTTATTTTTGCAGCAGGAAATCTCTGTTCTGCAGATTAGCTGGTGTGTGCCCTTTAAGTTATTGTCTGACTTTAAATCCAGGTTGCAGTACACCAGTTTCCCATGCTTCTCCTCATAACTGGCATTTGTTCTACAGGAAGCTTGATGTTATTGTGTAAATTGGACTGGTGTGTGTGAATCAATCGATATAGCAGATTATGTTAGCTTTTGGTGCTGGGGATTAGCCGCTCTGTTTTCCAGCTGCTTGTTGGGAACAGATGGATGGACGTCTGGAATCAGTGGACTCTCCTCCACTGAGGGGAAGCAGACTCCGGTGAAGTGAAGGATGCTCATTGTTAGCTCACGAGGGGCTCTTGTGGTTTATGTCAGGGTAGGAGGTGAAGCTGCGAGTTGAGTCTGGATCAGTGCGTGCTAGCTGTTATAAACCAGCGTGGCGACGTTTGGCTGGAGAGGGATAAATCAGTCATTCCACACCATGTGTGGATTGGATCTCCTACTGATACCCCCGGTGGGGTAATTCCCAGTGAGCAACTCGAGAAACTCCTGACAAATGATCGCATGGGTGGGGTACTGAAAGAATACCAGTCCGAGGGTGACGAGTGTTAGCACCTTCAGGAGAGGTGGAGAGAAAGAGGGAGGGAATTAACGAAAAGACATTGTTCCCACGCTGATGCAATGAATGCTGAAGTCCATTACAGAAAGCTGTTTGTTCATCCTTCAGGTCTATCAAAGGAAGCAAAGAGTCAGAATGAGATCATTTCTTTTCTTTGGTATGGTGTGAAAGGGAGATAATCCTGAACACATCTACACAACATCGGAATGTAGAGACTGGTTCAAGATTAATCTCTTCAATAGCTGCAGTGAATTCCAGATAAGGGGAACAGAACAAACCCTGCAGGAGCTGGGGTGCTCTGACAGGGAGGGGCGAAGGGAGAGGAGCAGCAGTGGTGGGGGCAGGAGGAGGGGGGGGCAGCAGCGGTGGGGGCAGGAGGAGGGGGGGGGCAGCAGCGGTGGGGGCAGGAGGAGGGGGGGGCAGCAGCGGTGGGGGCAGGAGGAGGGGGGGGCAGCAGCGGTGGGGGCAGGAGGAGGGGATGGGTAGCAGCGGTGGGGGGAAGGAAGAGAGGGGGAGCAGCAGCGGTGGGGGGAGGAGGAGGAGGGGGGCAGCAGCGGTAGGGGGAGGAGCAGCGGTGGGGGGAGGAGGAGGAGGAGGAGGGGGGCAGCAGCGGTGGGAGGAGGAGGAGGGGGGCAGCAGCGGTGGGGGGAGGAGGAGGGGGGCAGCAGCGGTGGGGGGAGGAGGAGAGGGGGAGGAGCAGCGGTGGGGGGAGGAGGAGGAGGGGGGCAGCAGCGGTGGGGGGAGGAGGAGGAGGGGGGCAGCAGTGGTGGGGGGAGGAGGAGAGGGGAGAGGCAACAGCAAGAAGTGGGAGAAGGAGCAGCAAGTGCAGCAGCAGCGGTGGGGAGAGGGGGAGCAGCAGATCCCGGGACACTGAGAGAGACCCCCGCCCCGACGGGGACCCTCACCCATAGACCCCACACTCTCAGCTAGCTGCTGAGCTGTATTAGTTTGCAAACTGTTGGCTGCTGGTTAATGGTAATCTGCATTCAGCTATCTGGTAATTACAGGTTTGTCCTGGAGATTACGAAGATTCTGTATTTGCAATTTAGCTGATACCATTAGCAGAAAAATGTCTGGTACAGTCTCTGTCTCTGAACTTTTGTTTTATTACTGATCTAACACACACACAGAAATAATTGAACAAAAATAAACCTGACAAGGATCTAAGGCCTCACCAGAGAGAGCACAGCTCCCTGTTCAGTTGTATTCATTTAGATAAAATTCCTCTGTGATGATTTGTTGGATAAGTGTGTTATCTGGGCTGGTGACGTTAGTGCAGCTTCTGGGCATTCACATACATGCATGTTCATCCTGATTTAGGCTTTTTTTCTTTCTGTCCCGGGTCAGGGCTTGTGGCTTTGAATGGGTTTGCAGTACTCAGTGGCCCTGGGTGAGGGAACTATGCTTATTGTCCATTCGTGCATGAAGGAGTCTGCGTGTTTTTACATGTCATGATGTGGAGATGCTGGTGTTGGACTGGGGTAAACACAGTAAGAAGTCTGACAACACCAGGTTAAAGTCCAACCAATTTATTTGATAGTAGACTCACAAGCTTTCGGAGTTTGCCTCTTTGTCACGTGAATGGAGGCCAGAACTTTCCATTCACCTGACGAAGGGGCAAACCCCGAAAGCTTGTGAGTTTACTATCAAATAAATTGGTTGGACTTTAACCTGGTGTTATCAGACTTCTTACTGTGTTTTTACATGTACATGGGTGTATGTCAGTGTATGTACAAGTATACAAAAATAAGGCTGAATTGTGATGAGCAGATTGTACGCACTCCCTGTCTGGTCCCAAAAGGGAAGAGTTGTCAGTGGGGAGGGGGAGCACAGATACCCCCAACGAGCTTCAGAACAGGAGGGGCAATCATTTGGGTGAAAATGCATTCTGTGACAAAGTGTTTCTGTATGGGTCTATAATACAGGTAATAACTTTAGTGATGTTACTTGAACTGATCATTGAATCATGTCACCCAAAGGTTTGTTGGATTCATAGAATCATAATCTCTTCTGCACTGTAGGGATTCTATTTATACCATCGAGTCTGCAATAACTCTCTGACAGAGTATCTTGTCCCGGCCCTCGTAAGCCCACACATTTCCCATGGCTAATCTACCTATCCAGCACATCTTTGGAGTGTGGGAGGAAACTGGACTGTGTACATGTGTCTCGGAGGAAACCCAGGCAGACAAGGGGAGGATGTACAGATTCCTCCCAGACAGTGACCTGAAGCTGGAATTGAACCCGTCTCCCTGGCACTGTGAGGCAGCAGTGCTAACCACTGTGCCACCTTACTGACCAATCTATTGTTCCGTCTGTCTGCCCTGCTGCTCTGAATTCGATATTTATTACAGCCCCTAACTCCTCATTTTCTGAAAAAAAGGGCTGGGGCACAGGAAACAAGAATGAGATCCCGAATACAGTGATAGTTCAGATCAAATGATGTGAGGTGTTTGTGTTAGATGCATCAGTTGTTCTGATCCATTTTCACCAGAGGGTCACACTGTCTGAGCAGATTACCCAGAGACTGTCCAGTGAAGAAAGGGGTGCGCGCGTCTGTGCGCGTGCGTGCGTGTGTGTGTGTGTGTGTGCGCGTGCGTGTGCGTGTCTGTGTCCAGCTTTTCACCCCTCAGCTCAGCTTGTATTATAATTATAGTCCGGAGGAAAGCTCCCTCTTTATGCTTTGTTCTGGAGAAGTGGTGACCTGGATGAGGCCACATCGAGTGCCCATTCCTAGTTGATTTGCGGGATGGGACTGGAGTTACATGTCGGCCAGACTGGACACTCTCCCTGTGCTGAAGCATGAAATGAAGCAGTTTTTGCAGCAATCCGTTCCCTGGATGCTTCTGTGTGAAATGAGTTCAATTTAATTTGTTAAACAGGGTCTCAGCGTGAAACTTCCTGTCAATCATTGTGAGGAACCACAGGAAGAACAGGTTTGGGAAATGTGCTCAGTGAAGTTATTTTTTAGGCAGTGTGAAAAGAGTCTGTCATGTACCTAAATATTTGGTATAAAAATAGAGAATGCTGAAAATACTCAGCAGGTCTGGCATCATCTGTGGAGAGTCAGTATGACTGTTAAATATTTGATGCTTGAATTGGCCCAGGTTGCAGTTTGGTACAGATATCAAATCTGTATCTCAACTCTTTAAAGAAAGATGCGTGAGCAAAGTGTGGAAAAACACTCTGTCTGCCGTTGCTATCGGGCTGCTGCAGTGGAACTCCCTCTAATCCAGCTGTTTCTGTGGGGCTGGAAGTTGACATCCTCTCACTTCAGCTGCAGACGATAACTACACAGTTTGACATGATGATATTACTGCCTATAAGGATAGTCCTTCCTAAATATCAGCTCTGACTTCAGGTGGGGTCAGCTGCACGATGCTAGCAACCTGTCAGTGTGGTTAATTGAAAACAAACACTAGCATCGAATCCTACAGTGCAGAAAGAGGCCCTTCGGCCCATCGAGTCTGCACTGAACACAATCCCACCCAGGCCCTACCCCCATATCCCTACATATTATACCCACTAATCCACACATCCCTGGACACTGAGGGGCAATTTCTTAGCATGGCCAATCAACCTAACCCACACATCTTTGAACTTGGGAGGAAACCCACGCAGACACGAGGAGAATGTGCAAACTCCACACAGACTCTAGGCTCCAGTTGCTGAGTAAGTTTGGAGGAACAGGATTTGGTTCCAAGTTGACACAGTATTGAACTTACAGGCACATGGCTTCGTCATGTGATGTCCATGAGTGTGCCGGAAGGTGCTGAATGTCTTTGCTGTCGTGTGTGTATGTCATGTATTCTTTATAAATTCTTCAATTGATTTATTCCAGGTTGAGAAGGAAAAATTGCTTGAACACGAGAGTCAGTGTGTTGTGGATCACCTGCAGTTGGTGCTCCAACATGTTTTAGGCATCAAGACAGCAGTGGAAAGCTTGCAGCCTCTGAACCTGCAGCAGACCAGTGCTAAAGTAAACCAACTGTTCACATCCATTCGAGAAATGGAGGGGACACTGGGACCATTCCAGTCAATGTCTCTCAGACAGCAGGGCTCTTCCTCGCCCGAGGACCTGGGAAAGCTGCTGCTGGCGGAAAAATTAGAAGACGTGCAAAAGCGATGTGGAACTCTTAAACACAAAACGGAAACGTTTGAAAACATTGTTTGTGTTCTGAATCGTGAGGTGGAGCGAGCCTCGGTGAGCATGACAGCTTACGAACAGCAACACAAATTGGACCAGGAGAAGATTGAAGCTTTACAAACAAAGGTGAGTAAATCTCACAAGTATCCCTGCGAAAGCCGGTCTCTGAGCAGCGTGCAACCTTTGAAGGTAGCTGCTGTGGTGTGGGGCTACTTGCTGACTCTTCCCGCCACTTTCTCACACACGTTGTTATTGCTCCTGTGCGTGCCTCAGCAGCTGCTCTAAGGTCACATTTTGACATTAGAAAAAGATTTCATAACATGATGGAGCAAAGGCCATTGAATGAATGGCCAAGCCTTGCACCTCTTTGACCAATGGTGCATCACGTCATGCATGCAGGATCCTAAAATAATCTTTCACAGCCCAGAAACAAATCCCTCCATTGCCTAACTGGTGGTTACAAGTCTTTGAGAAGAAAATGTTATTTTGGGCCTTTTCTGCACTGTGTAACTCTGAGACTCCACACGGGCATCACTGGGATGGGCCAGCATTTATTGCTCATTACTAACTGCCATTTTAGTGCCTGCTGTAGTATTCTGTAAAGCAGGATTATAGGGACTGTGTACATGTGTCTAATTAAGCTGTGAACTGAGTGTCCTCAAAGGGGCTAGGTGTGAAAGGCAAGCATTTGAAGTGAATAGGGCCAATTGAACGGTCTTCAGGTAAATAAGATATGGGTAGAAATTTGCATTAGTAGATAAAAAAAATTTGTTGAAATCCACTGATAAATTTCAAAGTAAAAAGGGGTTTAAACTGGGTAAGGTCATAACTGAATGAGGCAGAGTTTTTCAGCATTTTACCCGGAAGTAGTAGCCATAAGGAGAACATAAAAGATTTAATACCCTGGGAAAGGTGAATTTCAAAGAAGTTCAAGGACAATGGGAAAATATGAAAGAGGAAAAAACATATTTAAAGAGAGATTTTGAGATGTGTTGAGGTGTGACCGTGGAAGATGTCCTAATGAGAGTGCTGTGTGGAAAAGTGATGTGAGCAGCCTTCAGTCACCCCAGAAGTGTCTGGTTGTTCCAGAAAACAGGCTTTTGATAAAAGCCTTGTTTTTCTACAGCTGAGTAAGAGAGAAAAGCTCTGTGAAATATCTTTCCTCCAGCTGCAGTGGGTTGTGCCTTGAGGTAATATTACTGGTATTGTTATAGATTAAGTATCTGTCAGGACTGCTGGCAAAAGGGGTGAATTTAATGAAGTAAGAATCTTTCAGGGGAATGTTCTGTAGAATTAATATTAATTGTGTAAATGTAATTTTGCACATTTACATTTTCTTTAATTAATAAATGTTTTAATTTAATATTTAAAATCTTCAGAAGTGCCACTGGATTTTGCGGCTGCTGACTTCAGTAGACACATTCTTGTAGTAAAATACAAATAGAAAATAATTGTGGTTGCTTGTGAAGTTTTCCGTTTTGAGAGTTGGCTCACATTGCGACAAGTGCAATCAGGTAGTAAGTGCAGTGACCCACCACACAAACATTGGAATCAGGAGCTTGTCCCTCTGCTCACTTCGCCATTCAATAATATCAATTTCACATTCCGTCTACCCCAATATCTTTGATTCCCTACTTAATAAAGAATTTATTAAACTTGGCATTAAAAATATTCAATGCTGTGACCTCCTCTGCACCCTGGGGAAGAGAATTCTGTGGACTGATCACCCACTGAGAAAGAAGATTGTTCTCAACTCCTTAAATGCATGACCCCTTATCTTTAAATGGTCTCTGTCCCCTGTTCTATACTCTCCCGCAAGGAGAAACATCATCTCAGAGTCCATTCTGTTAAGTCCCCTCAGAATTTTGCATGTTTCGTGGTGGGTGGCACAGTGGTTAGCACTGCTGCCTCACAGATCCAGGGACCCAGGTTCAGTTCCGGCCTCAGGTGTGGAGTTTGCACATTCTCCCTGTGTCTGCGTGGGTTTCCTCCCACAGTTTAAAGATGCATGGGTTAGCTTGATTGGCCGTGCTAAATTGCCCCTTAGTGTCAGGGGGACTAGGAGGGTAAATATGTGGGGGTACAGGGATGGTGGGATTGTTGTTGATGCAGGCTGGATGGGCCAAATGGCCTCCTTTTGCACTGTGGTTCCTATGATTCAACGAGATCACAGGCTATCTTCTAAACCCGAATGGGTACATCCCAGCCTGTCCCCAAAAGATAGCTGAAATGGAGCAGTGCAAGCTATCAGTCGAGCGAACCTTTCCCGAACTCCTTTTGTGTTATACAGCGACAGACCCGTCCCCACCAGTACTGTACCCCAGTGTTATACAGTGACAGACCCGTCCCCACCAGTACTGTACCCCAGTGTTATACAGAGACAGACCCGTCCCCGCCAGTACTGTACCCCAGTGTTATACAGTGACAGACCCGTCCCCGCCAGTACTGTACCCCAGTGTTATACAGCGACAGACCCGTCCCCGCCAGTACTGTACCCCAGTGTTATACAGCGACAGACCCGTCCCCACCAGTACTGTACCCCAGTGTTATACAGTGACAGACCCGTCCCCACCAGTACTGTACCCCAGTGTTATACAGTGACAGACCCGTCCCCCACCAGTACTGTACCCCAGTGTTATACAGTGACAGACCCGTCCCCCACCAGTACTGTACCCCAGTGTTATACAGTGACAGACCCGTCCCCCACCAGTACTGTACCCCAGTGTTACACAGCGACAGACCCGTCCCCACCAGTACTGTACCCCAGTGTTATACAGAGACAGACCCGTCCCCACCAGTACTGTACCCCAGTGTTATACAGCGACAGACCCGTCCCCACCAGTACTGTACCCCAGTGTTATACAGTGACAGACCCGTCCCCACCAGTACTGTACCCCAGTGTTATACAGCGACAGACCCGTCCCCACCCGTACTGTACCCCAGTGTTATACAGAGACAGACCCGTCCCCACCAGTACTGTACCCCAGTGTTATACAGCGACAGACCCGTCCCCACCCGTACTGTACCCCAGTGTTATACAGCTCAAAATACTTTCTCCTTGCACATTTTGAAGGGTATGATGCAGAACTCTAGATGTGATACATTTTTCTGTCCCTCTTATTGGGGTTTAAAGTTGTTCTGCTGAACCTTACTGCCACTGCTGGGTCACTTCTGACTCTGGCCCTTTGAATAATATTTTTGAACTGCTCTGCCTGTCCATATTTGAACTTGCTGCTGTGCTTCAGGTACGTCAGATGGAGCGTGCCACTGCCCTGAAGGATCTGGCCATTGCCGAGCTGGAGCTGAAACTTCACGCGCTGGAGTTCAGCACTGACAATGGAATCTTTATTTGGAAAATATCAGATTTCAGTAGAAGGCGGCAGGATGCCAAATCGCAGCGGTCACCCGCCATATTCTCCCCAGGTTAGTCCCACATCACTCGCATGGGTTTCCTCTGAATGGAGGAATGTGCTTGCTTAAATAATTTTACTCCTAACTGATTATATGAGAAAGGATCTCTGAACTGGAAAATGAAAACTGAGGTGGCAATTTTCCCATTACAAAAATGCTGCAAAACCCAAAGGAGCAGTGTTTATAGGGCATACAGTGGGGAAGCTGGGAGGAGAAGTGAGAGGAAAGTGTAATCGTGCAGAGTCTGTAAAGAGTGGGGAAGGGCTGTAACAGACTGGTACAGCACGGGGTTGGATACAGAGTAAAGCTCCCTCTACACTGTCCCCCATCAAACACTCCCAGGACAGGTACAGCACGGGGTTGGATACAGAGTAAAGCTCCCTCTACACTGTCCCCCATCAAACACTCCCAGGACAGGTACAGCACGGGGTTAGATACAGAGTAAAGCTCCCTCTACACTGTCCCCATCAAACACTCCCAGGACAGGTACAGCACGGGGTTAGATACAGAGTAAAGCTCCCTCTACACTGTCCCCCATCAAACACTCCCAGGACAGGTACAACACGGGGTTAGATACAGAGTAAAGCTCCCTCTACACTGTCCCCATCAAACACTCCCAGGACAGGTACAGCACGGGGTTAGATACCCATATCACTATCCACCTTTAGAGATAATTCTATCATATTATAGCTACTCATATTATAGCTGACTATAAAACTCAGGTTTTAAGTCGGTCCACCTCGTGTCCAACGAGGGGCATACAGGCGATGGGTCGTACTGGGGCTGCTCTTGGTTGTTCGAGATTGGCCTAGTGCTTCATGTCGTTAGTGTGTGTCTAAACTGGACCAGATACTGGGCAAGACGACAGCTCAGTGACTATCACTGATTGCTGTGCAGACACACACACATGCTGGTGTCTGTGGGAGTTTGCGCATTCTCCCCGTGCTTGCGTGGGTTTTCTCCGGGTGCTCCGGTTTCCTCCCACACCCCAAAGATGTGCTGTTAGGCTGATTGGCAGGAATAAATTGTCCCTAAATCAGTTTCCCTCAATCTGGATGGCCATAAAACATTAGACAGGGGCCGTGGGTAGAGAGGTGGACTGGCTGGGCTGAAGGGCCTGTTTCCCGGGCTGATCTTGTTCTTTGTTCTTTGTTCATCCCCAAGGGTTCTCTTTCAACTAGATTACCAACTAATTCTTTCTCATTGCACAATACCCAGTCCAAGATGACCTGCACCCTTTTTAGTTCCACAATGTATTGGTCCAGAAAACCATCCTATAAGTGCACCAGAAATTCCTCCCCTATTGTACTGTGACTCTCCCAATCTATATGCAGATTCAAGTCATCCATAATCACAGATGTTCCTTTATCATGTGTAGTAATATTGGGAATAGCATTAGGCAAGAAATCAGAAATGTACATTTGGTGACTTTTTTGCCTCTTGTTGGTTCTTAACTTGACACATACAGATACCACATCAGCTGTGCTAATATCTTTCCTCAATATTGTATCAATATCATCTTTAATTAACAACACAACCTTTTCCTTTCTATCTGTCCTTCCCAAACACTGAATAACCCTCAATATTTAGTCCCCATCTTTGTCACCTTGGAGCCATGTCTCTGTAATGCTAACTATATCTTATACCCCTTTTCATCTATACGCCCAAGTAATTCATCCATTTTGTTTCACATGCTCTGAGCATTCAAGTACAAAACTTAAAGGCTAGCCCCTGTTCCATTCCTACTATTTTTTACTCAGTCCTTATCTGACTCTGGCCCTGGATTCCTTTGCCTATCACTCCTCATTCTCCTTACTGTCTTTTTCTCTTGTTCTTAATTCTCTCTGCTGTGAATCCTTGTAAAGTTCCCATCCATTTACCATATTAGTTTAAACTAAGTTATGGGCGGCACAGTAGCACAGTGGTTAGCACTGCTGCTTCACAGCTCCAGGGACCTGGGTTCAATTCCCTGCTTGGGTCACTGTTTATGTGGAGTTTGCACATTCTCCTCATGTCTGCGTGGGTTTCCTCCGGGTGCTCCGGTTTCCTCCCACACTCCAAAGATGTGCAGGTTAGGTTGATTGGCTGCGCTAAAATTGCCTTAGTGTCCTGAGATGTGTAGGTTAGAGGGATTAGTGGGTAAATATGTAGGGTTATGGGGATAGGGTCTGGATGGGATTGTGGCCATTGCAGACTCGATGGGCTGAAGGGCCTCTTTCTGCACTGTAGGGTTTCTATGATAAACCCTCCCCAACCGCTCTAGCAAGTCCTGTCCCCACAGTCCTGATCCTGCCTGGGTGTAACCTATCCAGTGTGTACAGGCCCCATCTCCTCCAAATCCAGTCTGCACCCACCCCTCCAACAATGTCCTGTAGTTGCTCTAAGGTATCCTTGATCCGAGCATCAGGGAGGCGACATGCCCTTCACAATTAACTGCCTGATGATTATTGCATTCCTATGGCTCTACTCCTCCCCTCTGCCACAGAGCTAACTGAGGTGCTGCTGTTATTCTCTGAGGGGCAATTCTTCTCAACAGTATCCAAACCAGTCTACTTGGTTTTCAGGGGAATTGGAGATTCCTGCACTGCCTGCCTATCTCTCTTGCTCTCCCTTGGTCACCCATTCCGTTGCTGCCTGTGGAGTCTGAGCTGTATATTTGTATATAGGCTTTGGGCCAGGTTGTAGCTCCTTTTTGATTGTCTGAGGAAGCTGCTCCTCACACTTCAGCCCCACACTCCTGATCTTTGGCCACCCAGTGTGAAGGGGGATTGGAGAACCTGTTTGGGATCTGCTGCTGGACATGGCCAGGAGCAGATCCAGACAGCGAGCAGTGGAGGGATGGTTTGGCCTGCCTGACTGCACCTTATCTGTGTTCACGGGTGGCTGGCCCTGGAGTGAGAACGTCATCGGCTGCCCTGTGTTGTTTGCTTTTATTGTCTCGCTGTGCCTGGTACCCGGTTTGATTCTAACAGCTTTGTTTTGAATGGTTCAGCTTTCTACACCAGCAAATATGGATACAAGATGTGTCTCCGTGTCTACCTGAATGGTGATGGTGTGGGCCGCGGAACTCACATGTCCCTCTTCTTTGTCATTATGAAAGGAAACTACGATAGTTTATTGAAGTGGCCTTTTAAACAAAAGGTGAGTTTCTCTTCTCACTTCCAGAGTGTGGGGAGCCCTGACAGTGATGGGGAGAGCTGTTCAGGTTATTGCAGATTAAGCTGGGTTTAGTAGCCCTGATCCTGGCTAACAGGATCACAGTGAACCCGATAGACTGGGGCACGTGCAGTCTGTCTATGGTGCAGAGGGATTGTACTGGCAATGGGGCGAGGGCAGAATGCAGTCAGCTCCTGGTACCCCTGGGGTGGAGGGGGATCGGTTGTGGGGTGGGGGAGGGATCGGTTTGGGGGTGAGGGAGAGGTCGGTTGTTGGGCGGGGGTGGGGGAGGGGTCGGCTTGGGGGTGGGAAATTAGCTGGTCCTGGGAGTTTTAACGATTGGTGGAATTCCTGGAACCAAACTGAGGAAAGATTCCACGATCTGGGTATTATTGATGAGATGTTGCCGTGTGCTCATTTACTGCTGGGGTGATTACGTTCCACACGCTGTCTGGGCCCCAGAATCTTCTCAGCTGCTGTGATTTTCTCCTGCCTTTCCTCCCAGGTCACCCTCATGCTGATGGATCAGACTAACCGGGAACACATCCTGGACGCATTCAGACCAGACGTCAACTCCTCATCATTCCAGAGACCAGTCAGTGAGATGAACATTGCCAGTGGATGCCCGCTGTTCTGCCCACTCAGCAAATTGGACAGCAAGAATAATTACTCCCGAGAAGACTGCATTTACATCAAAGCTATTGTGGATTTAACTGACCTGTAACCAACCACTAATCAGCCTGGGAGTTGTTGCTTTGTGGAATGGCCAGTGGAAGTGGATTGCTGAACTCTGGGCATTTCACAGAGCACCGACTCACATTGTGCAGTTTCTATCTCCCTGCACACAGCAGGGCCTGTGCGCTCGGTGTGGAATCAGCTTCTGGTTAAATGCAGAGTAACAGCAGTAGAAATATCTTGTTGGTTTACAATGTGGCCACCATCACATGCTGTGTTTGTCAGAGGAGTGCCTGCCAGCAGTAGAATCGCAGCTTGAGATGAGGTACAGTGGATGTACTCATCTCCACCTTGCTGAGATAAGCCAGAGTTAGTGGCAGAACGCTACCCTCACACTGAGTGTGAAGGAGGACGGGTCTGCCTGCCTGCAGCTTCAGTCTATTCGAGCTCGGCTAATGGGAACGTGAAGTTCCGTGGGGGAGAGGCAGAGCAGCTGTTGTTGTTGCCCCTATTTCCAACCCTCCAGCCCTCTTGAGCTGTAGTTACCCTGGAAGAGACCACAGTCCCTGCAATGACAAATCCCCACTGCAACAATGTGCTGCCTCCAATACTGCATAACATAACCTTAAACAGTTTGTGCATTGCATGCTTAATCCAGCAGAGCACTCACAGTGGCAGCAATCTGTCACTCGCTCCCCCCATAGACTGTAACAGCTTGATCTCTGTTTTTTACAAGTCTTTTTCATCCATTCACAGGACAATACGAGGTAGTACTCTCAAACCCTGAGCCTTTAGCTCCCCTTCCCAAAGTGACAATGTCACCGTGGAGGTGACCCATTCTAAAAGAGAGACAGGTGTGGTAACCAACAGATACTGAATCCCAAAATCCATCAGATCGTACCCAGTCTGGACAGTGCGTTAGAATTCCAAAGCTTGAGTCAGCGGTATTCAAAATTCCATACACAGGATATTGTGTAATATAGGTTGTGTTAATTTACCCACATCTAACAAATATAAGCAATATATAATAATTTATAAATTTTACACAGGAGTAGTTTGCAGCAGAGTTGAAATGGAGTTGTGTGCGTACAGACTTCCGCGGTGGTTTCTAATGTCTCTGGGTGGCTCAGGACTTGAGTCTGGAAGTATAAAACCAAAATAACAGCAGCCCGTACTGTGAGGGCTCGGAGGGGGTGAGCTTCTCCAGTCTGCCCAGAGGACTCACTGTTCTGCAATCTCTAAATCTCTACAATATCCTGAAGTGATTGAGCAGAAACATTATTGATGGTAAAAGAGGACAAGTGTTGAATGTGACCAGTTTGTTATTACTGTGTATGTTTGGGCTTGTGTGCTATTATTGGCTGAGGAATTGAGAATGTGTTAGAGCAGACATTGCCAGGTAATCTTTAGTTGTAGATATTGAGATTGGTGAATGGTAAATACTAGGAAAGAATTGTTCTGATTCTGGAGACTTACCTTCGTGGAATAGAATTAGAGAAAGTTTACATCATGGAGAAGCCGTTCTGCCCATCGTTTCTATCCCAGTTGAAAGATGAGCCAATCAGCCTAATCCACTTTCCAGTATTTGCAGTTTCGGGCACTTGAGATGCAAATCCAGACTCCTTTTTAGTGAGTTGAGGGTTTCTGCCTCTCCTCCAGAGTTCCAGTGAGTTCCAGACCCCCACACCCTCCAGGTGAAAACATTTTCCTCACTTCCCTCTAATCTTTCCACCAATCACTTTAAACTCACGCCCCGAGTCACTGAGTTTTGTGAGGAAAATAAATTCCTTAAATTAATATAACTCAATTCATGTTTAATAAGAGAACCATCCAGAATTTCCCATTGGATAAGGATATGATGTTCCTGTTTGGCAGAATATCATGAACCTGTAACTGTGGAAGGCTCAGAAGTGCCAGTGTGTTGTTGCTGTGTTGAGAAGAATCTCCTGAACTAGGTTAATTTCCCAGTGGCCAGGCAGTGTTTGGTCTTTTGTGTAAGCGGATTGCCATTGTTCTATCTGTCTTGATGTAGCGCCTGGCTGCCTATACCTCAAACCACGGTTCATGTTGAGTCCAGTTGCTGACCCGAGTGTCTGATTTGGCACCTCCCACACAGACTGTCAATTTGTGGGCAGTCACGGTGACCATTTTCTGATAGATTACAAATGGCTGAGGGAAAGTAGCATTTCATGTGGAGTTTTACTGTGACTCCTGTCAGGATGGACGGAAGATTTGATTTAATTGAAGGGCGAGAAGGGGATCTGCAAATTTTCAGCTGGATGGCTGACTATAGAAACCCACTAGTTATTAGACACAGTATGTAGAAATGTTTAAACATGCAGAGCATGTTTGTAGGTGATTTCTGGGGTTTTTAGGGAAAATGCGTTGGGATAAGCTCATGCCTTCTCTTTAGTATTTGTGACTGTTATAACCGGTGGTTTCTGTAACAGAGCCTTGGGATCAGGAATCGGTTTTGGTGAGTGCACCCAGTAAAGATTAAGATGGAGAAGAGAGCAGAGGTTAAGGTGCTCCGTGTAGGTGCACTGATGGTGTGTGTGTGTGTGTTAGGTGTGCAGATTTCAGTTGTGCTACGCAGTTTGGAGGAAGCGGAGAGCTATATTCTAGAGGCTGCTGAGTGGAACTGGGATTGAGCTGCATTTGCTCTGAGTTGCTTATTAAAATAATTATCAATAAAAGTCTGGACATTTATTTGCAGTAGTCAATAATGTGATCTTAGTGGGTATAGTGAATGGCATTCCTTTCGTTGGAGTGTGATAGCTGGTGGGGGGAGTTGTTCATGGTCCCAGTCCTCTCCCTGGGGAAGGGGGAAGGATCTCTGGCAATATCGCCTTGATTCTGCTGGTGATATTGAAAACAACAGAAATTATTTTCCCCAGTTGTGTCTAGTTGATGGGCCAGACATACTCCATTAACCTGAGTGTCTAAACCTTGGAATTATGAGATTTGAAGCTTTGACCCTAGGAATATGTGGCGTTGGCTTCCTGCATTTTGTACATAGTTGTTTCCCGCATAACTTTAGTGTCGCAGATAAATACTTTTAAGGAAATTTCCGTTACTTTATGAGGAACTACATCTTTTGATTAGAAACTGTCCAGGACTGATCGGAAATGGTTGGCAGAGAGATGCACAGCCTGAATGACCAGAGCTGTATATTGTGAGCTGTGTCCCTTACTATTCAGATATAGCAGTAACTGGTACAAATCTCTAATGATTAAACGAAATTAAATCAAAATTACAGTGTCACTGATTTTTTGGGTACATTTCAGGTCCCAGTATAAGAACATAAGAACATGAGAAATAGGAGCAGGAGTAGGCCATCTAGCCCTTTGAGCCTGCCCCGCCATTCAATAAGACCATGGCTGATCTGTCGTGGCTCAGTTCCACTTTCCCGCCCTCTCCCCATAACCCTTAATCCCCTCTCTTATCAAAAACCCATCAACCCGCGTCTTAAAAATATTTAGCGAGGCAGCCTCCACCACTTCAACGGGCAGAGAATTCCAGAGATTCACCACCCTTTGAGTGAAGAAGTTCCTCCTCAACTCCGTTCTAAACCGCCCCCCCTTTATCTTGAGGCTGTGCCCCCTAGTCCTACTGTCTTTTTTGAGCAGGAAGAGTCTCTCCACCTCTATCCTATCCATCCCATTCATCATCTTATACATCTCAATGAGATCGCCCCTCATTCTTCTAAACTCTAACGAGTACAAGCCTAGTTTATTCAGCCTCTCCTCATAGCTCAACCCCCTCAACTCCAGTATCAGCCTAGTAAACCTCCTCTGCACTCCCTCCAAGGCCAAAATATCCTTGCGTAAGTGCGGCGACCAAAACTGCACACAGTACTCCAGCTGCGGCCTCACCAATGCCCTATACAGCTGCAGCAAGACCTCCCTACTTTTATATTCAATCCCCCTCGCTATGAAGGCCAGCATCCCATTCACCTTCCTGACCACCTGCTGCACCTGCAAGCTGGGTTTTTGCGACTCATGCACAAGGACCCCGAGGTCCCTCTGCACCGTCGCCTGCTGCAGTTTTTCGCCACGTAAGTAATAGTCCTTCCTACCATTATTCCTACCAAAGTGGACCACCTCACACTTGCCAACATTAAATTCCATTTGCCATTTCCTGGCCCATTTGCCCAGCCTATCTAGATCCTTCTGCAGACTCTCCACACCCTCCGCACAATTTGCCGTTCCCCCAATCTTGGTGTCATCAGCAAATTCCGACACCATACACTCGGTTCCCTCCTCCAGATCATCTATATAAATGGTAAAAAGCTGAGGCCCCAGCACCGACCCCTGGGGCACTCCACTAGTCACCATCCGCCAATCCGAATAGCACCCGTTGACCCCCACTTTCTGTCTCCTATTTGACAACCAATCCTCTATCCACGCTAACACCCTACCCCCAACTCCATGTCCCTCGACCTTCTGCAATAACCTCTTGTGAGGCACTTTGTCAAACGCCTTCTGAAAATCCAGAAAGACCACATCCACCGGCTCTCTTCTATCCACCGCCCTAGACACATCCTCATAGAACTCCAGTAAATTTGTCAGACACGACTTCCCTTTAATGAAACCGTGCTGCGTCTGCTCTATCAAGCAGTTCCCTTCAAGTTGTAAGTTATAAGTTGTAAGTAATCTGAAGCATAGCCATGGGAACCTTTCCAGTATTTATTCTGGACCTCCTGCCATAAAGTAACAGCAACCTCCCAATCCCAGTGGACATCAGCGATCAGCACTGGCCAATTCCTGCAATTAGATAAATGTTTTCAAAATTGGATACTGTCTATCTAACCAAGGAGTAACTGCTCCATGTGTATAGCACCAGGGACACGTCTGGATGATGTGAAGAGATGTTACAGTGACAATCTGCATACAGGTACAAAAACAAAGAAAGGTACAGCACAGGAACAGTCCCTTCGATCCTCCAAGTCTGCACTGATCTTGATGCCTGCCAAAACTAAAACTACGCACTTACGGATCCATATCCTTCCATTCCCATCATATTACTGTATTTGTCTCATTGCCCCTTAAATGCCACTATCGTATCTGCTCCCACCACTCCCTGGGCAGCACATTCCAGACATTCATCACCCTCTGTGTAAAAAAAAACTTGCCTTGCACATCTCTCAACTTTTCCCCACGCACCTTAAACCTATGTCCCCTGGTACTTGACTTTTTTACCCTCAGAAAGAGCATCTGATTACCCACTCTCAGTGCCACGCATAATCTTATAAACCTCTAATAGGTTACTCCTCAACCGCCGTCTTTCCAGTGAGAACAAACTGAGTTTATTCAACCTCTTCTCATAGCTAATATCCTCCAGACCAGGCAACATCCTCCTAAACCTTTTCTATACCCTCTCCAAAGCATTCACATCCTTCTGGTAGTAAGGCAACCACAATATTCCAAATGAGGCCTGACGTTCTGTATGCCCGCAGCACAACCTGCCAATTTTTAGGTTGAATGCCCTGAGCGATGAAGGCAGACAGTTTTCTTGACTACCTTCTCCACCTGCGTTGCCACTTTCAGTAATTGGTGAACATTCCACCCAAATCTCTCTGCCTGTCAATACTCCTAAGGGTTCAACCATTTACTGAATATTGCTTTGTCTATTTGTACTTTGGATGTATTTCCATGTAAATCATTAAAGATGGCTCTTAAAATGCCTTCTACAAAACTAACCCTCCCTAACATCACTATGGAAGACAGTTCATTACCACCTTCACAAGGGCAATTAGAGATGGACAATAAATACTGGCCTAACCAGTGACGGTCACATTAATGTTTAAAATTTTAAAAATTATTTCATGCAATGAATTTTCACCAAACTGCTGCATACTTTTTTTTAATAAAACAGCTCAGGATGTACCCAGTTGTTGGAAGTACCTGGTCTAACACACTATAACACAAACAGCCTATTCAGCCCACGTACTTAATGCCAGGGTTTTTATTCCGTGCCTGTCACCCTTTCAAACACGGGCGGGGGGGGGGGTTTGGAAGGGGGGGGTGAAACGGTGGGGAAAGAAGTAGAAAACTAAGCAATTCACCGCATCTATTCCCTGGGGCAATGAGTTCCACATTCTCACCACTGAGGAAGGAATTTTCTCCTGATTTATTTTAAATATGATTTATTTGTCATTATGATTACTAGTTTTCTGTCTAGTCTCTAAATGGAAAGCTCTCTCTAGCCACCCTATCAAATCCATCAAAATATAAAGCTCTTGATGAGGTTAGCCATTCCATGCAGTGACAACAATCTCTGTCTGTTCTGCTTTCCTGTCACACTTTGTTCAGTGCTGCCTGTTCTTTTGTAAGCAGCAGGTTCTCCCTAATGTGATTAGCTGAGTTTTCATCTTGGTGTATGATGTTGAAAACATCGGGAGCTACAAAACAGACATAGCCTTTTTAAATGTGTAAATATTTATTTTTCTTTGAATACAGAACACTGCCACATGCAATACAGAGGTGGGACCAAGCAGCCTTGGTCAATGAGTTATTTGCCGTTTCAAATGTGGGCTAGAATTGAATTGTTACTGAGAATTTGAAGGTGCTCCTTGCATAGATGATAGGAAGCCAAGCTAGAATCGCCTACTTTCAATGTTTCATCAACAGTAGCAAAAGAGCAGAAAATTACTGATTGCGTTTGTGTCCAATCAGCCAGGCTCTGGCATTGTAACAGGAAGTGCAGTTTTAGCTTAAATATCAGAGTGATTGAAGTACACATTAAAGTTGACTACATGCCTTGGTGCTGTTTCACTTGAACAGCAACCTCAGGAGGAGGAGCTCCTTTGAGTGTGTTATGCTATTTGATAAGGTTCTTGCCTTTTGTTAACAATGGAAATAATCAAGGGTTCCTGTTCCCTTTCACCAATCCAGGGAATTCTGGCTAACATTGAAAAATGGGTTTAGTGTAGAGTTACTGCAGAATTTCAACAGGACACTGTGTGTGTTGCTGAAATTATTATTCATTCCTTTCTGTCCTGAGAAGCTGCAAGTGGCTAGGTTACTCCAGCAATGTTTTTTTGTTCTAGTCTAGAATTAACAGTGGTGAGATTTAAAGAATGTGGGTGTCTGCGGACAGTGGGGTCAGCCTCGCTGCAGCTTTAACACAGTACACTGTGTTAGCAATGAGTTTATAGCACTGGAGTCACATCACAAGCCAGACTGGGTGAGGATGAGAGTTGGGTTTTTAATGATGATCTGACAACTTTGTGCTCTCTCTGTGATCATAAGGAGCAGGAGGAGGAGGAGGAGGAGGAGGCTGAGCTGTTCTATTCCATAGCATCATGGCTGAGCTTTGAGGCATTCAAGGGAAAGGGGAAGACAGCAATCCAATCTCAGATGTGAATTTACTCAACAAATAATCATCCACAATTCTTCAGTAGAATCTGTTGAAAGTGGATTTTTATTTCCAGATTTTTAAACAATTTAGATTCTCAAACTGCCATGCTGGGATTTAAACTCAATTATAACACCAATTAGCAAGTTAAAGATCAAATCATATCACAGTTGAAGAGAACAGGAATTATGACTGATGCTGTGCAAAGGTATTTTTGGTGTGAGGACACATTGAACTCTCCACTGCAGTGAGTTGTTCCAAGGTGAGGCACTCGCTGTCCTGTCGGTGCGTCACCTTGGCCCCACGAACAGAGCCTGATTGATGGAGAATTGTATCAACAGCTTTAAAACATTCAATAACCTGCCGATGAATGACATCCATTCCCCATTCAGGGCCCAGTCAGTCCAGACAATTCTCTTCCACAATTTGTTTATTGGACAGAGAAGGTAAAGATATTAAACTGAAGGTTTTATGATATATTTTGCATTAAAATAGCGACAAATGGCAGAAGAAAGTTGCAGAGCAAGGAGTCAGTTTTATTATTGAGTGACCGAGCAGTGAACAGGGTTCAGTCGGCTGGGGGGTGGGGAGAGAATATCAGATGGGTGTAAGGCCCGTTCACTGTGAGGATGTGCAAATTTATCAGGATCCAGCCACAATCTGACTCAATCACACATCCAACATTTCATTCACAAATAACACACCTGACGAGCTGTGTGAGCAACACTGAAAGTAGCCACAGCCGACAACACCTGGATTATATTTTGACCTCCTCTCAGTTGTCCTCAGATTGTGAATTTTAATTGGGTAACAATGCGATATTTCAGATTCTGAGCTCTCTCACACTCACTCACTGTCACAGTCACTTCTTATTCAGCCAGAAGAAGGAGAATTTCTTGCGATGGGGTTTGGAGCTGACGATGCGAAGGAAACGGGGAGATCGCCAGACTTTCAGAGTGCAGTCATCACTGGCTGTGACCAACATCTCCTGGTCCACAGGACTAAACGCCACAGAATTCACCACATCCTCATGTTGCAGCTTGGCCAAGCAGATGTTGTAGTGTCTGTCCCAGATGTAGCCATGGCGGTCCTCAGCACCACTGCCAGAATAAGAGAGCACATAAACATACAGCACCCGGATCAGCAACCCACAGCCCGCTCTCTCACTGACCCTCGGTCCAGTTCCCCCTCTCTCACTGACCCTCGGTCCAGTTCCCCCTCTCTCTCTGACCCTCGGTCCAGTTCCCCCTCTCTCACTGACCCTCGGTCCAGTTCCCCCTCTCTCACTGACCCTCGGTCCAGTTCCCCCTCTCTCACTGACCCTCGGCCCAGTTCCCCCTCTCTCACTGACCCTCGGTCCAGTTCCCCCTCTCTCACTGACCCTCGGTCCAGTTCCCCCTCTCTCACTGACCCTCGGTCCAGTTCCCCCTCTCTCACTGACCCTCGGTCCAGTTCCCCCTCTCTCACTGACCCTCGGTCCAGTTCCCCCTCTCTCACTGACCCTCGGTCCAGTTCCCCCTCTCTCACTGACCCTCGGTCCAGTTCCCCCTCTCTCACTGACCCTCGGCCCAGTTCCCCCTCTCTCACTGACCCTCGGTCCAGTTCCCCCTCTCTCACTGACCCTCGGTCCAGTTCCCGATCTCTCACTGACCCTCGGCCCAGTTCCCCCTCTCTCACTGACCCTCGGCCCAGTTCCCCCTCTCTCACTGACCCTCGGTCCAGTTCCCCCTCTCTCACTGACCCTCGGTCCAGTTCCCCCTCTCTCACTGACCCTCGGTCCAGTTCGCCCTCTCTCACTGACCCTCGGTCCAGTTCCCCCTCTCTCACTGACCCTCGGCCCAGTTCCCGATCTCTCACTGACCCTCGGTCCAGTTCCCCCTCTCTCACTGACCCTCGGTCCAGTTCCCCCTCTCTCACTGACCCTCGGTCCAGTTCCCCCTCTCTCACTGACCCTCGGTCCAGTTCCCCCTCTCTCACTGACCCTCGGTCCAGTTCCCCCTCTCTCACTGACCCTCGGTCCAGCTCCCCCTCTCTCACTGACCCTCGGTCCAGTTCCCCCTCTCTCACTGACCCTCGGTCCAGTTCCCGATCTCTCACTGACCCTCGGCCCAGTTCCCCCTCTCTCACTGACCCTCGGTCCAGTTCCCCCTCTCTCACTGACCCTCGGTCCAGTTCCCCCTCTCTCACTGACCCTCGGCCCAGTTCCCCCTCTCTCACTGACCCTCGGTCCAGTTCCCGATCTCTCTCTGACCCTCGGTCCAGTTCCCCCTCTCTCACTGACCCTCGGCCCAGTTCCCCCTCTCTCTCTGACCCTCGGTCCAGTTCCCCCTCTCTCACTGACCCTCGGTCCAGTTCCCCCTCTCTCACTGACCCTCGGTCCAGTTCCCCCTCTCTCACTGACCCTCGGTCCAGCTCCCCCTCTCTCACTGACCCTCGGTCCAGCTCCCCCTCTCTCACTGACCCTCGGTCCAGCTCCCCCTCTCTCACTGACCCTCGGTCCAGTTCCCCCTCTCTCACTGACCCTCGGTCCAGTTCCCCCTCTCTCACTGACCCTCGGCCTAGTTCCCCCTCTCTCACTGACCCTCGGTCCAGTTCCCCCTCTCTCACTGACCCTCGGTCCAGTTCCCCCTCTCTCACTGACCCTCGGCCCAGTTCCCCCTCTCTCACTGACCCTCGGCCCAGTTCCCCCTCTCTCACTGACCCTCGGTCCAGTTCCCCCTCTCTCACTGACCCTCGGTCCAGTTCCCCCTCTCTCACTGACCCTCGGTCCAGTTCCCCCTCTCTCACTGACCCCCGGTCCAGTTCCCGATCTCTCACTGACCCTCGGCCCAGTTCCCCCTCTCTCACTGACCCTCGGCCCAGTTCCCCCTCTCTCACTGACCCTCGGCCCAGTTCCCCCTCTCTCACTGACCCTCGGTCCAGTTCCCCCTCTCTCACTGACCCTCGGCCCAGTTCCCCCTCTCTCACTGACCCTCGGTCCAGTTCCCCCTCTCTCACTGACCCTCGGTCCAGTTCCCCCTCTCTCACTGACCCTCGGTCCAGTTCCCCCTCTCTCACTGACCCTCGGTCCAGTTCCCGATCTCTCACTGACCCTCGGCCCAGTTCCCCCTCTCTCACTGACCCTCGGCCCAGTTCCCCCTCTCTCACTGACCCTCGGCCCAGTTCCCCCTCTCTCACTGACCCTCGGTCCAGTTCCCCCTCTCTCACTGACCCTCGGTCCAGTTCCCCCTCTCTCACTGGCCCTCGGTCCAGTTCCCCCTCTCTCACTGACCCTCGGTCCAGTTCGCCCTCTCTCACTGACCCTCGGTCCAGTTCGCCCTCTCTCACTGACCCTCGGTCCAGTTCCCCCTCTCTCACTGACCCTCGGTCCAGTTCGCCCTCTCTCACTGACCCTCGGTCCAGTTCCCCCTCTCTCACTGACCCTCGGTCCAGTTCGCCCTCTCTCACTGACCCTCGGCCCAGTTCCCCCTCTCTCACTGACCCTCGGTCCAGTTCCCGATCTCTCACTGACCCTCGGCCCAGTTCCCCCTCTCTCACTGACCCTCGGCCCAGTTCCCCCTCTCTCACTGACCCTCGGCCCAGTTCCCCCTCTCTCACTGACCCTCGGTCCAGTTCCCCCTCTCTCACTGACCCTCGGTCCAGTTCCCCCTCTCTCACTGACCCTCGGTCCAGTTCCCCCTCTCTCACTGACCCTCGGTCCAGTTCCCCCTCTCTCACTGACCCTCGGTCCAGTTCCCCCTCTCTCACTGACCCTCGGTCCAGTTCCCCCTCTCTCACTGACCCTCGGTCCAGTTCCCCCTCTCTCACTGACCCTCGGCCCAGTTCCCCCTCTCTCACTGACCCTCGGTCCAGTTCCCCCTCTCTCACTGACCCTCGGTCCAGTTCCCCCTCTCTCTCTGACCCTCGGTCCAGTTCCCCCTCTCTCACTGACCCTCGGTCCAGTTCCGGATTTCTCACTGGGGTCACAGGTGGACAGAGTGGTGAAGAAGGCATTTAGAATGTTTGGTTTCATTGGTCAGAACATTGAATACAGGAGTTGGGATGTTGTGTTGTAGTTGTACTTGGAATACTGTGTACAGTTCTGGTCAACCTGTTATAGAAAGGATATTAAACTAGAAGAGTGCAGAAAAGATTTACAAGGATGCTCCCAGGACTTGATGGTTTGAGTTATCAGGAGTGGCTGGATAGACTGGGACATTTTTCTCTGGAGCGTATAAGGCTGAGGGGTGATCTTATAGAGGTCTATAAAATAGTGAGTTGCACAGATCAGCTAGATATTCAATATCTTTTCCCAAAGATAGGGGAGTCTAAAACTAGAGGGCACAGGTTTAAGGTGAGAGGGAGAGATACAAAAGTGTCCAGAGAGACCATTTTTTCACGCAGAGGGTGGTGAGTGTCTGGAACAAGCTGCCAGAGGTCGTAGAAGAGGCGGGTAGAATTTTGTCTTTTAAAAAGCATTTAGGCAGTTACATGGGTAAGATGGGTATAGAGGGATATGGGCCAAATAAGGGCAATTGGGGCTAGCTTCGGGGTTTTGAAAAAACATGGCCAAATTGGGACAAAGGGCTTGTTTCCATGCTGTAAACCTGTATGACTAGACACCCAGATCTCTTTGTCTATCAATAGTCTTAAGGGTTCTGACATTTACTGTATATTTCCCACCTCACATATGTCCAGATTAAACTCCATCTGCCATCTCTCCACCCAAGTCTCCAACTGATCTATGTCCTGCTGTATCCTCTGATGGTCCTCATCGCTATCCGCAAATCCTTTGATTAGTAAGTTTGTGGATAACACAAACGGGTTACATTTTCCTCCAAATCATTTATATATATTACAAACAGCAAAGGTCCCAGCACTGATCCCTGAGGAACATCACTTGTCACAGCCCTCCATTCAGAAACACACCCTTCCACTGCTACCCTAAAAGTTAATGAGACATAGCCTCCCCTTCATAAAACCATGTTGCCTCTCACTAATACATTCATTTATTTCCAAGCGGGAGTAAATCCAGTCTCAAAGAATCCTCTCCAATAATTTCCCTATCACTGATGTAAGGCTCACTGGCCTGTAATTACCTGGATTATTCTTGCTACCCTTCTTAAACAAAGGAACAACATTGGCTGTTCTCCAGTCCTCTGGGGCCTCCTGTCATCTGCAAATTTGGAACATTTTGAAAAAGGAAACATCCTTTTCAAGTTTATCTTGTCGAGACCATTCGGGATCTTACATACTTCAATTAAGTTAGCCCCTCATTCTTCTAATCAAGCCCTCTTTGTCCAACCTTTCTCTCATAAGACAGGTGTCAGTCTAGTAAATTTCTTCTCATCCGCCTCCAACGCATTTACATAAGAACATAACATAAGAAATAGGAGCAGGAGTAGGCCATCTAGCCCTTCGAGCCTGCCCCGCCATTCAATAAGATCATGGCTGATCTGTCGTGGCTCAGTTCCACATTCCCGCCCTCTCCCCATAACCCTTAATCCCCTCTCTTATCAAAAACCCATCAACCCGCGTCTTAAAAATATTTAGCGAGGCAGCCTCCACCACTTCAACGGGCAGAGAATTCCAGAGATTCACCACCCTTTGAGTGAAGAAGTTCTTCCTCAACTCTGTTCTAAACCGCCCCCCCTTTATCTTGAGGCTGTGCCCTCTAGTCCTACTGTCCTTTCTGAGTGGGAAGAGTCTCTCCACCTCTATCCTATCCATCCCATTCATCATCTTATACGTCTCAACGAGACTGCCCCTCATTCTTCTAAACTCTAACGAGTACAAGCCTAGTTTATTCAGCCTCTCCTCATAGCTCAACCCCGCAACTCCGGCATCAGCCTAGTAAACCTCCTCTGCACTCCCTCCAAGGCCAAAATATCCTTGCGTAAGTACGGCGCCCAAAACTGCACACAGTACTCCAGCTGCGGCCTCACCAATGCCCTATACAGCTGCAGCAAGACCTCCCTACTTTTATATTCAATCCCCCTCACGATGAAGGCCAGCATCCCATTCGCCTTCCTGACCACCTGCTGCACCTGCAAGCTGGGTTTTTGTGACTCATGCACAAGGACCCTGAGGTCCCTCTGCACCGTCGCCTGCTGCAGTTTTTCGCCACGTAAGTAATAATCCTTCCTACCATTATTCCTACCAAAGTGGACCACCTCGCACTTGCTAACATTAAATTCCATTTGCCAGTTCCTGGCCCATTCGCCCAGCCTATCTAGATCCTTCTGCAGACTCTCCACACCCTCCGCACAATTTGCCGTTCCACCAATTTTGGTGTCATCAGCAAATTTCGACACCCTACACTCGGTTCCCTCCTCCAGATCATCTATATAAATGGTAAATAGCTGAGGCCCCAGCACCGACCCCTGGGGCACTCCACTAGTCACCAACCGCCAATCCGAATAGCACCCATTGACCCCCACTCTCTGCCTCCTATTTGACAGCCAATCCTCTATCCACGCTAACACCCTACCCCCAACTCCATGTCCCCTGACCTTCTGCAATAACCTCTTGTGAGGTACCTCATCAAACGCCTTCTGAAAATCAAGAAAGACCACATCCACCGGCTCTCCTCTATCCACCGCCCTAGACACATCCTCATAGAACTCCAGTAAATTTGTCAGACACGACTTCCCCTTAACGAAACCGTGCTGCGTCTGCTCTATCAAGCAATTCTCCTCAAGATGCCTCGCTATTTCCTCCTTGATGACAGATTCTAACATTTTACCTACAACAGACGTTAAACTAACCGGCCTATAATTCCCTGCCTTTTGCCTGGCACCCTTCTTAAACAGCGGCGTAACATTAGCCGTTTTCCAATCTTCCGGCACTTCCCTGGAATCCAGCGACATCCTTCCTTCAATAAACCTAAACTGCTCACAATATTTGAGATGTGATCTCACCAATGCCGATATAACTGAAGCACAACATCCTTCCTTTTACGTTCAATTCCTCTTGTATAGAAGGACAGCATTCCATTAACATCCTTAATGACATGTTGCAGTTAGAACATAGAACATAGAACATTACAGCGTAGAACAGGCCCTTCGGCCCACAATGTTGCGCCGACCAGTTAAAAAACAATGACCCTCTAACCTAAACCAATCCCTTTCCATCCATAAACCTATCCACGAATCTCTTAAACGGCCCCAAACTAGGCGCATTTACAACTGCAGCAGGCAGGGCATTCCAATCCCTCACCACCCTCTGGGTAAAGAACCTACCCCTGACATCCGTCCTATAACTACCACCCCTTAATTTAAAGCCATGCCCCCTCGTGCTAGCTTTCTCCATCCGAGGAAAAAGGCTATCACTGTCCACCCTATCCAAACCTCTGATCATCTTATATGTTTCAATAAGGTCCCCTCGTAGCCACCTTCTTTCTTTTTTTTTGCGTGCTAACTTTTAGTGACCCAGGCACGAGGACACCCATGTCCCTCGGTACCTCAGAATTCTGTAGCTACTCTCAATATTCTGCTTCTTATACTTCCTGCCAAAGTGAACATTTCCCACATTATACTCCATCTGCCAGATTTACGCCCACTCATTTAACCTAAATATATCCGTCTGCAGCCTCCTTATGTCCTCTTCACAACATACTTTCCTACTTATCTTTTGTCAACTGCAAATACAGCAACTACGCTTTCCTTTGCTCCCTCTCAGCTAAGCCATTGTTGTAAATTATAAAAATTAAGGCCCCAGCACAGAACCCCACGGGAATCCATTTACTACATCCTGCCAATCAGACAAAGACCCATTTATTTATTCTCTCTGTTTTCTGCCAAACTAATCTTCGATCCAGGTGAACATATTACCCCCCCACACCATGAGCTTTTATTTCCCACAATAACCTTTGATGTGGCACCTTATGAAATACTTTCTGGAAATCCAAGTACAGTACATCTGCAGGTTCCCCTTTACCCAGGTTTCCTTTATCCTCTATAGTGAAGCAAAATATCTGTTCATTTCATCCATTTCCTTATTATCTGCCATTAACTCTCATTCATACTCTCTAGAGGACCAATACTTAGAAACACAGAAAACAGGAGCAGGAGTAGGCCATGCAACCTTTCCAGCTTGCTCTGCCATTCATTATGATCAAGGTTGATCATCAAACTCAATAACCTGATCCTGCCTTCCCCCCATCCTTTCATCCCTTTCACTCCAAGGACAACATCCATCTCCTTCTTGAATAATGTTTTGGCCTCAACTTCTTTCTCTGGTAGTGAATTCCACAGATTCACCACTGTCTGGATGAAGAAATTTCTCATCTCAGTCCTAAAAGGTCCCCCGATTTCCTCAAACTATGACCCCTGGTTCTGGACTCCCTCATTATGTGAGAATTTTATGAGTTTCTATGAGATCCTCCCTCATTCTTGTAAACTCCGGTAAATACAATCATTTTCGGGTAAATGTCAGTGTTGGAACTGGAACAGTCTGGCTTGGACTGTGGCTAGTTTCAGTCTTCAGTACCTCAGAATGATGTCAAGACCCGTAGCTTTCACTATGGGTTGTTTCTTGTGGGTGGGTGAACTGAATTGGCTGAAGACTGACACTGAGATGTTGTGGTGCTCGGGAAAAGGTTAGGGTCATCCACAGTGTCGATCCCCTCAAATTCTTTCCCAGGCAAAATTGGGCAAAAGCTGTAAGTTCCTGCTGTCTGTATTATGATGCAACGGCTTACATGGGACAAATTAGCCCTCGATAATTTCACCGTGAGCAGCTAAGTAATTCTTTCAGCCAGTCTAGGTGAATGTACAGGGCTAAAAGTGCTGTTGCTATTGAGTTAGTGACCAGTGATTGTTCCTGGAGTTATAAGAGAGGGAGATGGATCCTTCCTGGGAACTCTCACTACCTATAAGGCCACAGCATAAAATGTAGGAGCAGAGGTGGCCATTTGGCCCATCGACTCTGCTCTGCCACTCAATGACTGATCTGAGATGATAATCTTCAACTGCACTTTCCCACCTTATCCCCATAAGGCTGGGTTCCTTCCTGATCAAAAATCTGTCTGTTTCTGCTTTGAACATACCCGAGTATACAGCATCATCCCCTCCTGAAGAGCAGCTGGTGTGATACAGGAAAGCAGGCAGCACCTGGGATGCGGGAGTCAAAAGTTGGGGGGAAAAGATCACAGCAGTTTACCTGGCAACATAATCCCTGCTGACATCCAGGAAGATGAAGAAACACTCATCATTGGGAGTATAGGCTGTGTGTGCCCTCAGAGTCTGAGTGACTTCCTGCATTGTCTTCAAGTCAAACACATGGATATCAATCTCCTCAGCGATGGGTGGAGGATTCATGGGGTCAGCGATGACACAGCCCTTGGGCCACGCCCGACTGTTAACGTACAAATACCTGAGAGCAGAGAAGTGGAGAATCAGAACCAGGATAAACTTTGTAGACCAGGAGCAGCCGTCTAAACTGGGGCCCTCTGCTCGGTGTCTCCGAGATACTGATGAACTTTACGGACTGTGTCTTTGCAATGTTGCAATTCTGTTTAAAACCACTAGAAGAATGAGAAAACTAATAACCCAGTTTAAAATCCTAGTCTTTTACGAAGCACAAACTGAAGGCAATTAATACAGCTTAGAGTCTTTCAAAGTATTTGACAGAATGGACAGGGAGAAGGACTGACCTGTGGTCTGGTGACAGCCCCATGCCTATGATGTGACCGTGGACATCAATCGTGTAGTCCAAAGCATCAAAGAACTCACTGGAGCTTCGTTCTTCTCCCAATACTGGTCCTGATGTTGTCATGTGATGAGGCAGAATTTGTTTAATGCCTGAAAATATAGAGAAGTTTATACAGTCCAGGACGGAAAATCACAAATCCTTAAACCATTTCCTGTTTAACCACCATCATTGCCCCTACTCCATCACAGGTACAGGATTCATCAGATATTCAACTAAACCAATCCAGAGCCTGTTCTTTGCCTAACATCCAGCCAAACAACACAGACATCTAAAATAAAATCTGATAGAAGTTTATAAAATGTTGAGAGGAATAGATAGGGTGGATTCTCAGAGGCTATTTCCCCGGGTTGAAATGGTTGCTACGAGAGGACACAGGTTTAAGTGCAGGGAGGCAAGTACAGAAGTGATGTTAGGGGTAAGTTTTTCACTCAGAGGGTGGTGAGTGAATGGAATTGGCTGCCGTCAGTGGTGGTGGAGGTGAACTCGCTGGGGTCTTTTAAAAGACTTCTGGATGAGTATATGGGGTTTAATGGGATTGGGGGTTATAGATAGGTCTATGGATTGGTAGGTATGGGTGTGATCGGCGCAACTCGTGGGCCGAAGGGCCTGTTTGTGCTGTAGTGTTCTATGTTCTATAATAACAAACAATGCAAACATGGGATAAGAACAAATGGTACCAGGCGAGCAGAGTGGGTAAGTGAGAGGACGGTTCGAGTGGGCCCCTGCTGATGAAGAGTTAAACCCGGATTTTAATACACAGTGAAATGAATAAATAATATTTGAATGGTGAGTAACTACAATTAAGGGATGGTAAAAATTTAACTAGTTGTATGACTGTTTTAAGAGCTGGTCACGTGATTCCATGGTGATGTTGATGGGGTGTTTCACAGGCCGCTGTTTCAGCTTCTGTTTGTACTCTACAGGCAACAATGCCTTCAATAAACCTGTTATGTGTTACTTTGAATCTATGTGTGCATCTGTTTTGTTTAAAATCTACAAGCCCAACAGAGTTCGGACATTTCAAAAAGAAAATTGGTGACAAGCTGAGATTTTGTTTTGTCGAGAACATTGAGAAAAGATCCTAAGCTAAAGATAAAAAACATTGAGGATCCTCACACTTTGAATATTAGAAAGCTGGGAGAGAATTACGGGATTAAAGTCTGAACTACCAGGAAGACCAAGTAAGAAAAAGCTCTTTGTGTGGTTTTAAAACAGGTTTTTTTTCCAGTCAGAGTAGGGTGAGATTCCAGGCAGTGTCTGGCATGTTTTTAAAGAGGATTGTTCTGTTGCACAGCTGGGGCCAGTTAAAACAAAAATCAGGTCAACGGGCTCCAAGTTAAATAAAATATACTGAGCAGTCTTGAGTTGCTGGTGCTGCAGGAGAAAGGACAGGTTTCCTCCCACACCCCAAAGATGTGCTATTAGGCTGATTGGAAGTAATAAATTGTCCCTAAATTAGTTTCTCTCATTGTGGAATCCATAAACAATAGATAAGGGTCATGGGTGGAGGGGGGGACTGGTAATGTTAAAATGGCGGCGCGGGCTCATTGGGCTGAAGGGCCTGTTTCCTGGGCTGTTTTTGTTCTTTGTAATTAGAATCCATGAGGCTTTTTAAAAAAAGAAAATGAATCACAGAGTTCGTATGCAGAGCGTTTTCAGTGCTTTCTACAAGTGAACATAATTACAAAGGAGTTACTCATGCCAGCTTTTCCCAGCACAGTAAGATGTAGGGCTAACGGGAGGACTTTGAATAGTGTGGATGAACAGAGGGATCTAGGTGTGTGTGTACATAGATCCCTGAAAGTTGGGAATCAAGTAGATAAGGTTGTCAAGAAGGCGTACGGTGTCTTGGCGTTTATTGGTAGGGGGATTGAATTTAGGAGTCGCAGTGTAATGTTGCAACTGTACACTACTCTAGTGCGGCCGCACTTGGAGTACTGTGTGCAGTTCTGGTCCCCGCATTACAAGAAGGATGTGGAGGCGTTGGAGAGGGTGCAGAGGAGGTTTACTAGGATGTTGCCTGGTATGGTGGGGAGGTCCTATGAGGAGAGACTGAGGGATCTAGGGTTGTTTTCGTTGGGAAGAAGGCGGCTAAGAGGGGATCTTATTGAAACATATAAGATGATTAGGGGTTTAGATAGGGTGGATAGTGATAGCCTTTTTCCTCGGATGGAGAAAGCTAGCACGAGGGGGCATGACTTTAAATTAAGGGGGGGTAGCTACAGGACGGATGTCAGGGGTAGGTTCTTTACCCAGCGGGTGGTGAGGGATTGGAATGCCCTGCCTGCTGCAGTTGTAGATGCGTCTAGTTTGGGGGCGTTTAAGAGATCTCTGGATAGGTTTATGGACGAAAAGGGATTGGTATAGGCTAGTGGGTCATTGTTTTTGTAACTGGTCGGCGCAACATCGTGGGCCGAAGGGCCTGTTCTGCGCTGTAATGTTCTATGTTCTATGTTCTATGTTCTATGTTCTATGTACCAGCAAAGCCAGGAACTTATGATGACTTGGCAAAGATCCCTGAAGATCATCATTCTCCAAAGTCACAGATCTTCACAGAGTGGTTCAGGTTCCACCAAAGGAATCAAGTGGAATGTATTGCTCAGTTTGCAGCAACATTAAAAAGGCTGGCACAACATTGTGAATTGGTGAGATGTCTAATTTGTGGTCTCCAAAATGAGGTTATTCCCCTTTAAAGACAGCAGTAGAAATTGCAGTGTTGATGGAACTGGTTGCTAAAGAGGCTTCACAATTTGGTGCAGGAATGAAGATTCACAAGTTGGGAGTGGCCAATAAGATGTTAAAACAGCAACAAGCATGTCACCGATGTGCCAAAACGAGCCATTCATCGAGTGAATGCTGGAGTAAGGATAATCAATGCAAGAATTGTGGTAAAATGGGTCACATTGTAAAAGCTTGTTGGGCCAGGCCAGCTTCCCCTGAGAAGAATATTCAGAAGAATCTGGCTACCTTCAAAAAGAACAATTCATTCTACAAAAAGAATTTACGATATGGATGAAAAGAATTCCGACTGTGAAGTAGAGAATGTCCAGAAATATGATGAAGAGTTCCAGCTGAAAGTCTTACCCATACAGGATGAATCATAGATTCTGGGTGATTCCGAAGTGGACAGATGATTAGAATGGAGATTGATATTGGTGCTGCTATATCTTTAACTCCTGAGACTATATCCCAACAAAAGATGCAACATCTTCCTTTAAAACCAGCTGCAGTGATTTTAAGGACACACACGGAAGAGATTGTGCAGTTAAAATCATGGTTAACGTAGAGTTGAGTGGACAAACAGCAGAGCCTTCTCTCCATGTGTTCTGTGACCTTTGGCGACAAATTCAAAATCTGCAGATGACACAGGGAAGAAGCTGTTCTTGAGTCAGTTGGTACGTGACCTCAGGCTTTTGTATCTTTTTCCCAATGGAAGAAGGTGGAAGAGAGAATGTCCGGGGTGTGTGGGGTCTTTAATTATGCTGGCTGCTTTGCCGAGACAGCGGGAAGTGTAGACAGAGTCAGTGGATGGGAGGCTGGTAGGCTCAGGACAGGCACCATGATGGCCAGTGCCGAAAATACCTTCAGCACAGGTTCCACCACTGCAAATAACAACTGCTACCATTTCATAGCAGCACTTGTGGTAGAACCTGCTTCTCATCAATGGGTACACCTTCATCCATCAATAAGAGTATGAGGCAATCTCATCCCCGAGAGATTTAATTTGCTGCTTGGTTATCATCTTAGACAAATGTAAGACACAAAGACCTTTGGGGACAAATTAAAAATCCACAGATGACACTAACTTAGAAAGGTTGTGAACTGTGTGCAATCCTGGTCACCCTATTATAGAAAGTATATTATTAAACTAGAAAGAGTGCAGAAAAGATTTACTAGGATGCTACCGGGACTTGATGGATTGAGTTATAAGAAGAGGCTGAATAGACTGGGACTTTTTTCTCTGGAGCATAGGAGGCTGAGGGGTGATCATATACAGGTCTATAAAATAATGAGGGGCATAGACAAGGTCATATCAATATCTTTTCCCAAAGGTAGGGGAGTCTAAAACTAGAGGACAGAGGTTCAAGGTGAGAGGGGAGAATCACAAAAGTGTCCAGAGGGGCAATTCTTTCACACAGACGGTGGTGAGTGTCTGGAACAAGCTGCCAGAGGTAGTAGTAGAGGTGAGTGCAATTTCATCTTTAAAAAAGCATTTAGATAGTTACATGGGTAAGATGGGTATAGAGGGATATGGGCCAAATGCGGGCAATTGGGATTAGCTTAGGGTTTCAAAAAAAAGGGGAGAAGTTGGGCCAAAGGGCCTGTTTCCTTGTTGTAAACCTCTATGACTCTATAACTGACAGGATGATAATGATGCACTACTGAAGGGATTAAACATGAGAAATATTTAAAAGTGACTCAGCAGTGACACACAACAATATAAAGTCACAAAGATTGTGGACAATCCAATCAGCAGGATGTAGCTTGGTAAACAAGAAGTAAGGAAAGAGTTTGTAATTGTAAAACTACCTGAACCAAACTGTGTAATCATAGACCATGACAAACATACATTGTATAACCACATTGTGAACAATAGAATATATATAAAAGCTGGCAGCTTTAAAAGTAAAATCAGAGCAGCAAATTAGACTGCCTTAGGCAAACTATAAACAAGTTGGTGGAATTAGAACAAAGAACAAGAAAATGACAGCATAGGAACAGGTACTTTGGCCCTGCAGGCCTGCACTGACCACACTGTCCATCTGCACTAAAATCCCATACTTTTCTGGGGACCATATCCTTCTATTCCCATTCTATTCATATACATGGAAACCCCAATTTTATGCGTCCCGATTTAGTACGAATTTGGATATAATGCGATGAATCATTGGACCCTTTTGTTTTGCTCTTTCTTATAACAGGGCTGCAGTGTATCCATTCTGCAGTAAATGAATACAAGAGTAGTGAGATAGAGCTTCTGCTTAGGGTACAATCAGTAATTTTGTCACAAATCACAACTACTTGAAAGATGCTTTTATTCTCCATTTCCGCTTAATCAGTTTGAGTGTTGATTTTCTTGAACCCGATTTAGAGCAACCCCTCTTCTTCATGATAACATTTTATGGATGCCAACCATTGTGTGATAACGGGGCCACACTATATTTATCAAGATGCCTCTTAAAAGTCACTATCGTATCTGCTTCCACTACCTGCCCCGGCAGTGAGTTCCAGGCACCCACCACTTGCTCCCACATCTCTTTTAAACCTTGCCTCTCACTCTTAAACCTGTGCCCCCTAGTAATTGATTCTTCCTGGGAAAAAGCTTCTGACCATCCACTCTGTCCATGTCTCTCATAATCTTGTAGACTTCTATCAGATTGCCCCTCAACCTCCGTCACTCCAGTGAGAACAAACCAAGTTTCTCCAACCTCTCCTCATAGCTAATGCCCTCCATACCAGGCAACATCCTGGTAAATCTTTTCTGTACCCTCTCCAAAGCCTCCACATCCTTCCAGTAGTGTGGCGACCAGAATTGAACTCTATATTCCAAGTGTGGCCTAACTAAGGTTCTATAAAGCGCAATATGACTTGCCAATTTTTAAACTCAATGCCCCGGCCGATGAAGGCAAATATGTCGTATGCCTTCTTGACTACCTTCTCCACCTGCATTGCCACTTCTAGTGAACTGTGTACCTGTACGCCCAGGTCCCTCTGTCTATCAATACTCTTAAGGGTTGGAGAGCTGTGGCAGATGAAATTTAATGTAGAGAATGAGAAATGATCCATTTTGGTCAGGAGGATGGAATTAGGCCAAATTAAATGGAAATTACAATTCCACCTGGGATCTGGATCAGAGGGACCTGAACATTGTTACAAGATCCAGACATACCTCATTGGTAAGCAGGGGCTGGGAACTCCACATCCCAACAGGCCTTGGGAGTTTCGCATATTAATTGACCAAGAGTGGGCAGTAGCACACGCACAATGTAGTGTTTCTTCTTGCCAAGGGCAGGCCCATTACAAATGTACAAAACGAAAGTGAAAACCTGGGTCATATGACTAACAACAGAGTGCCACATTGAAGAAGAGTCTCAGGCAGGAGACAGGGAGAGGTGACATTGAGAGGGAGGAGCATAGAAAGATGCTCCAAACCAAAAGAGGGATGCAGCCCACAGACTTTGAGTGAAGAGGTCTTGGGAGAAGCCATGAAAATCTCAGAAGGCAGTAGAGGTTGCTGAGTCTGTACTGGGATCGAAGGTAACTCTTTGGAGAGATAGTATGTTGCTCAATGTGGCCAAAGAGCTGTGAGTTGGCGCTAGAGTACAGATTCAGGAATCCAGGGAAACAGAGTCTCAGGAGATGAAAGTAAACCCTGTGATAGGGGTTATCACTGAGCCAATCTGAGCTGGGAATACTACTGGACAGAATTCCAAGTAAGAAGTCTGACAACACCAGGTTAAAGTCCAACTGATTTATTTGATAGTAAAGCCACTAGCTTTCGGGGTTTGCCCCTTTGTCAGGTGAATGGCATGTTCTGGCCTCAGACAGAGCATATAAACAGCACACACAGTTTACAGAACTGCACTCCAAGCTTTAGGAAGGATGTGGAGAATGCAAAAAGTATTCAAGAGATTGGTTCCATGGATGAAGAACGTAGACAGGCTTGAGATGATGAGAGCGTTTCCCTTGGAGAGAAAGATGAGGAGAGATTTGAAATGTCTTCAATATCATGAAGGGTCTGGACAGATTTGAGAGAGGGAAACTGTTCCCATTGGTGGAAAGGTCAAAAATCAGAGGACATAAAGGTAACTGGCAAACAGAGACAGATTCACACAGCGAGTGGTTAGGATCTGGGATGTACTGTCTGAGAGTGTGGTGGAGACAGATTCACACAGTGAGTGATTAGGATCTGGGATGTACTGTCTGAGAGTGTGGTAGAGACAGATTCACACAGCAAGTGGTTAGGATCTGGGATGTACTGTCTGAGAGTGTGGTGGAGACAGATTCTCACAGCGAGTGGTTAGGATCTGGAATGTACTGTCTGAGAGTGTGGTGGAGACAGATTCAATTGGGTCTTTCAGAAAGAGAATTGGGTCATTACCAGCTGAAGAAATTGTTGTAGGACTATGTTGCCAGGCGAATTGTTCCTGACGAAAGCAACAGATGTAACTGTTCGATTGGCCTAGTTGTGTGCTGGAACTATTCTACAACTCTTTACAACTCTCTACCCACCCACTGCTCCCTCTTCAAAATCTACCTTTGCTTCTCTATCTACTCCCACATATCTTGGAGAAATTTTACTTGATAACTGCTTCTGCCTTGGGACATTTTATTACATTAATAAATGCAAGTTGTTATTAGCAAACTTTTTCTGACACTAGCAGCGCTGCTGATTAGCTGGGAAGGACTGGTTTGGAAACTGGTGCTTACCAATCTGATGGGGAGTGTAAGTAAGAATTCCTGTGGTGAAGATCAAGTATTTTTTGTCTTGAGTTGTTTGCTGTTCAGACGTTAAGGTTGTATCTGATGGCTTCGTCTTGGCTTGGAGAAAAAGTTCTGCTACTCTCGCTTCAATCTGATTTTCATCCATCAAGGGTTGTTCCCCAGAAAGAAGTTCATTTTCCTCCCTCTGATCATCGTCTGTATTACAGACTATCATCTTGTCTGGCGTCTCACTCTGCTTCACTTTGCTGCAAACATTGTCCTCACTGTCAGTGCCCAAGTCAAACACCCGGGGAGCTGATTCCTCCTCAGAGCCCAGCAGCAGGTCAGGAGAATCATGCCGTCTGCAATCTGCCACCATAACCGTGCGGATGGTGCTGGCATTCAAATTCTGAAGCTGGAACAGTCTCTTCACCACATTTATATTCTCTGATTCGATATCCTACAGTGAGGGGAAATGAATTGAAGAATATTAAATAGATACCTCACAGCCTGGTCCATTAACAACCACAGTTATTCCAACCTTCTGGACAGCACAGTAGCACAGTGGTTAGCACTGCTACTTCACAGCTCCAGGCTCCTGGATTCGATTCCCGGCTTGGGTCACTGTCTGTGTGGAGTTTGCACATTCTCCTCGTGTCTGCGTGGGTTTCCTCCCACAGTCCAAAGATGTGCGGGTTAGGTTGATTGGCCATGCTAAGAAATTGCCCCTTAGTGTCCAGGGATGTGTAGGTTAGAGGGATTAGTGGGTAAAATATGTAGGGATATGGGGATAGGACCTGGGTGGGATTGTGTTCGGTGCAGACTTGATGGGCTGAAGGGCCTCTTTCTGCACTGTAGGGTTCTGTGATTCTATAACCTGGTTAAAGAAAACACCATGGATACTGGAAACACACCATAGCCTGCAGCACTGATGGGGATAGGAGAGTTTACACAACACATCTCTGATTGCTGATCAGAACTGCACGTAGCTGCAATTAAAGAGTTTATAAATGATCACACGGAACTAATTCAGCCCTGAAAAGTCTACAGCTAGATGGGAAATGCCAGTGTTTCTGTTAAAGTGACTCAGCACTGGAAAACACAGTGTAAATGGTAGAGGAACAGAGAGACAGAAGGTCACAGTATAGAGAGTGGAAGTCAGAGACAGAGGGTCACAGTATAGAGAGTGGAAGTCAGAGACAGAGGGTCGCAGTTTAGAGGGTGGAGATTAGAGAGAGAAAGTGTCACAGCGTAGAGCGGAGGAGCAGAGAGAGACAGAGAGTCACAGTGTAGAGGGTGGAGTGTAGAGAGAGACAGCGTCACTGAGTACAGGGCAGAGTTTAAAGAGGGACAGACAGTCACAGTGTGGAGGATGGAGTTTAGAGAGAGAGAGGGTCACAGATTAGAGGGTGGAGATTAAAAAGACAAGGGATCACAGTGTAGAAGAGCAGAGAGAGCGGTCACACTGCAGAGGACTGGAGTTTAGAGAGAGACAGAGGGTCACAGTGTAGAGTGTGGAGATTATAGAGAGAGAGATTAGAGTATTATGGATGGAAAGGGTTTGGTTTAGGTTAGAGGGTCATTGTTTTTTAACTGGTCGGCGCAACATCGTGGGCCGAAGGGCCTGTTCTGCGCTGTAATGTTCTATGTTCTATAAAGAGTGGAGGTCAGAGAGACTGAGAGTCACAGTGTAGAGGATGCAGGAGCAGAGAGGAATGGAAGATCACAGTCCAGAGGGCTGGAGTTTAGAGACAGACAGGGCCACAGTGTAGAGGATAGAGGTTAGAGAGACAGAGTGTCACAATGCAGAGCATAGAGGATCAAAGAGAGGCAGAGGGTCACAGTGCAGGGGGTGGAGGTTAGACAGAGACAGTGTGTGACAGTATAAAGAATGGAGGTTGGTGACACAGAGGGTCACAGTGTGGAGGGTGGAGGTTAGAGAGAGAGAGAGACAGGGGGGTCACAGTGTAGAGGAGCAGAGATAGACAGTCACACTGCAAAGGGCTGGAGTTTAGAGAGAGAAAGGGCCACAGTGTGGAGGATGGAGGTTAGAGAGAGACAGAGACTCACAGTGTAAAGTATGGAGGTGGGAGAGACAGCATGTGACAGTGTGGAGGATGGAAATTAGACAGACAGGGGGATCACAGTGCTGATTGCCGGAGTTTAGAGACAGACAGAGCCACACTGGAGAGGATGGAGGTCAGAGAGGCAGAGGGTCACAATGTAGTGGGTGGAGGTTCAGGAGACAGAAGGTCACAGTGTAGAGGGTGGAGATTAGAAAGAGACGGAGGTTCACAGTGTAGAGGGTGGAGATTAGAAAGAGACGGAGGTTCACAGTGCAGTGGGTGGAGGAGCAGAGAGAGACAGAAGGTCACACTGTAGAGTTTGGAAGTTAGAAAGACAGGGGGTGACAGTGTAGAGAATGGAGGTTAGAGAGGCAGAGGATGGAGGAGCAGAGAGAGATAGAGGGTCACAGTTTAGAAGATGGAGGTTACAGAGATGGTACAGGCATATCCAAGTAATTGATGTGTGTATATTCAGCTGATTATCAGCAATGGTGAAAAATAATCTAGTTGCTGCACAGAATTCCTCTTCAAACCTTATTTCACTGAGTCATGTTGTTGATTCATTTTTGAGTTAATTTGTTCATTTTTAGTTCCTAGCTATGTTCATCACAGATACTGCCAATGTAAACATGTCACATTGTAATAACCCTCTCCCACCATTGGGATTTCTCAGCCCTCAATCCAATCTGGTGTAAAGAAGCTCCATTTTCCATCCACTCTTCTGCTCTGTTTCCAAGCCAGTTTAAGCTGTATAACAGTCTATTACACCAAAATAAACCAGGGCATGGAAATGGTTACTGAATTCTATTGGCTCACCCTTAAGAACATAAGAAATAGGAGCAGGAGTAGGCCATCTAGCCCTTCGAGCCTGCCCCGCCATTCAATAAGATCATGGCTGATCTGAAGTGGATCAGTTCCACTTACCCGCCTGCTCCTCATAACCCTTAATTCCCTTATCGATCAGAAATCCTTGCCCAATTAACTCATGTTCTTCAATCCCACTTCACTGTCAGACTATCTGGATTTACTCCCTGGAACACAACATGGGAAATGGAATAAGATCTCAATATTACACACACACATATTCTAATTTCACCTCCAATATGGACAGATGTTTAAACTAACTGAAATGGAAAGAAGGGTGCATTTGACTTTAGAAATAGATTGTATTCTCCTGAAAATCTGCTCCAAAAGATTGATGATGTGGATATGCCGGCGTTGGACTGGGGTAAACACAGTTAAATGTCTGACAACACCAGGTTTCAGTCCAACCGATTTATTTGATAGTAAATTCACTAGCTTTCGGGTTAGTCCCTCCACTCGACAGACTGGAGGGGCTGATTGTGGACAAGTCGCCAGGACCGGATGGAATGCATCCGAGGGTTCTGAAAGAAATGGCGGAGGTGATAGTGGATGCCTTGGTGGTTATTTTCCAGACGTCGCTCTATTCCGGGGAAGTGCTGGAAGATTGGAAAACGGCTAATGTAACACTGTTGTTTCAGAAGGGTGCCAGGCAAAAGGCGGGGAATTATAGGCCGGTTAGTTTAACGTCTGTTGTAGGTAAAATGTTAGAATCTGTCATCAAGGAGGAAATAGCGAGGCATCTTGAGGGAAAGTGCTTGATAGAGCAGATGCAGCACGGTTTCATTAAAGGGAAGTCGTGTCTGACAAATTTACTGGAGTTCTATGAGGATGTGTCTAGGGCAGTGGATAGAGGAGAGCAGGTGGATGTGGTCTTTCTTGATTTTCAGAAGGCATTTGACAAAGTACCTCACAAGAGGTTATTGCAGAAGGTCAGGGGACATGGAGTTGGGGGTAGGGTGTTAGCGTGGATAGAGGATTGGTTGTCAAATAGGAGGCAGAGAGTGGGGGTCAGTGGGTGCTATTCGGATTGGCGGATGGTGACTAGTGGAGTGCCCCAGGGGTCGGTGCTGGGGCCTCAGCTATTTACCATTTATATAGATGATCTGGAGGAGGGAACCGAGTGTATGGTGTCGAAATTTGCTGATGACACCAAGATTGGTGGAACGGCAAATTGTGCGGAGGGTGTGGAGAGTCTGCAGAAGGATCTAGATAGGCTGGGCGAATGGGCCAGGAAATGGAAAATGGAATTTAATGTTGGCAAGTGCGAGGTGGTCCACTTTGGTAGGAATAATGGTAGGAAGGGTTATTACTTAAGTGGCGAAAAACTGCCGCAGGCGACGGTGCAGAGGGACCTCGGGGTCCTTGTGCATGAGTCGCAAAAACCCAGCTTGCAGGTGCAGCAGGTGGTCAGGAAGGCGAATGGGATGCTGGCCTTCATAGCGAGGGGGATTGAATATAAAAGTAGGGAGGTCTTGCTGCGGCTATATAGGGCATTGGTGAGGCCGCAGCTAGAGTACTGTGTGCAGTTTTGGGCGCCGTACTTACGCAAGGATATTTTGGCCTTGGAGGGAGTGCAGAGGAGGTTTACTAGGCTGATGCCGGAGTTGAGGGGGTTGAGCTACGAGGAGAGGCTGAATAAACTAGGCTTGTACTCGTTAGAGTTTAGAAGAGTGAGGGGAGATCTCATTGAGACATATAAGAAGATGAATGGGATGGATAGGATAGAGGTGGAGAGACTCTTCCCGCTCAGAAAGGACAGTAGGACTAGGGGGCACAGCTTCAAGATAAAGGGGGGTGCGGTTTAGAATGGAGTTGAGGAGGAATTTCTTCACTCAAAGGGTGGTGAATCTCTGGAATTCTCTGCCCGTTGAAGTGGTGGAGGCTGCCTCGCTAAATATTTTTAAGACGCGGGTTGATGGGTTTTTGATAAGAGAGGGGATTAAGGGTTATGGGGAGAGGGCAGGAAAGTGGAACTGAGCCACGACAGATCAGCCATGATCTTACTGAACGGCGGGGCAGGCTCGAAGGGCTAGATGGCCTACTCCTGCTCCTATTTCTTATGTTCTTATGTTCACCTGACGAAAGGGCTAACCCGAAAGCTAGTGAATTTACTATCAAATAAATCGGTTGGACTGAAACCTGGTGTTGTCAGGCTTTTTACCAAAAGATTGATATCAGGAGAAAGAGAGATTCAGTGCTGATTTCATACTGAAAAGGTGAATCAGGATAACTATCCACTAGCAGGATACAGTGGCTGCTTTGGTCCTGTTTCTGGGATTTGGGAATTGCTGGATTGCATTCCGACAGAGCCAAGATGTTCTTGAGAATGTGTTGGTCAAACTGCTTTCTTAAACTCTCTGGACTGGCTTGAGAGAACCACTAGCAGGTTAGGCCATTTCAGTAAGAAGTGACACAACACCAGGTTAAAGTCCAACAGGTTTATTTGGTAGAAAAGGCCACTAGCTTTCAGGGCTTTGCTCCTTCGTCAGGTGAATGGAGAGTTCTGATCACAGACAGGGCATATAAAGGCACACACTCAGTTTACAGAATACTGATTAGAATGTTTGTCTTTACAGCGAATCAAGTCTTAAAGGTACAGACAATGTGAGTGGAGATAGTATTAAGCACAGGTTAAAGAGATGTTTTTGTCTCCAGACAGGACAGTAAGTGAGATTTTACAAACCCAGGCAAGTCACAGATAGTGCGACACAAACCCAAGATCCCTGTTGAGGCCATCCTCATGTGTGTGGAACTTGGCTATCAGTCTCTGCTCAGCTACTCTGTGCTATCGTATGTCGTGAAGAACGTTTACACGAAGATCAGAATGCCCGTGACTGCTGTTTCAGGCCATTTCAGACAAACATTAAGAGTCAACAAATAACTTGCACTGATATGAACTTGTCTATGCCACCTTTATTTTTTGAAATCCCTAAATTAATCCCAATTGCCCGCATTTGGCCCATATCCCTCTATACTCATCATACCCACGTAACTATCTAAACTCTTTTTAAAAAACAAAATTGTACCTGCCTCTACTACTACCGCTGGCAGCTTGTTCCAGACACTCATCACCCTCTGTGTGAAAAAATTGCCCCTCTGGACACTCTTGTATCTCTCCCCTTTCACCTTAAACCTATGCCCTCTAGTTTTAGACTCCCCTACCTTTCGGAAAAGATATTGACTATCCAGCTGATCTATGCCACTCATTATTTCATAGACCTCTATATGATAACCTCTCAGTCTCCTACGCTCCAGAGAAAAAAGTCCATCCAACCTCTTCTACATCCTAGTAAATCTTCTCTGCACTCCTTCTAGTTTAACAATATCCCTTCTATAATAGGGTGACCAGATCTGCACACAGTATTCCAAGCGTGGCCTTACCAATGCTGAATGCCTTCTTCACTACTCTGTCCACCTGTGGCTCCACTTTCAAGGAGCTATGAACATGTACCCCTAGATGTCTTTGTTCTGTAACTCTCTCCAGTGCCCTACCATTAACTGAGTCAGTCTTGATCTAGTTCAATCTACCAAAATGCATCACTCCGCATTTGTCTAAATTAAACTCCATCTGCCATTCGTCAGCCCACTGGCCCAATTGAAGCCACACAAACAGCAAGAGGCAGTCTGATTTACTGTTGTACTGAGTTAGCAGATGAGAGCTGGGGTTTTGTCACAGTGTTAGTGCCCTGGACTCTGGAATCATAGAATCACTACAGTGCGGAAGGAGGCCATTCAGCCCATCGAGTCTACGCTGACCACAATCCCACCCAAGCCCTATCACCATCAGCCCATGAATTTACCCTAGCTAGTCCCCCTGATAGTAAGGGGCAATTTTAGCATGGCCAATCAACCTAACCCACACAGCTTTGGACTGTGGGAGGAAACCAAGGACCCGGAGTAAACCCATGCAGACATGGGGAGAGTGTGCAAACTCCACACAGACAGTGACCTGTGACTGGAATCGAACCGAGGTTCCTGGTGCTTTGAGGCAGCAGTGCTCACCACTGTGCCACTGCACCGCCGAAGGGATGAATATCACCTCACTAGAACATAGAACACTGCAGCACAGTACAGGCCTTTCGGCCCTCAATGTTGTGCCGAGCTTTGTTCTAAAACAAGATCAAGCTATCCCACTCCCTATCATTCTGGTGTGCTCCATGTGCCTATCCAATAACCGCTTGAAAGTTCCTAAAGTGTCCGACTCCACTATCACAGCAGGCAGTGTATTCCACACCCCAACCACTCTCTGAGTAAAGAACCTACCTCGGACATCCCTCCTATATCTCCCACCATGAACCTTATAGTTATGCCCCCTAGTAACAGCTACATCCACCCGAGGAAATACTCTCTGAACATCACTCTATCCATCCCCCTCATCATCTTATAAACCTCTATTAAGTTGCCTCTTATTCTTCTCCACTCTAAACAGAAAAGCCCCAGCTCCCTCAACCTTTCCTCATAAGACCTACCCTCCAAACCAGGCAGCATCCTGGTAAATCTCCTCTGCATTCTCTCCAATGCTTCCACATCCTTCTTATAGTGAGGTGACCAGAACTGAACACAATATTCCAAATGCAGTCTCACTAAGGTCCTGTACAGTTGCAGCATAACCCCAAGACTCTCACCAGCTTTTATAGATACACCATAGAAGGCGTTCTTTCTGGTTGTATCACAGCTTGGTATGGCTCAAAGAACAAAGAACAAAAACAGCCCGGGAAACAGGCCCTTCGGCCCAACGAGCCCGCGCCGCCATCTCAACACCACCAGTCCCCCACTCCACCCATGACCCCTATCTAATGTTTTATGGCCATCCAGATTGAGGGAAACTGATTTAGGGACAATTTATTCCTGCCAATCAGCCTAACAGCACATCTTTGGGGTGTGAGAGGAAACCGGAGCACCCGGAGAAAACCCACGCAAGCACGGGGAGAATGCGCAAACTCCCACAGACACCGGCCCAAATCCATGTGTCTGCACAGCAATCAGTGATAGTCACTGAGCTGTCGGCTTGCCCAGTATCTGGTCCAGTTTAGGCACACACTAACGACATGAAGCACTAGGCCAATCTCGAACAACCAAGAGCAGCCCCAGTACGACCCATCGCGTGTATGCCCCTCGTTGGACACGAGGTGGACCAACCCAAAACCAGCCACCAGTACACTGCTCTGCTCTGCCCAAGACCACAAGGAAGTACAAAAGGTTGTGAATGCAGCCCAATCCATTACGCAAACCAGCCTCCCATCCATTAACTGTGAAACATTTCCCGCTGCCTTGGAAAAGCAGCCAGCATAATTAAGGACCCTATGCACCCCGGATATTCTCTCTTCCACCTTCTTCTGTCAGGAAGAAGATACGAAAGTCTGAGGTCACGTACCAACCGACTCACAAACAGCTTCTTCCCTGCTGCTGTCAGACTTTTGAATGGGCCTACCTCGCATTAAGTTGATTTTTCTCTACAGCCTAGGTATGACTGTAACACAATATTCTGCACTCTCTCGTTTCCTTCTCTATGACTGGTATGTTTTGTCTGTATAGCGCACAAGAAACAATACTTTTCACAGTATGTTAATACATGTGATAATAATAAATCAAATCAAAAATCAAAGAATGAGGAAGCTGGCATGTGTGTGTGAGCATGCATGTACGTGAATGCGTGTCCACGTGTGTGCACAAAAGAGTATATACGTACCTGTGTGTGTGTGTGTGTGCGTGTGTGTGCATGGAGGGTGTTTGAAAAAAATACATCTATTTGTATGGATGCGTGTAATTGAGAGTGTGTGTGGGTGTGTGTATGAGTGTGTGTGCGTTTGTGTATATACGGGTATATGTACGAGTGTGTGTTGGGGGCATGTGTGTATGAGGGTGTGTGTGCACTTGTGTATGTTTGTGTGTGTGTATGGGTGTGTTTATGAATGTGTGAATGGGGGTCTGTATGAGTGTGAACAAAGAACAGTACAGGAACAGGCCCTTCGGCCCACCAACCCTCCGCCAATCACTTTGTCCTATCTAGACCAACTGTCTCTATTCCCTGCCTGTTCATGGGTCCATCCAGATAAGTCTTAAATGTTGCTAATGTGTCTGCCTCAACCACCTCACTGGGCAGTGCATTCCAGGCCCCCACCACCCTCTGTATAAAACATCTCACACATCTGCACTGAGCCTTTCCCCCCTTTCCTTGAACTTGTGCCCCCTTATAATTGTCATTTCTGCCCTGGGAAAAAGCTTCCATCTGTTCACCCTGTCTATGCCCCTCATAATTTTATAACCTTCTATCAGGTCGCCCCTCAGCCTCCATCTTTCCAGGAGAACAATCCCAGTTTATTCAATCTCTTCTCATAGCTAATACCCTCCATACCAGGCAGTATCCTTTTCTGTACTCCCTCCAAAGTCTCCACAGCTTTTTGATAGTGTGATGACCAGAACTGGACACAGTATTCCAAATGTGACCTATCCAACGTTTTATATCACTTGCCAACTTTTATATTCGATGCCCCAGCTGATGAAGACAAGGTGCCATATACTTTCTTCACCACCTTTCCCACCTGTGCTGCCACTTTTAAGGATCTGTGGACCTGGACTCCCAGATCTCTCAGTGTAGAGCATGGATTTTTTTTATATTGTGCCTTAAACATCGTAAAACACAAGAACACGAGTCACAGGAACAGCAATATCCTGGCGAGTCTGCAGCCCCAATCAGTAAGATCATTTGAATATCCAATATCAGGATTTTGCCTCAATGTGTTACGGGCCCAGTGGTGAAGTTATAATGTGTACTGACCTGATATGCCTTGTTTAACCACAGCACTGAGCACGAGGTCATATTGCCAATCCAGTGCAGGTTGCCAGAGATCAGATGTGTTTCATTCAACCAACAGCCAAAGACATCGTAGGGCTTGTTTCTCACTCGGGACAGCAATGTGAAGTCATCTGAAATTAAAGAACAGAAGGCCAGAGTACCCAGAGTGCAAACAAACAAACTCATTTACAATAACAGACCCATCCCCACCGGTACTGTACCCCAGTGTTATACAGTGACAGACCCGTCCCCACCGGTACTGTACCCCAGTGTTATACAGAGACAGACCCGTCCCCACTAGTACTGTACCCCAGTGTTATACAGAGACAGACCCGTCCCCACCAGTACTGTACCCCAGTGTTATACAGTGACAGACCCATCCTCACCAGTACTGTACCCCAGTGTTATACAGTGACAGACCCGTCCCCGCCAGTACTGTACCCCAGTGTTATACAGCGACAGACCCATCCTCACCAGTACTGTACCCCAGTGTTATACAGCGACAGACCCGTCCCCACCAGTACTGTACCCCAGTGTTATACAGCGACAGACCCGTCCCCACCAGTACTGTACCCCAGTGTTATACAGCGACAGACCTGTCCCCACCAGTACTGTACCCCAGTGTTATACAGTGACAGACCCGTCCCCACCAGTACTGTACCCCAGTGTTATACAGTGACAGACCCATCCCCACCAGTACTGTACCCCAGTGTTATACAGTGACAGACCCGTCCCCACCAGTACTGTACCCCAGTGTTATACAGCGACAGACCCATCCCCACCAGTACTGTACCCCAGTGTTATACAGAGACAGACCCATCCCCACCGGTACTGTACCCCAGTGTTATACAGTGACAGACCCATCCCCACCAGTACTGTACCCCAGTGTTATACAGTGACAGACCCGTCCCCACCAGTACTGTACCCCAGTGTTATACAGTGACAGACCCGTCCCCACCAGTACTGTACCCCAGTGTTGTACAGTGACAGACCCATCCCCACCAGTACTGTACCCCAGTGTTACATTGGTAGAGCTGCCCTCTACTCGGTTTGGAGAGAGGGCATGCGGACCTCTGTTCCTGGGTACCTTTTGTACACTTTAAGCGGATAGTTAGTGTGGGAGTCTTGGCTACCTTAGTTGGCACTGAGATCCCAGGCTAGATTTAGGGGTTATTGGTTTTATTTGTGGGGTTGGGTGAGGACTGGGGATGTACCTCCTGCCTTATTGCAGCACCAAGGCAGATTGAATGGAAACGGATTTGCAATTTACAAGTTCTCATTTCATCTGCAGCATCTTAGCCTTGGCCCACAGTGGTTCAAGTGCTGCTTCCTATCTGTCGGACTGGCCTGTAAACTCTGTACACAAGTGCAGAGCAGGCCACAGCCTCGGGGAGGGGAGTGCACTCACACTGCTTCTCCTGTTAGCTGCTCTCCCTGGAGCCAGCCGATTAGGATGTCATGTCCAGGAGTTGCGTCGAATTTGGGACAGTGATGGGATTCAGTGTTGGCACCAACAGTATAGTGTGTGGGGAGGGCTGATACTGTGAGCTGAGCCTGAGCTTCCCAAGGCACAGTAGCAGATGTGTTTTGTGGTTAGTGCAGCCCCCTCCTCCCTCAGGCCTCGGTCCCCAGCAGTTCTATACTCGTGTTATACTTTGACAAAAGAAACTTCGCCACCATTCTCCAAGGATATATATTTCTGCCTTTGGTCTTTTTAAGTTCTGATCCACTGTCCCTGTTATACTTTTCAGTTCTTTTTACTGTGAACCATGTCTGAAAAGGGTTTAATTATGAGTACTGGTTGCATGAATCATAGAATCCTATAGTGCAGGAGGCCGTTCGGCCCATCAAGTCTGCGCCAACCACAATCCCACCCAGGCCCTATCCCCTTGGCCCCATGCATTTACCCTGGCTAATCCCTCTTACACTAACGGCCAATCCACCTAACCCGCACCGTCTTTGGACTGTGGGAGGAAACCGGAGCATCCGGACGAAACTCATGCAGACACGAGGGGAATGTGCAAACTCCACACAGACAGTGACCTGAGCTGGGAATCGAACCCAGGTCCCTGGCACTGAGGCAGCAATGCTAACCACTGTGCCACCACGCCACCCTCTTGAACTTCATTCAACTACTCTGTTGAATAGAGAAGATTAAGGGTCACCTAATCAGATTATAGATAGGTTATCTTTGCCTCACCGTGCCCTCTGGGGGAGTTCAGTGGAAGGGTTTACTCCATTCAGGGATGCAATGACAAAACCCTTCCTCAAATTAAGGAATTCCCCTGTGAATGGTGCTGGTCTGACAGAGATGAATAATTTTTTATTGGGTAAGGGAATGAAGGAAATGCAGGGGAAAGGAGTTGAGAAACACATCAGCCTGTGATCTAACTGAATGGGATAGCATGTTCTGAACAGCTTCCCGTTTCCCAGAAGCTGATCTTCACATTCCATTTATTCCACCCATCACCAGCTCCCTTGTATGGAAACAGGTCAGTAACATTGTGCAGGAAGAGACCACATGAGGTACCTAGACTGAAGACTGCAATTTCACCGGAGGATGAGCTGTGAGGCCCAATGTAGACTCCAGACACAAGCAGCAGGGTGTCCTCAGCATTGAACTGGGAGAACTGCGTGTAGCTCCAATTGTAGGGACGCATGTTAGCGCTGTGCAACACTGAAATCTCCAAATCATTGTTCCAAACCTGAAAGAGTCAACATTCCAATGAGGACAATGACTAACAGTCCAAGAAACATAGTGAAACAGAGACAGAGAGCGTACCTTCACAGAGAGAGAGAGAGAGAGAGAGAGAGATTGATTGTACCCTCACAGAGAGAGAGAGAGATCAATTGCTCACAGAAAGAGAGAGAGAGACAGAGAGATTATATCCTCTCAGAGAGAGAGAGAGACCATATACTCAGAGAAAGAGAAAGAGGGAGAGATCGTATCCTCACAGAGAGAGAGAGGGAGAGAGAGCCTGTGTCCACACATGGAGAGAGAGGGAAAGGGATTGTATCCATACAGAGAGAGAGAAAGAAAAAGGGAGAGACTGAATCCTCACACGAGAGAGAGAGGAAAAGAGATCAAATTCTCAGACAGAGACAGAGAAAGAAAGATCGTATCCTCACAGAGACAAAGAGAAGGAATGAGATCGAATCTCCACAGAAAGAGTGGTCACATTCTCAGAGAGAAGAAGAGAGATTGTAATCCTTGCAGTGAGAGAGTTTCCTCACGGTGAGAGAGATCGTATTCTCACAGAGACAGAGAGAAAGAAATCGAATCCTCACAGAGACAGAGATCATACTGTCACAGAGAGAAAGAGATTATATCCTCAAAGACAGACAGAAATTGTATCCTCATACAGACAGAAAGAGAGACAGAGATTGTATCCTCACATAGACAGAGGGAAGGGAGAGAAAGCAATCTAATTTCCACAGAGAGTGAGGTTGTACCCTCACAATGGGACAGATAGAGATCGTATCACCAGAGACATAGACAGAGAGATCTATCCTCAGAGAGAGAGATCGTATCCTTGCACTGAGAGGGAGAGAGAGATCATATCCTCACAGAGAGAGAGACAGAGAGAGAGAGAGAGACAGTGTGTTCCCAAACAGTGAGAGAGACAGAGAGATCTCTATCTCTATATAGAGAGATGGGTGGCATGCCTTATGAGGATAGGTTGAGGGAGGTAGGTCTTTTCTTCCTGGAGAGTTGAAGGATGAGAGGTGACCTGATAGAGGTTTATAAGATGTTGAGAGGAATAGATAGGGTGGATTCTCGGAGGCTATTTCCCCGGGCTGAAATGGTCGCTACGAGAGGACACAGGTTTAAGATGCTGGGGAATAGGTACAGAGGAGATATTAGGGGTAAGTTTTTCACTCAGAGGGTGGTGGGTGAGTGGAATCGGCTGCCGTCGGTGGTGGTGGAGGCAAATTCAATGGGGTCTTATAAGAGACTTCTGGATGAGTACATGGGACTTAATAGGATTGAGGGTTATAGGTAAGCCTAGTAGGTAGAGATATGTTTGGCACAACTTGTGGGCCAAAGGGCCTGTTTGTGCTGCAGTTTTTCTATGTTTCTATGTTTTAGATTGTATTCTCACAGAGAGAGATTGTATCCTTACAGATGTGAAAGACAGACAGGGAGAGAGAGGTCGTATTCACACAGAGAAAAAAGGGAGAGATCAAATTCTCACAGATGAGAGAGAGAGAAAGAGATCGAATCCTCACACAGAGAGGGAGAGATCGAATCCTCACACAGAGAGAGAGATCAAATCCTCACACAGAGAGGGAGAGATCGAATCCTCACACAGAGAGAGAGATCGAATCCTCACACAGAGAGGGAGAGATCGAATCCTCACACAGAGAGGGAGAGATCGAATCCTCACACAGAGAGGGAGAGATCGAATCCTCACACAGAGAGGGAGAGATCGAATCCTCACACAGAGAGAGAGATCGAATCCTCACACAGAGAGGGAGAGATCGAATCCTCACACAGAGAGGGAGAGATCGAATCCTCACACAGAGAGAGAGAGATCGAATCCTCACACAGAGAGAGAGATCGAATCCTCACACAGAGAGGGAGAGATCGAATCCTCACACAGAGAGGGAGAGATCGAATCCTCACACAGAGAGGGAGAGATCGAATCCTCACACAGAGAGGGAGAGATCGAATCCTCACAGAGGGAGAGATCGAATCCTCACACAGAGAGGGAGAGATCGAATCCTCACACAGAGAGAGATCGAATCCTCACACAGAGAGAGAGATCGAATCCTCACACAGAGAGGGAGAGATCGAATCCTCACACAGAGAGAGAGAGATCGAATCCTCACACAGAGAGAGAGAGATCGAATCCTCACAGAGAGAGGGAGAGATCGAATCCTCACACAGAGAGAGAGAGATCGAATCCTCACACAGAGAGAGAGATCGAATCCTCACACAGAGAGAGAGAGATCGAATCCTCACAGAGAGAGGGAGAGATCGAATCCTCACACAGAGAGAGAGATCGAATCCTCACAGAGAGAGGGAGAGATCGAATCCTCACACAGAGAGAGAGAGATCGAATCCTCACACAGAGAGAGAGAGATCGAATCCTCACAGAGAGAGGGAGAGATCGAATCCTCACACAGAGAGAGAGATCGAATCCTCACACAGAGAGGGAGAGATCGAATCCTCACACAGAGAGAGAGAGATCGAATCCTCACACAGAGAGAGAGAGATCGAATCCTCACAGAGAGAGGGAGAGATCGAATCCTCACACAGAGAGAGAGATCGAATCCTCACACAGAGAGAGAGATCGAATCCTCACACAGAGAGAGAGAGATCGAATCCTCACACAGAGAGGGAGAGATCGAATCCTCACACAGAGAGAGAGAGATCGAATCCTCACACAGAGAGAGAGATCGAATCCTCACACAGAGAGGGAGAGATCGAATCCTCACACAGAGAGAGAGATCGAATCCTCACACAGAGAGAGAGAGATCGAATCCTCACACAGAGAGGGAGAGATCGAATCCTCACACAGAGAGGGAGAGATCGAATCCTCACACAGAGAGGGAGAGATCGAATCCTCACACAGAGAGAGAGAGATCGAATCCTCACAGAGAGAGGGAGAGATCGAATCCTCACACAGAGAGAGAGATCGAATCCTCACACACAGAGAGATCGAATCCTCACACAGAGAGAGAGAGATCGAATCCTCACACAGAGAGAGATCGAATCCTCACACAGAGAGAGAGAGATCGAATCCTCACACAGAGAGGAGAGAGATCGAATCCTCACACAGAGAGAGATCGAATCCTCACACAGAGAGAGAGAGATCGAATCCTCACACAGAGAGGGAGAGAGATCGAATCCTCACACAGAGAGAGAGATCGAATCCTCACAGAGAGAGAGAGAGATCGAATCCTCACACAGAGAGGGAGAGATCGAATCCTCACACAGAGAGAGAGAGATCGAATCCTCACACAGAGAGAGAGAGAGATCGAATCCTCACACAGAGAGAGAGCGAATCCTCACACAGAGAGAGAGAGATCGAATCCTCACACAGAGAGAGAGCGAATCCTCACAGAGAGAGAGAGAGATCGAATCCTCACACAGAGAGAGAGAGATCGAATCCTCACACAGAGAGAGAGATCGAATCCTCACACAGAGAGGGAGAGATCGAATCCTCACACAGAGAGAGAGAGATCGAATCCTCACACAGAGAGAGAGAGATCGAATCCTCACACAGAGAGAGAGAGAGATCGAATCCTCACACAGAGAGAGAGATCGAATCCTCACACAGAGAGGGAGAGATCGAATCCTCACACAGAGAGAGAGAGATCGAATCCTCACACAGAGAGAGAGAGAGCGAATCCTCACACAGAGAGAGAGAGATCGAATCCTCACACAGAGAGAGAGAGATCGAATCCTCACACAGAGAGAGAGATCGAATCCTCACACAGAGAGAGAGATCGAATCCTCACACAGAGAGAGAGAGATCGAATCCTCACACAGAGAGGGAGAGATCGAATCCTCACACAGAGAGAGAGCGAATCCTCACACAGAGAGAGAGATCGAATCCTCACACAGAGAGGGAGAGATCGAATCCTCACACAGAGAGAGAGAGATCGAATCCTCACACAGAGAGAGAGATCGAATCCTCACAGAGAGAGAGAGAGATCGAATCCTCACACAGAGAGAGAGAGATCGAATCCTCACACAGAGAGAGAGATCGAATCCTCACACAGAGAGAGAGATCGAATCCTCACAGAGAGAGAGAGAGATCGAATCCTCACAGAGAGAGAGAGATCGAATCCTCACACAGAGAGAGAGATCGAATCCTCACACAGAGAGAGAGAGATCGAATCCTCACACAGAGAGAGAGAGAGATCGAATCCTCACACAGAGAGAGAGAGAGATCGGATCCTCACACAGAGAGAGAGAGATCGAATCCTCACACAGAGAGAGAGAGAGAGATCGAATCCTCACACAGAGAGAGAGAGAGATCGAATCCTCACAGAGAGAGAGAGAGATCGAATCCTCACACAGAGAGGGAGAGATCGAATCCTCACAGAGAGAGAGATCAAATCCTCACACAGAGAGGGAGAGATCGAATCCTCACACAGAGAGAGAGATCGAATCCTCACACAGAGAGAGAGAGATCGAATCCTCACACAGAGAGAGAGATCGAATCCTCACACAGAGAGAGAGAGATCGAATCCTCACACAGAGAGAGAGATCGAATCCTCACAGAGAGAGAGAGAGATCGAATCCTCACACAGAGAGAGAGAGAGATCGAATCCTCACACAGAGAGAGAGAGATCGAATCCTCACACAGAGAGGGAGAGATCGAATCCTCACACAGAGAGGGAGAGATCGAATCCTCACACAGAGAGAGAGAGATCGAATCCTCACACAGAGAGAGAGATCGAATCCTCACACAGAGAGAGAGATCGAATCCTCACAGAGAGAGAGAGAGATCGAATCCTCACACAGAGAGAGAGAGAGATCGAATCCTCACACAGAGAGAGAGAGATCGAATCCTCACACAGAGAGGGAGAGATCGAATCCTCACAGAGAGAGAGAGATCGAATCCTCACACAGAGAGAGAGAGATCGAATCCTCACAGAGAGAGAGAGATCGAATCCTCACACAGAGAGGGAGAGATCGAATCCTCACAGAGAGAGAGAGATCGAATCCTCACACAGAGAGAGAGATCGAATCCTCACACAGAGAGGGAGACATCGAATCCTCACACAGAGAGAGAGAGATCGAATCCTCACACAGAGAGAGAGATCGAATCCTCACAGAGAGAGAGAGAGATCGAATCCTCACACAGAGAGAGAGATCGAATCCTCACACAGAGAGGGAGAGATCGAATCCTCACACAGAGAGGGAGAGATCGAATCCTCACACAGAGAGGGAGAGATCGAATCCTCACAGAGAGAGAGAGATCGAATCCTCACACAGAGAGAGAGATCGAATCCTCACACAGAGAGAGAGAGAGATCGAATCCTCACACAGAGAGAGAGAGATCGAATCCTCACACAGAGAGAGAGAGATCGAATCCTCACACAGAGAGAGAGAGATCGAATCCTCACACAGAGAGAGAGATCGAATCCTCACACAGAGAGAGAGATCGAATCCTCACACAGAGAGAGAGATCGAATCCTCACACAGAGAGAGAGATCGAATCCTCACACAGAGAGAGAGAGAGATCGAATCCTCACACAGAGAGAGAGAGATCGAATCCTCACACAGAGAGAGAGAGATCGAATCCTCACACAGAGAGAGAGAGAGATCGAATCCTCACACAGAGAGAGAGAGATCGAATCCTCACACAGAGAGAGAGAGAGATCGAATCCTCACACAGAGAGAGAGAGAGATCGAATCCTCACACAGAGAGAGAGATCGAATCCTCACACAGAGAGAGAGATCGAATCCTCACACAGAGAGAGAGAGAGATCGAATCCTCACACAGAGAGAGAGATCGAATCCTCACACAGAGAGAGAGAGAGATCGAATCCTCACACAGAGAGAGAGAGATCGAATCCTCACACAGAGAGAGAGATCGAATCCTCACACAGAGAGAGAGAGAGATCGAATCCTCACACAGAGAGAGAGAGATCGAATCCTCACACAGAGAGAGAGATCGAATCCTCACACAGAGAGATCGATCGAATCCTCACACAGAGAGGGAGAGATCGAATCCTCACACAGAGAGAGAGAGAGAGATCGAATCCTCACACAGAGGGAGAGATCGAATCCTCACAGAGAGAGAGAGAGATCGAATCCTCACACAGAGAGGGAGAGAGATCGAATCCTCACAGAGAGAGGGAGAGATCGAATCCTCACACAGAGAGATCGATCGAATCCTCACACAGAGAGGGAGAGATCGAATCCTCACACAGAGAGAGAGAGAGAGATCGAATCCTCACACAGAGAGAGAGAGATCGAATCCTCACACAGAGAGAGAGAGAGATCGAATCCTCACAGAGAGAGGGAGAGATCGAATCCTCACACAGAGAGAGAGAGATCGAATCCTCACACAGAGAGAGAGAGATCGAATCCTCACACAGAGAGAGAGAGATCGAATCCTCACACAGAGAGAGAGAGATCGAATCCTCACAGAGAGAGAGAGAGATCGAATCCTCACACAGAGAGAGATCGAATCCTCACACAGAGAGAGAGAGATCGAATCCTCACACAGAGAGAGAGATCGAATCCTCACACAGAGAGGGAGAGATCGAATCCTCACACAGAGAGAGAGAGATCGAATCCTCACACACAGAGAGAGAGAGATCGAATCCTCACACAGAGAGAGAGAGATCGAATCCTCACACAGAGAGAGAGAGATCGAATCCTCACACAGAGAGAGAGAGATCGAATCCTCACACAGAGAGAGAGAGATCGAATCCTCACACAGAGAGAGAGATCGAATCCTCACACAGAGAGAGAGAGATCGAATCCTCACACAGAGAGAGAGAGATCGAATCCTCACACAGAGAGAGAGAGATCGAATCCTCACACAGAGAGAGAGATCGAATCCTCACACAGAGAGAGAGATCGAATCCTCACACAGAGAGAGAGAGATCGAATCCTCACACAGAGAGAGAGAGATCGAATCCTCACACAGAGAGGGAGAGATCGAATCCTCACACAGAGAGAGAGAGATCGAATCCTCACACAGAGAGAGATCGAATCCTCACACAGAGAGAGAGAGATCGAATCCTCACACAGAGAGAGATCGAATCCTCACACAGAGAGAGAGAGATCGAATCCTCACACAGAGAGAGAGAGATCGAATCCTCACACAGAGAGAGAGATCGAATCCTCACACAGAGAGAGAGAGATCGAATCCTCACACAGAGAGAGATCGAATCCTCACACAGAGAGAGAGAGATCGAATCCTCACACAGAGAGAGATCGAATCCTCACACAGAGAGAGAGAGATCGAATCCTCACACAGAGAGAGATCGAATCCTCACACAGAGAGAGAGAGATCGAATCCTCACACAGAGAGAGATCGAATCCTCACACAGAGAGAGAGAGATCGAATCCTCACAGAGAGAGAGAGAGATCGAATCCTCACACAGAGAGAGAGAGATCGAATCCTCACACAGAGAGAGATCGAATCCTCACACAGAGAGAGAGAGATCGAATCCTCACACAGAGAGAGAGAGATCGAATCCTCACACAGAGAGAGAGAGATCGAATCCTCACACAGAGAGAGATCGAATCCTCACACAGAGAGAGAGAGATCGAATCCTCACACAGAGAGGGAGAGATCGAATCCTCACACAGAGAGGGAGAGATCGAATCCTCACAGAGAGAGGGAGAGATCGAATCCTCACAGAGAGGGAGAGAGATCGAATCCTCACACAGAGAGAGAGAGATCGAATCCTCACACAGAGAGAGAGAGATCGAATCCTCACACAGAGAGGGAGAGATCGAATCCTCACACAGAGAGGGAGAGATCGAATCCTCACACAGAGAGAGAGAGATCGAATCCTCACAGAGAGAGAGAGAGATCGAATCCTCACACAGAGAGAGAGAGATCGAATCCTCACACAGAGAGAGAGAGATCGAATCCTCACACAGAGAGAGAGAGATCGAATCCTCACAGAGAGAGAGAGAGATCGAATCCTCACAGAGAGAGAGAGAGATCGAATCCTCACACAGAGAGAGATCGAATCCTCACACAGAGAGAGAGAGATCGAATCCTCACACAGAGAGAGAGATCGAATCCTCACACAGAGAGGGAGAGATCGAATCCTCACAGAGAGAGAGAGAGATCGAATCCTCACACAGAGAGAGAGAGATCGAATCCTCACACAGAGAGGGAGAGATCGAATCCTCACAGAGAGAGAGAGAGATCGAATCCTCACACAGAGAGAGAGATCGAATCCTCACACAGAGAGAGATCGAATCCTCACACAGAGAGAGAGAGAGATCGAATCCTCACACAGAGAGAGAGAGATCGAATCCTCACACAGAGAGGGAGAGATCGAATCCTCACAGAGAGAGAGAGAGATCGAATCCTCACACAGAGAGAGAGAGATCGAATCCTCACACAGAGAGAGATCGAATCCTCACACAGAGAGAGAGAGATCGAATCCTCACACAGAGAGAGAGAGATCGAATCCTCACAGAGAGAGAGAGAGATCGAATCCTCACACAGAGAGAGAGAGATCGAATCCTCACACAGAGAGAGATCGAATCCTCACACAGAGAGAGAGAGATCGAATCCTCACACAGAGAGAGAGAGATCGAATCCTCACACAGAGAGAGAGAGAGATCGAATCCTCACACAGAGAGAGAGAGATCGAATCCTCACACAGAGAGAGAGAGAGATCGAATCCTCACACAGAGAGAGAGAGAGATCGAATCCTCACACAGAGAGGGAGAGATCGAATCCTCACACAGAGAGGGAGAGATCGAATCCTCACAGAGAGAGAGAGAGATCGAATCCTCACAGAGAGAGAGAGAGATCGAATCCTCACACAGAGAGAGAGAGATCGAATCCTCACACAGAGAGAGAGATCGAATCCTCACACAGAGAGAGAGAGATCGAATCCTCACACAGAGAGAGAGATCGAATCCTCACACAGAGAGAGAGATCGAATCCTCACACAGAGAGAGAGAGATCGAATCCTCACAGAGAGAGAGAGAGATCGAATCCTCACACAGAGAGAGAGAGAGATCGAATCCTCACACAGAGAGGGAGAGATCGAATCCTCACACAGAGAGAGATCGAATCCTCACACAGAGAGAGAGATCGAATCCTCACACAGAGAGAGATCGAATCCTCACACAGAGAGAGAGATCGAATCCTCACACAGAGAGAGATCGAATCCTCACACAGAGAGAGAGATCGAATCCTCACAGAGAGAGGGAGAGAGATCGAATCCTCACACAGAGAGAGAGAGATCGAATCCTCACACAGAGAGAGAGAGATCGAATCCTCACACAGAGAGAGAGAGATCGAATCCTCACACAGAGAGGGAGAGATCGAATCCTCACACAGAGAGAGAGAGATCGAATCCTCACACAGAGAGAGAGAGATCGAATCCTCACACAGAGAGAGAGATCGAATCCTCACACAGAGAGGGAGAGATCGAATCCTCACACAGAGAGAGAGAGATCGAATCCTCACACAGAGAGGGAGAGATCGAATCCTCACACAGAGAGAGAGATCGAATCCTCACACAGAGAGAGAGAGATCGAATCCTCACACAGAGAGAGAGATCGAATCCTCACAGAGAGGGAGAGATCGAATCCTCACACAGAGAGAGAGATCGAATCCTCACACAGAGAGGGAGAGATCGAATCCTCACACAGAGAGAGAGAGATCGAATCCTCACACAGAGAGAGAGAGATCGAATCCTCACACAGAGAGAGAGAGAGATCGAATCCTCACACAGAGAGAGAGATCGAATCCTCACACAGAGAGAGAGATCGAATCCTCACACAGAGAGAGAGAGAGATCGAATCCTCACACAGAGAGAGAGATCGAATCCTCACACAGAGAGAGAGAGATCGAATCCTCACAGAGAGAGAGAGAGATCGAATCCTCACACAGAGAGAGAGAGATCGAATCCTCACACAGAGAGGGAGAGATCGAATCCTCACACAGAGAGAGAGATCGAATCCTCACACAGAGAGAGAGAGATCGAATCCTCACACAGAGAGAGAGAGAGATCGAATCCTCACACAGAGAGAGAGATCGAATCCTCACACAGAGAGAGAGAGATCGAATCCTCACAGAGAGAGAGAGAGATCGAATCCTCACACAGAGAGAGAGAGATCGAATCCTCACACAGAGAGGGAGAGATCGAATCCTCACACAGAGAGGGAGAGATCGAATCCTCACACAGAGAGAGAGAGATCGAATCCTCACACAGAGAGGGAGAGATCGAATCCTCACACAGAGAGAGAGATCGAATCCTCACACAGAGAGAGAGATCGAATCCTCACAGAGAGAGAGAGATCGAATCCTCACACAGAGAGAGAGATCGAATCCTCACAGAGAGGGAGAGAGATCGAATCCTCACACAGAGAGAGAGAGAGATCGAATCCTCACACAGAGAGAGAGAGAGATCGAATCCTCACACACAGAGAGAGAGAGATCGAATCCTCACACAGAGAGAGAGAGATCGAATCCTCACACAGAGAGAGAGAGATCGAATCCTCAGACAGAGAGAGAGAGATCGAATCCTCACACAGAGAGAGAGATCGAATCCTCACACAGAGAGAGAGAGATCGAATCCTCACACAGAGAGAAAGAGAGAGAGGGAGAGAACATAGAACATTCCAGCGCAGTCCAGGCCCTTCGGCCCTCGATGTTGCGCCGACCAGTGGAACCAATCTAATGACCCTCTAACCTAAACTATTCCAGTGTTATCCATATGCCTATCCACTGACCATTTGAATGCCCTTAAAGTTGGCGAGTCCACAACTGCTGCAGGCAGGGCATTCCACGCCCTTACTACCCTCTGAGTAAAGAACCTATCTCTGACATCCGTCCTATAATTACCACCCCTTAATTTAAAGCTATGTCCCCTTGTGTTAGCCATCACCATCTGAGATAAAAGGCTCTCACTGTCCACCCTATCTAATCCTTTGATCATCTTGTATGCCTCAATTAGGTCACCTCGTAACCTTCTTCTCCCCAATGAAAATAACCTCAAGTCCCTCAGCCTTTCCTCATAAGACCTTCTCACCATACCAGGCAACATCCTGGTAAACCTCCTCTGCACCCTTTCCAATGCTTCCACATCTTTCTTATAATGCGGCGACCAGAACTGAACGCAATACTCCAAGTGCGGCCACACCAGAGTTTTGTACAGTTGTAACATGACCTCACGGCTCCGAAATTCAATCCCTCTACCAATAAAAGCTAACACACCGTACGCCTTCTTAACAACCTTATCAACCTGGGCGC